>NC_053024.1:712621976-712825147 GCF_003073215.2 Triticum urartu | reverse complement strand
AGGCCTGATGGTACTATTGAAAAGTACAAGGCTCGGCTCGTGGCTAAGGGTTATACCCAAAAGGAAGGTGAAGACTTCTTTGATACTTACTCACCTATGGCTCCACTGATACTTACTCACCTATGGCTCGACTGACCACTATTCGAGTTCTACTTTCACTAGCTGCCTCACATGGTCTTCTCGTTCATCAAATGGATGTTAAGACTGCTTTCCTAAATAGAGAGTTGGACGAGGAAATTTATATGGAACAACCAGATGGGTTTGTGGTGGATGATCAGGAAGGAAAAGTGTGCAAGTTGCTGAAGTCTTTGTATGGACTCAAGCAAGCACCCAAACAGTGGCATGAGAAGTTTGAAAGAACTTTAACAGCTGCAGGCTTTGTTGTAAACTAAGCTGACAAATGTGTGTACTATCGCCATGGTGGGGGCGAGGGAGTTATCCTTTGCTTGTATGTTGATAACATACTGATTTTCGGAACAAATCTGAATGTTATTAAGGAGGTCAAAAATTTCCTATCTCGTTGTTTTGAGATGAAGGATTTAGGAGTGGCTGATGTCATTCTGAACATCAAGTTGTTGAGAGACGATGATGGTGGGATTACATTGCTTCAATCTCACTATGTGGAAAAGATCTTCAGTCGCTTTAGCTACAGTGACTCCAAGCCCTCTCCAACACCATATGATGCTAGTGTGTTGCTTCGAAAGAATCGAAGAATTGCTAGAGACCAATTGAAGTACTTTCAGATTATTGGCTTGCTTATGTACTTAGCCAGTGCTACAAGACCTGACATCTCTTTTGCTGTTAGCAAACTGAGTCGGTTTGTTTCAAAACCAGGAGATGTGCATTGGAAAGCTCTAGAGAGAGTTTTACGTTATTTGAAAGGCACTGCAAATTATGGAATTCACTACACCGGGCACCCAAAGGTGCTTGAAGGGTATAGTGACTCAAACTGGATCTCAGATGCTGATGAGATAAAGGCCACGAGCAGATATGTATTCACTCATGGAGGTGGCGTTGTTTCTTGGAAGTCTTGCAAGAAGACCATCTTAACAAGGTCAACAATGGAATCAGAACTCACAACACTAGATACAGCTACGGTCGAAGCAGATTGGCTTCGTCGGCTCTTGAATGACTTGCCGGTTGTTGAGAAACCTGTACCGGGTATCCTTATGAACTGCGACAATCAAACTGTGATCACGAAAGTGAGAAGCTCAAAGGATAACATGAAGTCATCAAGACACGTCCAGAGAAGGTTAAAGTCTACCAGGAAAATGAAAAACTCCAGAGTTATTGCATTGGATTATATCCAAACGTCTAAAAATCTGGCAGATCCTTTTACTAAGGGTCTATTACGTAATGTGATAGATAATGCATCGAGGGAGATGGGTATGAGACCCACAATATGAGTTGTTCATAGTGGTAACCTATTCTTTGTGATCGGAGATCCCGTGAATTAGATGTGGAAGACAAGTTGTTGGTCAACTGAGGGGAGAGTATCCTTACTATTCACAATACCACTCCATGAAGATGCAATACTCTCCCAATCTGCATGGTAGGCTGATGTATATCTTAATGTGTTCTAAGTGGCTCATTTAAGTAGAGATGTTATCCTGCAGAACATCTTTTGAAGAACACACCTATATGAGTCTGATTGTCAAACGTCGCAATCTATGAGAGTAGGGTTCTCTCTAGTAAACTCATGAAAGGTCATGGAGTATAACGCATAAGCTCCACCCGCGGGGAAGACCCACGGTAGCCACGTAACGGTCAAGGCTTTATGTGAAGCTAGATTCGCAGAAAACTTGCAGTTCAAGGCGCAGTCCACTGTTCAAGTTGCTAACTAGTGTAGCATAGAGTTCTAGGTGGAAGTTCAACTTAATAGTCTCCACTGCAGTACCGGTATATAAAACAGTGTTTTGGAACCAAAGGCAAATTTTGTGTGCCTCTGGGATCTGGTGGGGGATTGCTGGAATTTTGTCTATTTTGGGCCTAGCCCAATAGCAGTTTCAGAAATTCCTAATAAATCCTAGAGGCCCACGCAGCCCATTTGTGCAAGGCAAGAGGTGGAACTAAAGTTTAGTCCCTCATTGCTAGTTTAGAGGGAGTTGGACCTCTTTATAAGGGAGGTTCTTTCTCCACATGTATGAGCATGAGAACAAGAGGGACATCCATATATGTGTTAGCTTCTAGTCCATATATCAGTGCCACAGTTTCTCGTACTAGTTTTTGCCCTACATGTGTTAGCTTCTACTCCATATATGCAACATGATCTAGTGTTTGTCCTAGATGTGTTCAGTTCCAGTTCATATATGCAGATGCTATTTACTTTCTCTCCGTCAGATTGCATGACTTGCTTTATCGCAACTATATTAGTCATGCTTTATCTAATATTTCTGTTAATAAAATCATTTGGTAAATTGCTCATATTTCCAACAATCCAAAAACCTTATTATAGGCAATTTACCCCAAGTGGTTTTGCTGCTTCCATGAGACCTCCTATGTTTGAGGGTATCCACTATAAGAGGTGGAGCGTGAGAGCAGTCTTATGGTTTCAAACCATGAGTTGCTATGATGCCACTCTCGGCAAACCTGAAGGAGAGCTTGATGCTCAACAGGCACAAGCTTTTCAGAAAATGGATACTCTGTTTAAGGCTGCTCTCTTGCGTGTTCTTGGTGAGAACATAGTTGATGCTTATGCGTCAATTGATAATAGAAAAGATATGTGGGATGCACTTGAGGCCAAGTTTGGGGTCTCGGATGCTGGCACTGAGCTGTACATCATGGAGCAATTCTATGACTACAGGATGACTGAAGAGCGCTCCGTGGTTGAGCAAGCTCATGAGTTATAGTCATTTGCGAGAGAACTTGAGCACTTCAGTTGTATGCTACCGGACAAGTTTGTTGCCGGAGGTATCATCACTAAGCTTCCTCCTTCATGGAGAAACTTTGCTACCTTGCTGAAGCATAAGAGGCAGGAGTTTTCTGTCCCGGATCTCATTGGAACTCTTGATGTGGAAGAAAAGGCGAGAGCAAAGGACACATGTGCTCGAGGTATTGAGGGAGGATCTAGTGCCAATGTGGTACAGAAACAGAACTTCCAGCCCCACAAGTTCAAGAACAAGGGAAAGTTTGATGGAAAAGCAAAGTTGATAGGAAGAAAAAGGCTGTGCAACACACGAACTTCAAGAAGAAGAATGGCAAGAAGAAAGGTGCTTGTCATGTGTGTGGGGATCCTGATCATTGGGCTCCTAGTTGCCCTAATCGCTATGACAAGCGTCACCCTGGGAAAGGCGGCAAGACCGCTAATGTTGTCATTGGAGACACTGACATGAAGGATGATGGGTATGGTATATTTCCCACTATTCTTTCAGTATGTCATTCTCCTGATTGGTTGATTGACACGGGTGCTAATGTGCATGTATGCGGTGATATTTCCATGTTTTCGTCTTATCAGGCCGCAGGGACTTCAACCATGCTGATGGGCAACGGTTCAAGTGCTTCTGTTCGTGGTGTTTAAGGCTGCTCTCTTGAGTGTTCTTGGTGAGAACATAGTTGATGCTTATGCGTCAATTGATAATAGAAAAGATATGTGGGATACACTCGAGGCCAAGTTTGGGGTCTCGGATTCTGGCACTGAGCTGTACATCATGGAGCAATTCTATGACTACAGGATGACTGAAGAGCACTCCGTGGTTGAGCAAGTTCATGAGCTACAGTCATTTGCGAGAGAACTTGAACTTATGCGTCAATTTGATGCTTTTTGTGCGGAACATGGTATAATCCATGAGAGGACGCCTCCCTATTCCCCTCAGTTAAATGGGGTGGCCGAAAGAAAGAACCGTACTCTAACAGATTTGGTTAACGCCATGTTAGACACTTCGGGTCTCTCCAAGGCATGCTGGGGGGAGGCGATAGTGACTGCATGTCATGTCCTAAACCGAGTTCCCACAAAGAACAAAGAGATAACTCCATTCGAGGAATGGGAGAAGAAAAGGTTAAAACTGTCTTATCTACGAACATGGGGTTGTTTGGCGAAAGTCAATGTTCCAATTCCAAAGAAGCGAAAGCTTGGACCAAGGACTGTGGATCCCACCATCATTGTCTCTCAACAACTTGATGTTCAGAATGACATCAGCCACTCCTAAATCCTTCATCTCAAAACAACGAGATAGGAAATTGGAGTCTTTGGTCCAAGCTTCCGCTTCTTTGGAATTGGAACATTGACTTTCGCCAAACAACCCCATGTTCGTAGATAAGACAGTTTTAACCTTTTCTTCTCCCATTCCTCGAATGGAGTTATCTCTTTGTTCTTTGTGAGAACTCGGTTTAGGACATGACATGCAGTCACTATCGCCTCCCCCCACCATGCCTTGGAGAGACCCGAAGTGTCTAACATGGCGTTAACCAAATCTTTTAGAGTATGGTTCTTTCTTTCGGCCACCCCATTTAACTGAGGTGAATAGGAAGGCATCCTCTCATGGATTATACCATGTTTCGCACAAAAAGCATCAAATTGACGCATAAGTTCAAGTTCTCTCGCAAATGACTGTAGCTCATGAGCTTGCTCAACCACGGAGCGCTCTTCAGTCATCCTGTAGTCATAGAATTGCTCCATGATGTACAGCTCAGTGCCAGCATCCGAGACCCCAAACTTGGCCTCGAGTGTATCCCACATATCTTTTCTATTATCAATTGACGCATAAGCATCAACTATGTTCTCACCAAGAACACTCAAGAGAGCAGCCTTAAACAAAGTATCCATTTTCTAATATTTCTGAAAAGCTTGTGCTGTTTCTTGGAAGTCTTGCAAGCAGACCATCTTAACGAGGTCAACAATGGAAGCAGAACTCACAACACTGGATACAGCTACGGTCGAAGCAGATTGGCTTCGTCGGCTCTTGAATGACTTGCCGGTTGTTGAGAAACCTGTACCGGGTATCCTTATTCACTCAGTTTGCTCCGTATGTAGTCACTTGTTGAAATGCCTAGAAAGACAAGTATTTAGGAATGGAGGGAGTAGATCTGATCATTTTCACAAAATAATAATAATTAATTACAAGATTGCATGTGTACATTTATAGAGATGAGTGTAGGTAGATGTGTATGAGTGTGTTCTATTCTAAATTAAAGAATAAGTGACTGAAAAAACACTAGAGATAGAAAAGACTCACGTTCATGCATGCACATGGGAAGAAAAGTTGCATTCATGTGGGATTTTAGTGGGAAGAGGTGCAAGAAAGGGCGAAAAACTTACCGGTTGACGTTCATGCATACAAGACTAGATAAGAGATAAGTGAGTTCATGCGTTTTGTGTATAAACCGAGCTTCGAGGATGAGATAAAATGAAAACAAATCCTATTAACGCAGTCTATAAATTATAAATATAGCTCTAACAACAACTAAGGACTAGGCGTGCCTAGGTAGAGCGCTAATGGCGCAGGGGAAACTGTTGGGGCATAGCCAAACGTCTGTACATAGGCCTGCAGAACTTCGACATCTCCGGCCGCCTCGGGAGCTCCAGCATTAGGTGCTTGGCCGCCTCCAACGTGATCTTTTTTTGAGAAAAAAGGGCCGCAGCCCCGGCTCCATTGCATTACCAATGAAACCCAACAGTATTTCAGGAAGCGTATCTCTCGAGCATTACAAAGCTTAAGAGCTTAGGGGGGGAACACTAAAAGAGTAGCAAGTCTGCCAGGGGGAAACATATCCCACTACAGGCACACACGAAAGCAAAGCTAAAGGAAAAACAAAAGGGAAAACATAACTAGGGTAAAGTAGAGCAGGATCTTCAGGTCTCTCTCCGCATCTTCAGCATGCATTTTTATCCACTCCTTTTGAGTCACAGCAAGATCAGCTCACTCCCAGCGTATTCTTCCCCAAGTTTTTCCCTCATCAGCCTGGATCCGGCCACAGCAGGAGTGGGGGGTTTCTTGCCAAATTCTCCAGCCTTCGCACTATCTCTTTTAGTTCCGATTTGAGAGCATCTGGCAAGACCACCTCCCATATAGACAAGTTTTTCGCAGTTTTCCACACGAGCAGCTGCATATCCATCCAAGGCATTCGATTAAAACATATGTCATTTCTGATCCTCCAGAGAGCCCACATGGCTGCAGCTTGCACAAATGTAGCCGCCGTGTCAGGTTTGCTGGCCCAGGCTATCATCATTTTATGAATATCTTCATAAATTTTGATATTGGCCGCATCCCTGACAACTCTCCAAAGTTCCGCAGCAACCACACAAGAAAAAAAATAAATGACAAGAGGACTCATGTTCAGAACAAAAAAGACATGTTTTATCTGGAACATGTTGTCTCTTGCACAGATTGTCTCTGGTCAATAGTTTGTTATTCATAATCAACCAAATAAAAATTTGAATACGAGGGGGCATTTTAGTTTTCCACACCACGGGCTTAACCCTAGGTAGGATCCCTCTGAAATTAACAATATTGTAAAAAGATTTCACTGTATATAGCCCTTTTGTCTCGTATTTCCACACAAGAGTATCAGGTCTGTCTATAAGTACTACATTTTTAATATCCTCAAAGAGGCTATTCCAATCTAACATCATGTCAGGGGAAAAACATCTCCTGAAATTGATCTTGAGGGTGGTTCCATCCCAAGCCTCCTCAATGGTAGCTTGTTGGTCCACCGCAATGGAGTATAGCCTCCAGTATTTAGTAGCTAGGTTAATTTCTCCACACCAACAATCTTCCCAAAACCTAACATTTTTACCATTACCCATCTTCCATTCATACCCAAATTTAGAGGCCTTAATGGCCCAGAGTATACCTTTCCAAAAAGGTGATGCTCCCACACTGGAGCAGGCAAAAATGTTAGGACTCTAAATATTGTACTTATAATCTACTATATTTTTCCAGATCTTACCCTCATCTAAAATATATCTCTTGCCCCAGGAGGCAAGTAGGCACATATTAAAGTCTGCCAAATTAGTTATACCCAGGCCACCATATTTTTTTGGTAGCTATGGACCCCCAATTAGCAAGGTGGTATTTAAAGTGGCCCTCATAATCATCCCAAAAGCAATGAGCTAGTTAGGAATTAATCAGGGTTATAGCCCACTTAGGGAATTTAATTACACCCATCAAATAAGAAGGAATACTAGCTAGGCAAGATTGCACCAGGATTAATCTCTTGCCAAAAGATAACAGTCTGCCCCTCCAGCCCGCCCCTCTTTTGATAATTTTGTTAATCACAGGTTGGAGGTCTTCTTTCCTATGTTTATTACGGTGGAGGGGAGCTCCCAAGTATTTAATAGGGAAACCCCCAAGCTTGCACCCCATGACTTGGGCAAAAATATTGGCCCTATCAGGCTCAACATTAATAGGAACCAAGTCACATTTATGGAAATTTATTCTCAACCCAGAGATCTGTTCAAAACAGGAAAGCAACCACTTCAAGTTCTTAGCTTGAACTAAGCTATTGCTTACAAACAGAAGAGTATCATCTGCATATTGCAGGCTGATGACTCCAGTCGGATTTGAGAGAGGGAAGACTCCCTCTATGACATGTCGAACTGCATGAGCTTCTCGCCTCGCCCACACTTGCTGTGGCTACGCGTCGGCCAATACACTGCCCCGCCAACGTACAAAGGATCGCCATATGACTGGCCATACACCGACGCCGATGCGGCAGGCACGCGGTTTTGAGCCTTTCGGTTTTGAGTCCACCTTAGCCCAGACGCGTCCGGCGGCAGCACAGTGGCGGCGCCAGAAGTTCCATGTTGTGTAGTCAATTTGAAGTTGTGTAGTCAGATATATGAATATCTATTCATTTTTTGCAAGATGTATACATGTATACGTTGATTTTATCAAAAAGCTGGGTAGTCAATTGACTGCCCAGCTTACATCTGAACGGCTCTACGACTTTGATGGAGCCCTGGCCGGCTTCCAGGAAGCAGAGCAGGCCGTTGCAGGCGCCTACGAAGTCATCCCACATGCCCGCAGCTAACTCGGCAGTGAGCCGCCAGTCCTCGTCAAAGAGAAAACCGCGGCCGTTGCATGGTTTTTTGCGGCTGCCGTAGGCGAATCCAGGAAAGAAGACGATGGTGTGCGTCAAAGGCGCCGAGGTCCGTGCATGATGTGCGCCTGGATGAACATGTGGTCGGTAATGATGTCCCGCCATTCTTTGCAGACGTGACGAAGGCGGTGGAGGTTGCTCCCCGGGAGGCGGACGAGGATGCTTGCCATCACGTCTTGCGGCAGGCACACGGTATTGGGCCTTTTGGCTGCCATCGTCGCCTGCTTCGTGAAATTAACTTAGCTATGAAATACATGGTGGTAGTCGGGATGCTTAAACCTAAATTGTGTGTGCTATATGGTTCCTCCCTCCGATGAGGTGATGCCTACAAAACTTGCGCACAACTTTGCAGCGAAGTTGCACTTTATCGTAATATGCAAAAATAATCAAAGAACCATGAAATTTTGGCACATATTATATAGTATTTGTATGTACATATTTACACTCAGCCAAAAACCCACAAAAACAAAAAAAAACCAACTCACCGAAAACACAAACCAGAAGACAAAGAACGATCCCAAGAAGCAATTCGACTCACCGAAAATAGGGGTCAATCGATTCCACAAAGCCCAACTCACCACCAAAATGATACAGAAAAAAAAGAAAACAACACACATCTCAAAGCAGAATCGGACGGCCACGAAATTGATTGACCCGAAAAGAATTTTCAGCTCACTAACATAGAGATAATGTGTAATATTTTTTCTATTTCTTGGTAGTCCATTGTCGGGCATTGTTATTTGTGATGTATAAAATGGTATGTTTGAGATCAGTGGTATGTTTTAAGAGGCATGTTTTTCTTTTTTTGCGGGAAGAGGCATGTTAATTTGTCTTTTGATGCATGTTGATCAATTATTCATACATGTCCTGGTTCAAATAATCCACTTATAATTTATGAAATATTTTTTCTTATTATACCGCTAACATGCATGGTTGGTTAATTTACCCTGGATAAGGATCTGAGGAGTTGCCGGGACGAAAATTAGCTTAGTCAAAAAAGCGTGAGAGATATACGAAAACGACGGTCATGCATGCATGTGGGAAGAAAAGTTGCATGCAACATAGAGAAGAGGTGCCAGAAAAAGAGAAAATACTACTCTAGTACTCCCTCCGTTTGAACTAAAACCAGGACAAGTATTTTGAAACGGGGGGAGTACATGGCAAGGACTAAGGACTAGATGTGCCAATGTAGAGCGCTAATGGAGCATTGGACACTGTTGGGGTGTAGCCAAACGTCTTTGCCTGATACTGTCGGCGGAGCGGCAGTGCTCCTGCTATCGGAAGCTGCTGCTGGCGGAGATGAGCCGAGACGGGGATGAAGGACGTTCGACCATTGTACGTGTGGTCAAGCCACCACGGTTGCTCCATGCCCGCCTCAAATAGCAGCTCCTGCCGGCCAAATTCAAGGCTCCTTTCCATCCTGCGAAGGTACATCCCGTCAGTGGCGAAGCTAGCATGAGATTACGCCTAGGGCTAAGCTAGCTTTGAGTGATACACTTTAGTGGTTTTATATGTTGTATATGAAAAGAATTACAAAGGATATTGGTATTACGCCTAGGGCTATAGCCCCAACTGCCCTAGGCCTGTCTCTGCCACTGCATGCCGTGATCGAAGCTTTTGCACAACAACACGCTCCCCTCCAGCAGCAGCAGGCCGGCCTCTTCAGCTCCAGGAAACCACACGTCCCACTCGCGGCTCCAGCCATAGGTCGTCACGCATGGCATCGAGCCGACGGGCCGGCAGAACCTCGCCGTCTCTGGCCTCGGGGCCTCCAGCCGCAGGTGTTTGGCCGCCACCAACGTGAACTTCTCCGTCGCCAGGTCGAAGCGCACCAGCTTCTTGCCTTTCCGGCGCTTTCCATGGCCACTCGCGGGCCAGTACACTGCCCCGTCAACATACGCAGGATCGCCGTATACCCGACCATATATCGAGAAAGCGACATGCAGCCTCGTCCAGCTGCCGTCTCCTCCGATGGTGTACACGTGCAGTTCTTGGTCGACCATGACGCGTCCGGGCATGGTGCGGTATTTGACAAAGTCATAGTGCACGATCTTGTATCGTCTTGTCGCAGCATCGTAGCCGAAGCAGTATGCCCCGGAGTTGTAATTCCACCTTACCCCCGACGCCTCTGGCGGAAGCGATAGAACGAGCGACTCACCGATGAACGGCTCTATGACTTTGATAATGGACTTTTCGCCGGTTTTCAAGAAGCAGAGCAGGCCGTTGCAGGCGCCTACAAAGTCATCCCGCACGTCGGCTGTGAGCTCGGCCGTGACCCGCCAGTGCTCGTCAAAGAGAAAGCCGCGGCCTTTGCACGATTTTTCGCGGCTGCTGTTGGCAAATCCGGGAAAGAAGACGATGGTGTGTGTCAAATGCGTCCGTGGTCCGTGCGCCATGTGCGCCTGGATAAACGTTTGGCCCGCGATGATGTCCCGCCATTCTTTGCAGACCCGCCGGAGGCGGCGGAGGTCGCTCCCCGGGAGGCGAACCAAGACGCTGGCGAGGACGTCTTGCGGCAAGTCAGTGATTTTGGCCCTTTTGGCCGCCGTCGTTGCCTGCTTCTTGGAAGACCGCCGACACTGACGCGGATGCATCACGATACGCATCGACCTGATCCGATGCATTAACTTAGCTGTGAAATTCATGATGATACTCGGAAAGTTTAGACCTAAATTATGTGTGCGTTGGTTGGGTTATAGTCTAAGTGGCTCAATCAAGCATAGAAAGAGAAAGAAACAGAAAATACCCTAATAATTATGGCACATCTAGATGTATTTTAACAAAACTGTATTAACAATCTCTAAGGGTGAATCTTTTATCCATCCCACACACATCTTATATCTGAAAAATCACGCGCAAGATGATATATATTGTCAAAAGTTGTCGGCGATATTTTTTTGAACAAATAAGCTCGGTTTAGTATATGGATCGGTAGCCCCGCGACCTAGCCAGCCCCTGTCTCCCAAAAAGTTAGGGTTCTCTGCTTCCCGCCTGTCCAGTCCGACCAGCCGAACTTATCCGACTGCAACCATACTCCATCCTGCGTCGTGTCAGCCTTCGCACATCTTCGTGCATTGCTTAACACCCTGTGTATGCATGATCTCGATGCGACACACTCCAAACTTCTCCGAGCCTTGTATGCACATCGCCTCTCGCTGCATACGCCCATCTTCATCGACTTACATCATGTCAATCATTAATGGACTTGCGACCGCACCTTTGTTTTCCGTAGCGTGCACCACTGCTATCTTGTACATACATGTACACGTACTAAGCAAAGATAGCCCATCGGAGAATTCCTCTAGTAGGCTTCCTGTGCACAAAATCAAAAGTTCCATTTACCCTTGCTCACGTGCAGCCCCAAACCTTCTCCATCCTGCTCTTTGTCTTGCTCCCGATGGATAGCTACACACACGGTACCTGACGCCCTTTTTCTTCTTTTAATTAACAAGTCTCGAACGCGATCCCTTACACCGGTCAAAACCAGCAGCTTGCTCCTCCCGATCGATTAGCTAGCTTATTATGGCCGCCTCCTCTGGATGGGCCCTATACGTTCTTGCTGGCTCAGGCCTGGCCCGCTTATCCACAGCGTCCGCACGCTAGCCTAGGGCATACGCTATACGCTGGATCGATCCATCGCACTGCCGCCGCCACGCGCCTGCTGCTGCTTGCCTGGTCGCCGTCAAGCCGCACGTACGCCACGCTGCTTCCATCGATCTCATCATGCAAACCGTCTATTTCAATTCGCCGAGAACTGTCACCGTTCCCAATTGCTTCACCATGCCGATATCATCGTAGGCACACCGCGTGCAGTGTCAAACCCATCGCCCTCTGAACGCGATCTTGGCTCCTGCTTCCACGCGAACCATACGAAATTGGCACACCTCTAGATCAACAATTCATGACCTTTGAACATTGAACCTTGCTTATGATACCACTTGTTAGAATAAATTCGAGGCCATCGTTGATCTACCGAGGACCAAACAATCACATGAGGCACGACACGAGATTTGTTAACGAGGTTCACCGATATGGCTATATTCCCGGGGCCTGACTACGGACGCTCCTCCCCGTGACACCGCTATAATACCGCACCCCGGCGTGCCTGTGCTATTATGTTGGCATAGGTTACATCGTGTGTCTACCCCCCCGATATATATGAGAGGCCTATGATACAAGAGTCCTATTAGGACACAACTCCTACCCTGTCTACACATAGTTCAAATACAAGTCCAACTGTAACCTATCTTGTACAATAATATTCGACACAACTCTAACACGTGTACTTCTTGGTCGACCACGGCGTGTCCAGGCATGGTGCGGTCTTTGACAAAGTCATAGTGCACGATCTTGTATCGTCTTGTCGCAGCATCATAGCTGAAGCAGTACGCCCCGGAGTTGAAGGTCCACCTTACCCCCGACGCCTCTGGCGGTAACGGCACTGTGAGCGACCCACCGGTGAACGGCTCTACGACTTTCATAATGGACTTCTTGCCGATTTCCAAGAAGCAGAGCAGGCTGTTGCAAGCGCCTACAAAGTCATCCCGCAGGTCAGCTGTGAGCTCAGCCGTGACCTGCCAGTGCTCGTCAAAGAGAAAGCGCGGCCTTTGCAAAAAATTTCGCGGCTACTGTAGACGAATCCGGGAAATTACAGTGCCTGTCTGATTTAGTGAACAAATATAAGCCTGATTTTTTAGGTTTTCAAGAAATTAAGAGGGAAACTTTGTTTGACTCTTTCCTCAATGTCCTAGCTGGTTCTACTGCTTATGAGTGGCACATACTACCTGCTGTAGGCTCTGCTGGGGGTATCCTTGTGGGTGCCAAATCCAACTTTTTTGAGGTCCTTGATGTTAGTATAAAGAAATATTGCATTATTATATCCTTAAAAAATAAGAATGATGGCTTCTGTTAGCATTTGATTGTGGTATATGGGACAGCTTATGCCGTAGACCAACTTGACTTTATTGCTGAACTACATGGAAGTATGGAAGGCTTATGCTATCTTGTTCTGTTTGGGGGGGATTTCAACCTGATTAGGGAGGCTAAGGAGAAAACTTCTGGCAATATTAATACCTCGTGGGCATTTTTGTTCAATGATTGGATAAACAAATGGGGCTTAATGGAATATAAGCTGTCAAACAGGGTTTTTACCTGGAGTAACAATCAAGACAACCCCATCTTTGCCACTATCGACAGAGTTTTCTCTGCTACTAGTTGGGACAGTCACTTCCCTCTCACCACACTGTGTGCTCTGCCTAGAGTGGGAAGTGATCATACCCCAATTTTACTTGATTCTGGGGTGGGTATGTGTAATCCAACCAGACCCTCCAAATCTGAGAAGTGGTGGCTTGAGCAACCAGACTTTCAAGCCTTAGTAGAAAAAATTTGGGCCACACCTTCACCATTTACAACTACTATTGGGACCTGGCAATTTAAAACTAAACTATTTAGGGAACTTTTAAGGGATGGAATATAAACATTGAAGCTGCCATGAAGAAAAAAAAGAAGGATTTACTTCAGGAATTTGATATCCTGGATGTCTTTTGTGAACAAAACAGAACTAATGCTGGGGATATCCTCAGGATGAAACAGATTAGGGAGGAGCTTGGTGAGATTTGGAAAAAAGAATAAACTGCCATGTGGTAGAGATCTAGAGATAGGAAGATCAAAGAGGGGGATAGGAACACAACATATTTCCATGATGTTGCCAACCAACGAAGGAGGAAAAGCCAGTTGTCTATCTTGGAGGGTCCAGATGGACCTATATACTGCACTAAAGACATGCTAGAAGTTGCTACTAACTTTTATAAAAACCTCTTTGGTTATGAACCTAGACCTAATATTCATCTAGATGACCAGTTTTGGTCTGAGAAAGAGCTTGTGACAGAAGCAGAAAATGCCTTGCTTGAGAGGCCTTTCTTAGAAGAGGAAATTAAAGAAGCTGTTATGAGATCCTATGCTAACGGGGCCCCTGGCCCTGATGGCCTCTCATTTTTGTTCTATCAACACTTTTGGGAGGTTATCAAAGGAGATTTCATGGCTCTGGTGGGGGATTTTGAAAATGGATCTTTGGATATCTAGAGATTAAATTACTCTATTGTCACTCTTATTCCTAAAGAGCCAGATGCCAAAAATATGAAGAAGTCCAGGCCCATTTGTTTGAGTAACTGCTCTGTAAAAATCTTTAGCAAGGCTATGAGAAATAGGGCTTCCCCTATGGGTCATAGGCTCCTATCACCATGTCAATCTGCTTTTGTGAGAGGTAGGTTTATTTTAGAGAGTGTGGTTACTGCCCATGAGGCTATACATGAAGTTCATAAATCAAAAGACCCTGGGATTGTGCTCAAGTTAGATTATGAGAAAGCTTACGATCGTGTGAACTGGGATTTCCTAGTAGAGATGTTAACTTCTAGGGGTTTTCGGGCTAAGTGGATTAGGTGGAACCTTTCCATTCTGCAACAAAGCTCTTTTTGTGCCAAGATTAATGATGCTCTAGGCCCTTACTTTGTAGGGGGGAAAGGGCTCAAACAAGGGGACCCGAGCTCCCCAATGCTTTACAATTTAGTAGCTGATGTGTTCTCTCCTATGCTGGTGAAAACGGTTAACAATAACATAACATAATCTCTGGGATTGTTCCTCATGTCATCCCACATGGGCTAATATGTCTATAGTAGGCTGATGACACAATCCTTTTCCTAAATCCTAATCCTGAACATGTTAAGAATTTAAAATGGCTACTTGCATGCTTTGAAAACCTTTGTGGTTTGAAGATTAACTATAACAAGTGTGAGGTAGTTCCAATAAATATGAATGAAGATGATGCTAAGCTATTATCCCAAAATTTTTGCTGCAAATTGGGGGATTTCCCCCTTAAGTATTTGGGGGTTCCACTGCACTACCTCAAGCTGAGGAGGGAGGACATTCAGTATATCATAGACAAAATTATTAAGAGAATGTGTGGGTGGAAAGGGAGATTACTTAGCTATGAGGCAAAGTTAGTTCTTCTCAAAGCCTGCATTGCTAGTATACCTATGTATCTGATGTCTGTTATTAAATTTCCTAAATGGGCAATTAAAGCCATCACCTCTCAGATGGCACATTTCTTCTGGGGGAACATGGAGGATGAACATAAATACCATCTTGCTAACCGGGGACTAATTTCACAGAAAAAATATTTTGGTGGTTTGGAGGTACCCAATTTAAGAGAATTTAACATGGCTTTTCTAGCCTCTTGGGCTAAAAGATACTTCATGGACTGTGATAAGAACTGGGTTAGACCGATAGATCATAAGTATAGAACCAATAACCCTAATTTTTTGTGGTCCAAACAGGGGGTGGGATCTCCCTTTTGGAAAGGGGTTACTTGGGCTTTTGAAGGTATAAAACCTTTTTTTAGATGGAACATGGGCAATGGCAATAAGGTCAGGTCCTGGGATGACACTTGGGTGGGGGATTCTTCCCTGAAAACTCAATTCTGGGAAGTTCATGAAATTTGTCAGCGACAACATTGCGTAGTTTCAGAGGTGTGGGATGATTTCAATTTAAAACTTACCTTGAACAGATGTGTGGGGTCTGAGTTTATGGAGAGGTGGCATGACCTGATCCAGGTCATTTCTACCAAAAACCTGACTAATGAGGAGGACCAACCTGTTTGGTTGCTGGAATCATCAGGGGTCTACTCGGTCAAGTCTTTTTACACCATGATTAACTGGGGTGGGGTTTCTACCCTGTATGGAAAAACTTTTGGAAGATTGGTGTGCCTCACAGATACCTAGTCTTTTTGTGGCTAGCTTTTAGTAATAAAATTCTTACCAGAGATAACTTAAATAAAAGGAGGGTGGTAGAGAACCTAAAATGTTTATATTGTGATGAGGAAGAATCAGTGTGCCACTTGTTCTTCGAATGTGTAGTTGCCAGACAGATCTGGAGTGATGTGGCTGACGCTTTTGGGTTTAATATCCCTAATAATATGACTGAGTTATCCTCCTTCTGGAGTATGAATAATAAGAAAATTGTTGTCAATATTGCTTGTGTTGCTATCATTTGGGGCATTTGGACTATGCGTAACGACATGTGTTTTCAGGGCGTACCGTGGACAAGCACCCGTGAGATTCCTGCAAGGATCAGCGCGTCGATACATCAATGGAAGATTCTATGCGGGGGCGATCAATTGGTGCTGCTGAGAAGATGCCTTCAACTTCGGGATCGGCGAAGAGGCGAGCTGCTCAGGATTGCCTGGGCTGAGGACTGAGAGCGTGCGTGAAGAAGACCCGGGGCGGAGCGCTGAAGGCTCATTCAGGGTGAAAAAAATGCTTACATCGATCTTCTCCGTGATACTTCTGGCGTGGCTTGGATGATGCCTGTATATTTTGCCTTGTATGGCAGTAGACGCTCTTTCCCTTCGGTAGTTTTGATTCAGTTTGGTTTGCGGGCGATTAGGCCGTAGCTTTACTTAAATATTCTCTGGTCTGTTACTTCGAGTAGACCCGGTTGCTTGTAACAGTCTTGATGACTTGCGTTGCTCCGTTTTTAATAAAAATGGGGCGGGAAAACCCCTTTTGATCAAAAAAAAAGAAGACGATGGTGTGTGTCAAATGCGTCCTTTGTCCGTGCGCCATGTGCGCCTGAATAAACGTTTGGTCCGCAATGATGCCCCGCCATTCTTTGCAGACCCGCCGGAGGCAGCGGAGGTTGCTCCACGGGAGGCGAACCAGGATGCTGGCGAGGACGTCTTCCGGCAAGCCTGCGGTTTTGGCCCTTTTGGCCACCGTCGTTGCCTGCTTCTTGGAAGACTGCTGACGCCGACGCGGATGCATCAAGATTGGCATCGATTGACCTGATCCTATGCATTAACTTAGCTGTGAAATTCATGGTGGTTGTCGTTTTAACCTAAATTTTGTGTGCTATGGTTAGTATACATCTCTCCGATGAGGCGATGCCAAACAAAACAAGGAGTCTTCTTACGCCAGACCTCGTTTGCATGTTTGGGAGGAGAGATATATATATCAGTTTTGTTAAAGCACATTTAGATGTGCTATAAGTATTGCATATCTAAGTCATATGTCATTGTTCTTATATTGAGATTCTTGTGAATTTTTCTTCTTCTCTTTTTTCCTTTTTCTCTTTATATTTGATTCACTCACTTAGATATGCAATAACTTGAGCACATCTAGATGTGCGCTAGACACACCCATATATATACGAGCAGATGTGTTTGCATGTGTAAAGCCTCGGAAGAGATTTCTCCCAAAAAAAATTCTCGAAGGAGTTTGTACTGTTGGTAGGATGCCAGACAAAATTTCTCTTTTTTCTTCTTGTTTTTTTGGGCTTTCCTGTGCTGCGGTCTCAGTGAGCTGGATTATCGAGTGTTTGCTTTATAATATAAAAAGCGGGGGAAACCTTTTATCGTAAGACGAGCCGCGTTGTGTCCCTATATCCCTCGGCACTCGGCAGGTTTTGTTACAACAAAAGAAACGTGATACGCAAGCTAGCTAGGTTAAAATGGAATCACAATCAGGCCCATCTGTATGACACCCTCCCCTCAGTTAACTGAATCACAATCGGGCTAAGTTGATATTACATCTGCTCCATCTTCTTATGTGCTAGCCTTTCTGTTTAGAAAGTGAAATCAATTTCAAAATGATTCGCTCTTATATATGAAAAATAGAATTAACTCGGAGATATGTTGCATCTAAGTTGTCACAGCATAAACAAGGAGGCTGGTGCCATTTTATTCCAAGTTCATCCTGCAATGATTTTACCCAAATAACTGCTGCAGTGGCATTTGCAAGAGCCTTATACTCTGTTTCACCGCTTGCTCTTCCTATAGTGACATTTTTCTTGGCACTCTGCTAAAAATAACATTAGCTTTAAAAAATAAATACTGCGACGCCATGACACGATCTCATGTCATCTGCACAGCCTGCCCAATCAGCATATCAAATAAGACCAACTAGTATAGAACTTAATTAATTTCAAAAAATGTGTATATGTGAATGCATGTAAATATTGACAAAGGTTATCAGTAGAAAAGAAAGTATCGGGCCTCATGAGAGTTATTAGTTTCGCGGAGCTCACAAGAGTTAAGTATTGAACGGTGCCTATGACACTCCTATACTTTGTGTTTTCTTTAGATTCGAAGGACTCTCCTTGATGTGCCGATAACTTTTTCGAGGAGGATAGAGGAATAGGAGAAAGTTTACAGTCCTTTATGCCTACGAAGTCAAGTGTTTAGAGGCATATTTTCTTGACACAATAAGATGTCATCTTGGACTTTCTTGACTTCTGTTCCCAACAAGAAATACATACCTCCTAAATCCTACAAGGAAAAAATTGAGCTTAACCCTTGCAACTGTGCATCAATAGCTTCTTTTGAAGAGCTTGCAACTATGATGTCATCAACATGCATAAGTACAAAAATCGTGGTGCTTGATTTGCAGCATATGAACAAGGATGTGCCTAGCTTTAGATGCAAAGAAAGCCAATATGCTTTTAATTGTGAGCTCAAAAGAGAGTCCATGCTCGAAAGTGCATTTTTTAACCACAGAGGTCCTTATCAAGTTTGAATATGTTGCATGGTGATTTACCATCTTCATAACCTTGTGGTTGCCTGAAGTACACATCCTCTTCCAAAACACCATGTAAAAACCTACTATCTAACTGTCTGAAGCTCCTTTTGCTAGACACAACAACTGGTAATACAAGCCTTGTGCTAGGATTTTTAACAACATAATCTGCACTAATCGTCTTCTTTTTCACAAAAGTATGGCTACTTGCAAGGAAGATAAGAAATAAAAATAGGGGAACTCGTGCATACCGAAGGAAAGTGAATTGAATGTTGCATACCAACATTTTGATATGTGTGCATTGGAGAAACATTGGGGTAAAAGAAAACGTGTGGTGCCCATGTATTCCATGTGCAATATCTGTTGAAAAACAAGAAATTCAAATTCTGTGTGTGCCATTGGAAATTATTAAATGGATAGTTTGCATCTTGCATATAGATATAACACTCAGGGTTGAAGCATCAGATATATTAGTGTACTGGACTATCTGAAACATTGACCAATGAATTTGACATGGTGAACATTTGTAAAATATTAATTTAACAAGGGAACAAATTATTGATAGAAATTATTCCGTCTTTAGCTCTCCCACTGTCATTTTTCTAGAAATTGGGACAAGGCCAAAACAAAACATTGTGTTTATTTAGTTTGGTCAGTGAAACTAAAAAAGCACATTACATTGGTTCAAATTAAACTAGTTTGTGAGGCTATCACAAGTTATGACCATACTTGCCATTAGTCCAGGATGTCTTGGTTGCCTATCGCGTGGTACTATCTCTTGGTGATGATGCGCAATAAGGTGTATAATTCTTCAGTTGACAATTTGGAATGTGTATCGCAGCCCTAGGTATTTGGGTCGATGGCTCAGGTACGATACATGAGATGTAGAGTAAGATTCCATTGTTTTTACAAAATTTATTTTGCTAATATCACCTGGAGGCAAAAATAATGCTATAATTATGAATCCACCTCTCCCCATTACTAGCTATACCATTGTATGCAAATTTCCCCAAATCCTCTCAGAGAGGAAACTTGGATGAAAAATGGTTTCCTCTCCTCGTTTTCTAATGTGGTGCCCATGGTTCCAGGAGATCCCCTCGACTGGGTCATTGATTGTGGTCACATAATGAACCATTGACCAATCAAGATTAAGTCTCTTCTCATTTATTTGCACTAAACTTATTTATTTTGGCATAATTGATCTTTAAACAAAATGTATTTGTATTTTTTCTTCCACGCCATTTAATATATTGCATCAAATAATTTTTTGATGTATAACAAGCATAGTTAATTT
This sequence comes from Triticum urartu, assembly GCF_003073215.2. Classification (NCBI taxonomy): domain Eukaryota; kingdom Viridiplantae; phylum Streptophyta; class Magnoliopsida; order Poales; family Poaceae; genus Triticum; species Triticum urartu. Next base: position 712,805,251 of record NC_053024.1, on the reverse strand, counting down.
CCCACAAAAACTAGCATAAGTAATAATTCAATAATGCTCGTGCACATTAAGGTACATATTGTTATACTTTTGTGGTATTTATAAGTGTAAATAAATTCCCTTCTACTAAAGTGTAATTCAATTTTTTAAAGAATGTTGTATTTTTATAGCTTGGGATATTTTCCTTGTGAGACAATGAGATTTCATTGCTAAAATATGGGGATTAAAATCCTTTTTGTACAACAACTCAATCTCATCCGGGAGTGACCTTAAGGACACAACAGTCTACGTATTGTGATGACCTAGTTATGTGAGGAAATGAGCCACCCTGTTGCGCGATCGTCACACTATCAATTGGGTATTTTTATAGGCTGGGAAAGAAGATCATTTGTTACAATGGATTTCCTTCTAAAACTAAGTAAATCAAGAAAATATGTTATTAAAGTGAGTTTGTAAACTTACATGTCCATAGTATCCAGAAATACCTTCAAACCTGGTAGGGAGTGCTTAGAGCTTATAAATCCAAAAAATAGTTTAGATGCTCCTAGAATATAAGACTATTAAGTTTATGGTATTAAAAAGGATAGTTCTGAAGTGTATCATGTGTCAACAAGTAGATCTTTATCGAAACCCTTGTTTCGCTCTCACTCATTAAAGGGTGGTCTTTTCTTTGCTATATTTTCCTTGCTTGTTTGGAGAGGAGGCAGAGGAAACTTGTGAGCATGCATTATCCATTCGTGGAATCATGATACAACATCATATTGCTTGTAGCATGCATGAGTGATTTGTAATACAAATTATGTATGATGCGTGTTTCATCTATTCTTTATTTTAATTCGCTATGTAAGAAACTATCAGTGTTGTCAGGTACTCGTCTAGGTTATACATGCAAATCAACCACTCAAAAATCCGCGCATAGTCCAAAATTCTACACAATAAGATCAAGAATGTATTTTGAGGACAACCACACAAGAGATTATGAATGCACGAACTTACTGCATTGCTTGGGTTGATAACTGCTACCCCTAGGTTCAATGTCAAGGCGACTCTAGTCGATCCCCAAACCCTAACTCTCAAAACCCCGCACCTAAAAGCAAACTTCCAAAAAAATTGTGTATTGGGACTCTTCTTTCTAATTGATCCCCAAATCTCGAACCCTGTAAAACAAAACTTTGAACCCAATCCTCCTAGTGTCTTGCATCCAACTGATCATGCACTTCATAAATAGTACCAAATTGATATAATTAGCGGGACTTGCGTTTAAACTACTTAATTAAACTACAAGTTGCCATTAATAGAAGCTCTTAGATTCTTAATTTGAGTATCATATTTTAGACATCACATTATTGATTGAGAGTGTTTGTAATGCAGAAAAACTAACTATGACGCCCGGGTAATTAAGCTATAGTAATCCTCTGACTAAGAATGCTAGGTCATCATAATCAATTTTGCTAAACCTCACTCCTTTCGAACCGAGTTCAATTTCAAATTTAAATAACAAGTCAAATTATAAATTCATCAAACTAAGATTTAAAAATGTGCAAAAGGTTGTAGATATTCACTAACAAATTAAAGAGCATAAATCAACATATTGTAAATAACTATGTGCCTCTAATTTAATTAAAACAGGAACCAACTGCGATTAAATTAACACTTTATGGTTGAACAAATATTTATACCATTCAAAAATATTTGAAACTTTTTGTGCAACTTAATAATATTGCATAGCATTTATGTGTGAAGTTTCATACTAAACAAAACTCATTTGGTAGCAAAATAGTACACAAAACAGTAGCTAAGTGTATAAAAAAAGATATTAAAACTAAAATTGTCCTGTGCACTTTTGGCCCACTATGAACAAGAGCTAGCCAGCCTACTATGCCTATGGACACTACAGGCATAGGACCTGGCTCAGCCCAAGTCGTTGGTCGTCCCCAACCTCTCGTGTCGTGGACACCTCTCGTCCGTCCAGCGCGCGGGTGCCGCGCTGTCGGCCATCCCGCGGTCGTAGAGATGGATAAGCACCCTCCCTTGATGCCTCTCTCTCCGCTATGAACCCTAGCTCCCACGTTTACCCCTCTCGTGTTGTTCTCCACCGAATCGAGGCGCGTCCGAGACCACAGTCGCCGCCGCCTTCGTCGATCCCGCGGCCACCGGCCGTATCTCGTTGCGCTGACGTGTTCAGGAGCTCCGCCGTTGTCTACTTCGACTTCCTCACCCACAATTACGAGCCCGCAAAGCCCCCATCACCGGATCAGCGTCGCTCCCCCACGACGGCCATCAGCACTGCCGCCGCGTCGTCTCGCTACTCCGGCTCCCTCGGACTCGTCCTGAGCTCGCCATCCATCTCCTTGTGGTGAGACTCTTCCGTTCCACCCCTTTCCTTTTTCCTTTCATCGCCGTAGACGACGCACATCACACGGCCGGCCTCACTGGAGCTCGTGCTCACGGCCGTCACGCGCTTGCGTCACCCGCGCCGGCAGCCCCCTCCCTGCCCGCGCGCCACGAGCCGCCTCACCCCGCCTGGTCGTCCCTCCCGCTACTGCAGCCGCCTGTCGCGCCCCTGTTTTCCCCGCGCACCCGCGTCCGCAAGTCGCCACTGTCGCCTGTGAACTGCTGCTGCTGCTCTAGCAACGCCGTCCCCGCGTTCGCTCCTCCCTCCGCACTAGCTGCCGTCCGCGCTCCCACGCGCGTCCGGGGATGTGCCCCGCTGCTGTTGCCGCCCCCCTGCGCCGGAGCCCCGCCTCTGCCCTGGCCGCACCCATCCCCGCGCGCGCCCACGCACTCTGCCCGCTCACCGTCCCAACCCCGCCCTTGGCCGCTGCCTGCGCCGCTCGCCGCCTGTGCCGCGCGCCGCCCCCTACACCTGCCTCTGCGCCCGCCCGCCTGCAGGCCAGGGCCTCGCCCTGTACGACTTCGATGTTGGCGACCCCTCTCTCTTGTCAGAGCAACCAGGCAACCCCCCCTGATCACCAGATATCGCCTATTCTTCTCTATACTGCTTGCATTAGAGTAGTGTAGCATGTTACTGCTTTCAGTTAATCCTATACTGCTGCATAGCCTGTCCTTGCTAATACTGTTGATACCTTACCTGCAATCCTAAATGCTTAGTATAGGATGCTAGATTATCATCAGTGGCCCTACACTCTTGTCCGTCTGCCATGCTATACTAGTGGGCCGTGATCACTTCGGGAGGTGATCACGGGCATACTATATACTTTACACTGTTACATTACCGGTGATACTATTTGGAGTTGGGGGCTGAAGGGGAAGGTAGCTCCATCCAGGTAGTGGTGGGCCTGAGTTCCCGACGGCCCCCGACTGTTACTTTGAGGCGGAGCGACAAGGCAGGTTGAGACCACCTAGGAGAGAGGTGGGCCTGGCCCTGGTCAGCGTTCGCGGTTACTTCAAAATAACACGCTTAACGAGATCTGGGTATTTGATTTGAGTCTGGCTACTGGCCTATACGCACTAACCATCTACGAGGGGACAGTTATGGGCACTCGACGTCGTGGTATCAGCCGAAGCCTTCGTGACGTCAGCGACTGAGCGGCGCGCGCCGGATTGGACTGGAACGCCTGCTAGGCTAGGTCTGCTTCCGGTCGCGTTCACAACGTGCAGGTGTGCAAAGGGCGATGGGCCCAGACCCCTATGCCATAGGATTTAGACCGGCGTGCTGACCTATATGTTGTGCCTAGGTAGGGCTGCGACGTGTTGATCTTCCGAGGCCGGGCATGACCCAGAAAAGTGTGTCCGGCCAAATGGGATCGAGCGTGTTGGGTTATGTGGTGCACCCCTGCAGGGAAGTTAATCTATTCGAATAGCCGTGATCTTCGGTAACAGGACAACTTGGAGTTGTACCTTGACCTTATGACAACTAGAACCGGATACTTAATAAAACACACCCTTCCAAGTGCCAGATACAACCGGTGATCGCTCTCTCACAGGGCGACGAGGGGAGGATCATCGGTTAGGATTATTCTATGCGATGCTACTTGGTGAACTTACCATCTACTCTCTTCTTCTGCTGCAAGATGGAGGTTACCAGAAGCGTAGTCTTCGATAGGACTAGCTATCCCCCTCTTACTCCGGCTTTCTGCAGTTCAGTCCACATATGATACCCCTTTTCCATTTGATACCAATGCATACATATGTAGTGTAGCTCCTTGCTTGCGAGTACTTTGGATGAGTACTCACGGTTGCTTTGCTCCCCCTTTTCCCCCTTTCTGTACCCGGTTGTTGCGACCAGATGATGGAGTCCCGGAGCCAGAGGATCCCGAGGATGATTCTACGTGGAGTTCGACTTCGAGGAGTAGTTAGGAGGTCCCAGGCAGGAGGCCTCGCCTTTTCGATTGTTCCTACTTTTGTGCTAGCCTTCTTAAGGCAAACTTGTTTAACTTATGTCTGTACTCAGATATTGTTGCTTCCCCTGATTCTTGTGCCTTCGAGCATTTGTATTTGAGCCTTCGAGGCCCCTGGCTTGTAATATAAATCTTGTATTATTTTAATTTGTGTCTAGAGTTGTGTTGTGATATCTTCCCGTGAGTTCCTGATCTTGGTCGTACACATTTGCGTGCATGATTAGTGTACGGTCAAATCGGGGGCGTCACAAGTTGGTATCAGAGCCGACTGCCTGTAGGAGTCCCCCTTTCCACGTCCTTGGCCGAAGTCGAGTCTAGTCATTGCAAAACTTTTACTAACATGGCTGTGTGCCTTACGGGCCCACGTCGCCATTGGGTTGTATTAGGATCTTTTATTCCTCGATCTATACTCCCGGACTCTGATCTCTCTTCTATTCAGGTTAAATGATTTTACTAACGCCGACTCTAGGTTCTCGTAACTACTTCCACCCGGAGAGCCCTTTACTCCAGATGATTACTTGGTCCACCGAAGGATTTCGAAGATACTCTCCGATGTTCTCTCGAGACTTTGAGCCTGTTGCTTTTGCAATTCCCTACCACCGAAATATCCCTATGGATAATTACATACACTTGCCGTTCTTACTTTTATTCCCAGTTGATCTTGTTATAACAAGATACTCTGAAATCCCCTCTATTGTTTCGAGAATATTTTGTGCCTACTGCCTTGCAGTTCCTTGCCACCTGAATACCCCTACGGATAATTTCTCACCCTTATCAAGTATCCGCTCATCCCCAGTTGTTAGTGTGTTTCACGATTGTCTTCGAAATACTATTCGATCCTCCAAAATTTCTCAGTAGCTTATTGCTCTGCAATACTTGTCTGCTTGCATTATGGATGCTTCCATATGTCTGGCAATATTCGTTAGTATCCTTAGACACCGTGATTTTGATCCTATTGATTCAACATGTTGCGGATGCTCGTAGTCCTCAATCATATCCTAGAATTCATCCTTCCGGCTCAGACATCATTTTGAACATGAGCTGGATCTCGACCAATCAAATTGCCATCAATTGTACCCCTAAGCCCACTCAACTTATCCATCCTTAATTAGAGTGTTTGCTTCTGATCCCTTGATTTGGAAATCATAATTGCTCTGCATTTGAGCTTTGAGTTAGTCGGTTGTTTCTATAATCTGATCTCCTTGCATTCTTTCATCCTCTGGTTGAGTACCAATGCTCACATCGGATCCCTTGTGGACCACCAGACCCTTTGTCGGATTTATCCAACAACGTCCTTCATATTCAATAAGCTTGTGAGCCTTTCCTTGGATACATAATGCATTTGGTAAATTGTATCCTCTACTTTCTCAAGCATGCTCTACTATCGAGCTTGTGTTATTTACTCCGAAGTTTGTGGTATATGCTCGTAAGATGCCCTAATGGGTTGAACCTACGCCTTCCCAAATCCGTGTGAACCTGAAAGATTTCACGGGTCATACTTATCTGGTATTGCACCAGGTAAAAACTTTCAACAACTAAATCATTTTTATTTAGAGCAGTGAATGAATGGTCATGGATTGGAGAGGTGGGAGTCGACCTTGAACTTGTGTTCATGCCCATGGAAGTGATGTAGATCTTATCATTAAAGCTTCTCTTAAATTAATTATTCTCTTGGTATAAGTTCATCTTATATCTGGAATCTACCTTTTGCAATCGTGGTTCCGACCATGTACTCCTTTCAATACCATTTCTCGGACAAGTTGAAGTACTTGTCTTCTGCAGATCATTGCACTTGTCCAACCTTTACTTTGATCTACCATCGAGTATTACACTCTGGTATCTCAAGAACACCATGGAATTGCATAACTTCTTATGGGTTCTTCATCAACTGTTATTTCTCACTGATTCCAATTTTCCTGGGTTTTGGGTTGTCATCAACCAAGAACACTGATATGTGAACCGATTGCGCATTCCGGTTCAATAACCCTAAGTAATTTTCATTGCTTATGAGTTTTAATAATCCTTCAAGTCATTCCTAGCCTGGTCATCTATATCATTATTGTGCTAAATTTTAACTGTGCTACCTGGTCCTTCTTTCCGGAGCACAATTTTCGACGATGAGCTAAGCTTACATCGATTTCCTCGTCTTATCGTTCCACCTCGAATAGCAAGCTTGATTCCGAGTTGATGTCGTGTCCATGGATCCAATAATCTTTCGCTGCATCAGTCCTTTTGCTTGATGTCGTCGCTGTCGATTGCATACTCTTGAAACCTCTTGACAAAATGTGTCGTGATCATCTACATTTTGACTTCTTCTGAGATGCCAATTCAATTCATGATGAGAAATACCATCCTTTCCCCTCGATGGATTGTATTATCATCAACACCATCCTTGATTTCCTGCCTACACAAACCTGGTCATGTTTTGTGTTGTACCTTGAGATCCTTGCTATCCAACTTATGTTATGTTCTACCTTGGAGTATTACCATCTTTTTTGTCAAGAAGGTTGTGAGAATTTCACCACCTCTTAAGAATTCTTGATATAGTAATACTTCTCGCCATCTCCGTTCATATCTTGGTCCCCGTCTTGTTTCTAACCGGGATACCAGCCATTTAACTATGATGTGTGAATTCAAACTTCTAGCAACCCTATTGCTTTGAACTTAATGGTTGACAGTTCATTCTTAACTATTGGTTATTGGATCACCATTCTAACATTGATCGTGCTACCTAAGCCATATTTCGGGTGCACCTTTCAACCAATGTTTAATTGCATATGTTTCCCTCGAGCATACATCATTATAGCATTTGATCTCACAAATGTTATCTCCTTGTTCACATAATTGTGGAATCCATCTTTTTGGTAATCTCGATGAATTATCGTTGGGTCCATTAGCCACCTCCTCACCCTCTCCTTGATTTAATGATGAACTCTCGTTTCGGAACTCGCTTCCATAGTTCATTTTCCAAGGATCTTACAATGTCCTCTCGTCAATTTGTGTTGCATCTTTTCTTCTCAGGCATCCCGAGTCTGAGTTATCCCGACACCAATCAGATCTGCATCTCGGTCAGATATGATGGTTGGAACATATTCCCAAGAGTTATCACCTTAGTCTTTATGTGACCTGGTAATGTGATGTCGTGCCTAGCACACCTGGCCCGAGGCCCTGTTGTTATAGATTCCTTTTCAGCAAGGTTATCCATTCTTCCATGAGGAAATTGTAAGACTTATTTTACGATTTATTCTTGAGGGATCCCTTGTGTTTACAAAGTCTGATCTTCACCTCTTGACCATGTCAATGCTATCTCGAAGCATGTCTGTGGTACTCCGATTTTCAACAAGAACATTTGAAGCCCAATGCTAAATGTTTCCTGCTCAATTATCCAAACATCGTTGTATGGGTAATGTCATGAAATTTCTCCCCCCTTACCTAAAGGGTTTTCTACATGATATCCTGCCACGGATATCATGCTCTGCTCGTCCTTGGGAAGGATATACCCCTGAAATAAGTGTTTAAACACATTTTCCTTTCTGTTGTTCTGTTTAACCTTCTTGAGGTTTATATGATCTAAGCAGTAATACGTCACTGCTTTTATAAGCACCTCAGTGTACAACTCTGTCAGTAAGACCCTGTTACTATTGTTGTTGACATTCCGGTAACCACCGATGGACGAGAACTTTGCCTATTGGTCCGCCTCATTCAACGAGCAGGAAGATGGTTCTCTTCGTCCCTCACCCTTGGTACGGACGTTGTTGCCGACATAACTGACAGTCTACCCTCTGACATGCCTTCCTATCCTGACCGTGCAAGATGTCGCCGCTCTTTCTACTTTGAACCCACATGGTGGGCCCATAACCCACAGGTCCCAGGATCGAAACCTGACTCTCCTGTACAACCCTGTTTCTAATGGTTATTCTCCATGCTTGGCTTCGTATTTAATTCATGGGCCACCTTCCTAGTGCTCTATTCTGGTATCAGACGCAATACTTACTCTCGCTACTCTGAACCCCTTTCTCACTCTGGTTCAGACTTCGAGCAACTATCTATCCTCTTGGAACCTCTTATTGTACCTTCGTACCTTACTCTCGATGTATTTCATATGTTCAACTCGAGAGATAATGCTCATTCATTGGTTAACCCCGGATTGTTTCCCTCAAAAGCATTCTGTCGTAGCTGAGCTGCCCCTTATCCTTTCATAAGTACGGTGGAGTTCCCGAAGAAAGGATGCCGACTTCATCATGATGACCTGGAGAAGATCAACTTAATGGATCGACCTCCTCGAGAAGAGTAACCAAGACCAACAAGACCCGTTAGAATTTCGTAACCTAATTCCTTCCCCGCACTTCCCCTCTTAAATCTCGGAACGAGATTTCTTGTAGTGGAGGAGAATTGTGACGCCCGGGTAATTAAGCTATAGTAATCCTCTGACTAATAATGCTAGGTCATCATAATCAATTTTGCTAAACCTCACTCCTTTCGAACCGAGTTCAATTTCAAATTTAAATAACAAGTCAAATTATAAATTCATCAAACTAAGATTTAAAATGTGCAAAAGGTTGTAGATATTCACTAACAAATTAAAGAGCATAAATCAACATATTGTAAATAACTATGTGCCTCTAATTTAATTAAAACAGGAACCAACTGCGATTAAATTAACACTTTATGGTTGAACAAATATTTATACCATTCAAAAATATTTGAAACTTTTTGTGCAACTTAATAATATTGCATAGCATTTATGTGTGAAGTTTCATACTAAAAAAAACTCATTTGGTAGCAAAATAGTACACAAAACAGTAGCTAAGTGTATAAAAAAAGATATTAAAACTAAGATTGTCCTGTGCACTTTTGGCCCACTATGAACAAGAGCTAGACAACCTACTATGCCTATGGACACTACAGGCATAGGACCTGGCCCAGCCCAAGTCGTTGGTCGTCCCCAACCTCTCGTGTCGTGGACACCGCTCGTCCGTCCAGCGCGCGGGTGCCGCACTGTCGGCCATCCCGCGATTGTAGAGATGGACAAGCACCCTCCCTTGATGCCTCTCTCTCCGCCCTGAACCCTAGCTCCCACGTTTTCCCCTCTCGTGTTGTTCTCCACCGAATCGAGGCGCGTGCGAGACCACAATCGCCGCCGCCTTCGTCGATCCCGCGGCCACCGGCCGCATCTCGCTACGCTGACGTGTTCAGGAGCTCCGCCGTTGTCTACTTCGACTTCCTCACCCACAATTACGAGCCCGCAAAGCCCCCATCGCCGATCAGCGTCGCTCCCCCACGACGGCCATCAGCACTGCCGCCGCGTCGTCTCGCTACTCTGGCTCCCCCGGACTCGTCCTGAGCTCGCCATCCATCTCCTTGTGGTGAGCCTCTTCCGTTCCACCCCTTTCCTTTTTCCTTTCATCACCGTAGACGACGCACATCACACGGCTGGACTCACTGGAGCTCATGCTCACGGCCGTCACGCGCTTGCGTCACCCGCGCCAGTAGCCCCATCCCTGCGCGCGCCACGGGCCGCCTCACCCCGCCTGGTCGTCCCTCCCGCTGCTGCAGCCGCCTGTCACGCCCCTGTTTTCCCCGCGCACCCGCGTCCGCAAGTCGCCACTGTCGCCTGTGAACTGCTGCTGCTGCTCTAGCAACGCCGTCCCCGCGTTCGCTCCTCCCTCCGCGCTAGCTGCCGTCCGCGCCCGCGCTCCCACGCGCGTCCGGGGATGTGCCCCGCTGCTGTTGCCGCCCCCCTGCGCCGGAGCCCCGCCTCTGCCCTGGCCGCGCCCATCCCCGCGCGCGCCCACGCACTCTGCCCGCTCACCGTCCCAACCCCGCCCTTGGCCGCTGCCTGCGCTGCTCGCCGCCTGTGCCGCGCGCCACTCCCTACACCTGCCTCTGCGCCCGCCCGCCTGCAGGCCAGGGCCTCGCCCTCGCCGCCCCCGGCTGGCGCTGCTGCTTCGCTGCAGCGGCTGCCGGCGCCCCGCCGTGCTCGGCGGCCTCTCCCCGCGCCTGAACGGGCTTCGGCCCCGACGGGCGGCCGCCCGTTAACCGCCCCGCACCGCTGGCTTTGTGCCACTGCCAGCGGGGCCCCATGCCCCCCTTTTTTTCTACAAAAAAGAAATTAAATAATAAAATAATAAAATAAAATGATAAATGTAAAAACAATTAATTAAATAGTTAATTAACTAAATTAACCTTGCTTAATTAACCTAACCACATAATTAGTCTTAACTAAATTGTTAGGTTAGCTGTGGTGTCAATGATAGATGAGCCCCACAGCCCTCTTGACCAGTCAATCCAATCAAAGTTGACTGTTGACCCTGCTGACATCAGCATGACGTCCTGCTGGTGAAATAAGTCCATTTTCGAATTAATATAATTTCAGCATATTATTAAAACTTCAGAAAATCATAGAAAATTATCCGTAACTCGGATGAAAAAGTTTTCTATATGAAAGTTGCTCAAAATTTCGAGACGAATCCGAATACGCAGTCCGTTCGTCCGTCACACAACCCTATCATAGCGAACACACAACTTTCCCCCTCCGATTCATCTGCCCGAAAACATGAAACACCAGGAATACTTTCCCGGATGTTTTCCCCCCTTCGCCTGTATCGCCTATCCCTACTTTAGGTCACCCCTAGCACAACATATTGCCGCATCTTACTTTGTGTTACATTTGATTGCTCTGTTATTTATTGTGTCCCCCCTCCGTTACTCCTTTCCGGTAGACTTCGAGACCGCTGTTGATGCGACTGAGTACGACTTCGGTGTTGGCGACCCCTCTCTCTTGCCAGAGCAACCAGGCAAGCCCCCCCTTGATAACCAGATATCGCCTATTCTTCTCTATACTTCTTGCATTAGAGTAGTGTAGCATGTTACTGCTTTCAGTTAATCCTATACTGCTGCATAGCCTGTCCTTGCTACTACTGTTGATACCTTACCTGCAATCCTAAATGCTTAGTATAGGATGCTAGATTATCATCAGTGGCCCTACACTCTTGTCCGTCTTCCATGCTATACTAGTGGGCCGTGATCACTTCGGGAGGTGATCACGGGCATACTATATACTTTACACTGTTACATTACCGGTGATATTGTTTGGAGTTGGGGGCTGAAGGGGCAGGTGGCTCCATCCAGGTAGTGGTGGGCCTGAGTTCCCGACGGCCTCCGACTGTTACTTTGAGGCGGAGCGACAGGGCAGGTTGAGACCACCTAGGAGAGAGGTGGGCCTGGCCCTGGTCGGCGTTCGCGGTTACTTCAAAATAACACGCTTAACAAGATCTGGGTATTTGATTTGAGTCGGGCTACTGGCCTATACGCACTAACCATCTACGCGGGGACAGTTATGGGCACTCGACGTCGTGGTATCAGCCGAAGCCTTCGTGACGTCAGCGACTGAGCGGCGCGCGCCGGATTGGACTGGAACACCTGCTAGGCTAGGTCTGCTTCCGGCCGCGTTCGCAACGTGCAGGTGTGTTGACCTCTGCGCCATAGGATTTAGACCGGCGTGCTGACCTCTCTGTTGTGCCTAGGTAGGGCTGCGACGTGTTGATCTTCCGAGGCCGGGCATGACCCAGAAAAGTGTGTCCGGCCAAATGGGATCGAGCGTGTTGGGTTATGTGGTGCACCCCTGCAGGGAAGTTAATCTATTCGAATAGCCGTGATCTTCGGTAACAGGACAACTTGGAGTTGTACCTTGACCTTATGACAACTAGAACCGGATACTTAATAAAACACACCCTTCCAAGTGCTAGATACAACTGGTGGTCGCTCTCTCATAGGGCGACGAGGGGAGGATCATCGGTTAGGATTATGCTATGCGATGCTACTTGGTGAACTTACCATCTACTCTCTTCTTCTTCTGCAAGATGGAGGTTACCAGAAGCGTAGTCTTCGATAGGACTAGCTATCCCCCTCTTACTCCGGCTTTCTGCAGTTCAGTCCACATATGATACCCCTTTTCCATTTGATACCAACGCATACATATGTAGTGTAGCTCCTTGCTTGCGAGTACTCACTGGTAGAAAAAGGGCCTATAGTCCCGGTTCGTAAGGGCCTTTAGTCCCGGTTCCTGAACCGGGACTAAAGTGTCGGTACTAATGCCCCAACCCTTTAGTCCCGGTTCAATCCAGAACCGGGACTGATGGGCCTCCACGTGGGCAGTGCGCAGAGCCCAGGCAGGAGACCCTTTGGTCCCGGTTGGTGGCACCAACCGGGACCAATAGACATCCACGCGTCAGCATTTCTGTGGCTGGGGTTTTTGTTTTTTTTTGAAGGGGGGGGGGGGGGTTGGGGTTTTGGGGGGTTAATTTAGGTATTTAGGTGTTTCATATATTGTGTTAGCTAGCTATAATTAATAGAGAGAAGTGTCCTCTCTTACGTCCGTGCTTGCTCGACGCTACGTACTATACATACGTATAGAGAGGACTAGACACGCTAGTTAGCTAGTAAGCAAACGAAGAAAACAGAAGATCGTCATGAACATATATGCATACAGAGAGAAGTGATATCGACCACCTCTCCTTCTCCGAGAGATTGGTCGAACAACAAGTTCTCGTATATCTATCCGACACTACCGGCTACATATATACAATAATTATCTCTTACAAATATAATCATACGGACTCATGGTCCACATAGTATTCTCCGTCTTCAGCGATCACTTGGTCAAGAAAGAATGCCGCCAATTCCTCTTGAATTGCTCGCATGCGAGCTGGTGCTAGGAGTTCATCCCGCTTCCGAAACATCTAATTTGAAGAAGGTTCTTTTTTAGCCAAGGTTCTTTTTGGCCCTGAAAGTCAACGGTTTTTTTTCTTTTGTATTTTTTTTATGAGTACAAAGAAGGTCAACTTTATTTAAAAAAATCATTTTTTTTTGACTTTTTATTTAATTAATATTTATTATTTTTCATATATGATGTATATACACCCATCTATATTTATCTATACCTAATATTAAAAGACGGAACCTTTCATAGTTCTCCATACGTCGCCTTTTTATATCCGTTGATTTTGTGTTAACCACAAATATTGACGGCTGAGATTAAAAAAAAAATAGATCTACACACGGGTAATGAAAAAACTAAATGATTCACCGGCGTCCATCGTATGATATAACTCCTACGAGGTCGAGCACAGCGGACTCCTCGCCAATGTGGCAAGGAGATGGCAAGGCTGAGTGCGCCCAAGCAGGCTGGGTCGCCGATGCGGCAAGGAATTCTTCTCCTCTCTCTCGCTGCACCTTCGTCCTCCCTCTCTCTGTACACCGGAAGGAACAAGGGCGGTGGGCATCAACCATGACTTAAATCGTGCGCAGCAGACAGTGCTCACGGCGGCCGGCCAGAGAAGACATGCGCCGGCCGGCCAGAGGAGGCGTGCGACGGACTAAGCACTCACGCTGTGGTGGTAGCCAGTGCATGCATCAGCGACAACTAGTGCGCGCCATGACGAGGCCAGCTAGGACGTACATTGGCGGAGCGGGCTAGGTCGCGTGGCGGCTGCGTGGCCGGGCTGCATCGTTTAGGCAAGACAACCATCTGGCGTGTTGTGCATGTGTGTGTGTGTGATGTTGTCCGCCTGATGTGCTTGCGTGTTGGCTGGCAGAGGATGCTCAGCCGACTGGCACGCGTGGTGTGCGGCTGTCTTCAGGTTTGTGCGTGCATGTTGGCTGCTGGCGTGCTACAAGTGCGTGTGGCTGGCCGGCTTGTTGTCTGCCTTCTGTTTGAAACCTCGTAGAATCAAGTTTTCAGAGTAGTCCGTGAATTTAACATCAGCGTTCAGTCAACTTTTAAAGCTGCGCCCCATGTGTTTGAGATAATGTGTGATAAAAACAACTATGGTAGGGCAATGTCTTTTGATCAGATTATGTAAAGTCATGATTATCACAGGAATAAAACAATATATATTTTTTCTTGTGGAAAAAAACAATATATATTTGATAGCATATATATCATTCAAGGCGAGCGTAAAGTTCATGACTTAGATAATAAAATGCATTAAGTTATATATTCCCGAAGAAGAAAGAATACTTGTGTGTAGTTTTATTTCCTTCTAAAAAGTGTATTAAGAGTTTCCTCTCGAGTTTATCTTTCATTAGGGGAATATGTACACATCTTGGGTTGCATATTCAAAATTGATGAATCTAATGCAACAATACCCCTATTAAACATGACTGATTATTGTGTTGCTATTTCTTGATATTCCTTATGATATATTTTATATCGAACTAAAGAAAGAATATATGAACTGTAAAATCAAACCTTTTTTCATTTTATGATGTTGCAACACATGGGGCCATAAGCTAGAGACATGGAAGGAATTTTATTTTCTCTCGTTGCAACACAGATACATGTTTTAGCGACAAAATCTGCATTTATCTACTGTGTCTAACAGTACATCTTATAGGCAAAAACTGGAACAGACTGTCTATATTAGAGTTGTCGGGGGACAATGAACAAAGGATTATGGATTTATGGATGTGCCTCCTCAATAAAAGTATCATAGTTCACTTTTCCCCTTTTTGTTGGTTTTACAAGTGACGTTGTAGATTTGTTTTGTTATTATGCTAACACTTGATGCTATTTCCAGGATTTGAACCAAGTTACCTCGCATGGCGAATATTTTGATGAGGTTGGCTAGCACACGACACACCCCCTCCAGGGAGGTTAGTCGTGAGGTGAGGACCAACACTAATGGGCAAGGCAATGTCAGGCAAGAGTAGGGATGGTGTGAGCCTGCCAGCCACACCTGTGGTGCACAAGATGGAGCTGGACCAAATTTAAATTTCACCCTAGATTTGCATGGTAGCAGTTGTGTTTCTTCCGTTGCAACGCACGGATCTTTTGCTAGTAGATAAAACGTCCCTATCCCTGGAGATGCTTTGAATTACTACAACGCTTTGTTGATTCTGCTATTTCTAATCTCTTTGAAAAACAATACACATTGCAGGTAAACAAATTTACATGGTGAATTAGTGAAATATGTTTGGGTGCACCGAAAACCAAATTAATCTTGTTTCTATGGCATGTTAACTACTCAGATCAGTATTCAGTAGACTGGCCGATAGACAAAAAGCTGTTACGCATCCATCGTGATCTTGAACTCGTCGAAACAAACCACTCCATCTCCATTGAGATCAAACCTGCGGATCATGGCGCGGCACTCCTCGATGCCCTGCTCGGACCCCAGCGTGGCGAGCATCCGCATCAGGCTCGCCGGCGTGATGCACCCTTCGCCCTTCACCTCGTACATCGCGAACGCCTCTTAGCCCCCGGCACCGCTCCTCCTCCTCCTCCTCCGTCTCCAACCACGCCACCAGCTGGAGGAACTTCTGCTCATCCAGCAGCCGGTCTATAGATAATATGGACACTAATGACGTATCAGACATATGGTGCGCCATTACTATATAGCAATGGTGCACCACTAATGACGCACCACACCAATGGTGCGCCACTATTAACATATTTTTTATTTTTCCAAAAATACTAATGACGCACTAGGGAACGGTGCGTCATTACTAGTTTAACTAGTAATGACGCACCACTCACCACGTGCGCCACTACTATCATTTTGTTTTGCAAAACTACTAATGGCGCCATTAGTAACCCTGGTTACTAATGGCGCACCAGCTTGTGATGCGCCATTAGTAACCTGGGACCAGCTAGATATTTTGGACAGCGACACCTACACACTCACTTTCCCCACTTCATTCTCTCCACCTCCTCCTTCAAATTTGTCTCGGCTGCCTCCTCCTCCTCACCTCATTTACACCAAAGATTTATCCAAATTAGGTGGTTAAACTACCTTTTTTGATAGGTAAGTAAGGGAAAAACTATCTTTATGTTGTAGATCTACTTTTTTTCTCCCTCCAACAACGTGCACATGCACTTTTTATGGCCTAGCTAGATCTATGTATGTTTGTGGTGTTGCATATGTTTGTGGTGTTGCACATATGTCTGTGGTGTTGCATATATGTTTGTGTTTGCAGGTACCAGAATTTGAAATGCGATAGTTGCCAATATTTTGCCGGAATGTTGATTCATTTCCGTTTCGGCGAGAATTTTGGCACTATGCATTCTTTTTTGTCCTATTTTTAGGTAAAGTCATGCCAAATTTTTTCTTGATTCTAAAATATCGTTTTGCTCTTCCCCGCAGGCAACCATGGTCCGCACGATGACCGAAGGCATCGTGAATAGGTTTTGGAGTTCCACGAAGGCCGAGATGCTTCAAAAGAACGAGACGGAGATAAGATGTTTGTGTCGAAGATGCAAGCTGAAGAGCCTTATTGCGGACCCGGATTCCGGGCAGGTGCGGGACCACCTGCTCTTGCGTGGTTTCATGGATGGCTATAGATGGCAAGGTTATGAAGATGACTATGAAGTCGTCCATGGGGGCCGGGCAAGAAATGAGGAAGGGCAGCAAGACAACCACCGCGGCGAGAGCGGACGAGAAGACGAAGAATCTCCAGGACATGATCACGACGGTGATGCTGTACGCAGTCATCATGTAGAAGATGCCGGACATGATGATGAGGAAGATCAAGACGAAGGGCATGATCATGAAGATGAAGATGCCGGAGCAGACGACGATGAAGGCTGGGTGCAGGACCCTCATATTCAAGAGTTGCTTCTCAAGCAGACAAATAATGCAAGAGCTGCCGCCCGAGAAAAAGCCAAGCTGGATCAACTGGAGATAGACGCGGTTACTCCATTGTATGAAGGATGCAGGCCCGAGGATACCCGCCTGAAAGTAACGCTAATGGCTTTGGAGATGAAGGTAAAACACAAAATGACCGACGCATGCTTCGACGAGAACATGTCATTCTGGCATGAACGTCTTCCCAAGGGGAACAAGTGCCCGACCAGTTTCGAGGAGGCGAAGAAAATCATGTGTCCTCTGGATTTACCGCACGTGAAATACCATGTGTGCATGAATAATTGCATCATTTATCAGGACGAGCACGCGGAGTCTACCATATGTCCGGTGTGCGGCGTCACTCGATGCAAGAAGAGGAAGAAAGCTCCTCGAAAAGTGGTGTGGTACTTTCCGATTACTCCTCATCTGCAGCGGTATTTCGTGGACCCTAAGCTAGCAAAGCTCGTGCGTTGGCACGCGGATAGGGAGGAGAAGAAGCGAGAAGATGACGGAAATGATCCGGAGATAAATAAAAAAGACAAGATGCTGAGTCACCCTAAGGGCATCTCCAGCCGTTGGCCCCCCCAGGACGCATAAAAATCGCCCCTTGGGGGCGAGCCGGCGATACAATCGGCACTGGGGGCGGTTTTGCGCCCAGTCGTCGCCCCCAGCTCACCCCCAGGCGCCGAAATTGGCCCACTTTGCAGCCTAATTTCGGCGAATAAAGGGCCCATATGGGCGAGAATAGGCCCATATTCGGCGTGGTTTCGTCGTGTCTCGGCGTTTAATTATCAACACAATTATTTCTTATCACATATTTCATCATAGAAAAATCAAATACTTCAACAAAATAGTACAACAACAAATAGTTCAATACAAATTATATAGTTCAACAAATAAAAACTCGTATTTCATCACACGGCGTCCCCCTTGAGCCTCCATAGGTGCTCAATCAGATCTTTCTGCAGTTGATGATGCACCTGTGGGTCTCGGATCTCCTGACGCATACTGAGATAGGCAGTCCAAGTTGCCGGTAGCTGGTGATCAACTTCGGCTAGAGGACCCTGCCTGTAGTATGGTTCAGTGTCAAACACTGGGTCTTCTTGCTCACTCTCGATGATCATGTTGTGCAAGATGACACAACAAGTCATAATCTCCCACATTTGATCTTTGGACCAGGTCTGAGCGGGGTACCGAACAACAGCGAATCGAGATTGGAGCACACCAAATGCCCGCTCGACATCCTTCCTGCAAGCCTCCTGAACTTTCGCAAACCTGGCGTTCTTGCCTCCTACCGCAGGGTTTGAGACCGTCTTCACAAATGTCGACCATCTCGGATAGATGCCATCTTCTAGGTAGTACCCACTACTAGGGAAAATCCTAGCAGCAGCGCGGGTTTTAGGCCTATCAGCAGCGCGGGCACCCGCGCTACCAATAAGGCACTACAGCTAATAGTTAGTAGTAGCATGGGTTAAACCCGCGCTACTACTAACTTTGTTAGTAGTAGCGTGTGCCACCCACGCTACTGCTATTACGTACACGCGCTACTACTAATGAAATAGCAGTAGCGTGGGTTAACAACCAACGCTACTAGTATCATTTATACTAGTAGCGCTCAGTTTCCTCCCCACACCACTACTAACTTATTTGAAATTAAAAAAAAACCAGTACACATTATTACACCAGCATTAGAACACATCCAGTAGGAGCATACATAATTGACATGGGTCCTATTTCATGGTTAACTGGACACCGAAGCCAATAAATGAGCCAAAACCCCATCATTATGCATTGGTACTCACGATTGACCACTTCAAAGAACATGCAAGTATGTATGTCATTAACAATTGCAAACATACGTTTCTTTGTATTTACTATCACACAGTTCCTCATTCTACCTGTTCTCACTCCAATAATAAGAAAAATGAAAAGGAAAAATAGAGATAATCTGCCGCAATTGCACTTCGGTGTCATGGATTCCGTCTGCCGCTTCAACATCTCATTATCCTGCAGCAATGGAAATTTTCCCAAAATTACCTTTTGCAACAAAATTGCATTGAGATTTCAGAATTAAACATAGGCATATCTCATAGTTTAAAACAAAGGCACTCAACGGAAAAGTGCATAAATTGAGAGAAAACCTTTGGCTAGAATAGCAACACAACACAGGAGCTACGTTCGGTGGCGGAGCTCACTAATCGGTGGAGAAGGTCGAACTACCAAGTACGTAGCAGCACGACACAGGAGCACCTATGTTAATGCTGCCCACACAGTTGATTTAACTCTTACTAGTTCTTACTTGTTCTTACTAAATTTACCAAGTAATAACTATAATAATAAACGTGTCCAGACCTCTTTTTTGGACTTAGGACTCCACATACTGCAGCCTATATGCTGTAAGCAGTTTGCATCACTACTAAAACAGAACTGAGGTAGAGAGTTTGGTGATGATCATATTAAGTTTAACCAACATTTCACAATTCACATTAGCAAAGATTAAACAAAATCATATGACAGCCCTATCAATTCCTGCTTAACACTTGGAACAAAAAGCATCAAGATAGAACTCAGGAATCAGTAAGTTAGTAAGTTTACCATCGATCATATTCGAAACATATCATACGCATCTTACATATTACAATGAAAGTCTACATTATGCAGATCAACGGCCTAGGTGGATAACGATCTAGGACAGAATATGATTGAGCACTAGGAGCAAACACGCTGTAATTTTGAAGAACAGAGCAGTGTTCAAGTCCCCAACAGACCACAATCCCAGACAGGAGGTAACTTGAGGTGTTGCAAAGTATTGTGCTTCATTTGTTCAAGAATACAGGTAAGTTGGATTGCAAGACCTCTCCTCTTCTCCTCTCTGAAAAAATAATTACTTGCTGTGGTGCAGCAAGCAATCGGAGGAAGGAGACGAACAGAGGGTAAGGGGGAGAAGAGAAATGCTAACCTTTCCCCACTTTGGAGGAGAACCATTGAATATGTATGAGCATTCAGGGGCCGACTAGTTTGGTGAACGCAGCCCCTATCACCACACCAGCTCCAAGTGCAACTGATGCCCAGCGGGTTGTTGGGCTACCTGTATAAAATAACACAAGTCACAAACATGCATTAGACCATAGATTTAGTGACAGTTACTTCACGAAGTGCAAATTTGAGTTCTTCTCAAAGTGTTTCTTTCGGCATATGCCAACTCTGAATAATTAACAAGTAAATAAGATTATAAAATTTGAGAACATTCAAGAAAAATGCATGAATAATTGCTAGGAAAACTAATAATTATGGATTATCGGGTGGAAAACAGACAATTCACATAGCCAAATAACTTTTTTAATAGTTCCCTTACCAACATCAGATACACAGTAACAAGTTGCATTGCTTACTTTATAGAACTTGTGAAATCAAACTCATTCTGGATACAAATAAAAGGACTCCAAGTTATTCAACAGAATAGGATACATGGAAATAGTTTGAGATTAGCTGATAACAAGCATCACATAGACATCAATGGACAAGCCCCTAAAGTTCGAGAATGAAACTGACATAGGACTCCACATACTGCAGCCTATATGGTGTAAGCAGTTTGCCTAGCAATTATTCATGCATTTTTCTTGAATACCACAATCCCAATCAGACAAAGCGTTGTTTTTTCTCTAAAAAAATACCAGACACGAGGAAATGATAGTAAGACTGAATTATTTTCAGAACCATGATTCACCACAACCATTCCGAGAGCATGACTAACACCAGGAAAGCATTGTTCACACCAATAAAATCACAAACAAAAGTTTCCCTGGCTAACAGTCAAAGCCATCACATAGCCTAGCCCAATTCAAGCACGTCCTGCTATTCATACACTGGCTGACGAATCAATTGAAATGAGACTCTGGCCTCTGCAGAATACAAACATACAGGAAATAAAACGTAAGTGATTTTTTTCTTACAATCATCGGAATCTCAGAGCACTCGATGCAAAATTGGGGCTCCAATCGCGCAGGAAACAATCAATCTACAGCACCCTAAAGCAGGGCATGCGCATTAGTAATGTTCCCAAATGTTTTTGCCTGGAGGAGCGCGCCCTACCTATGCAGCTAGGGAATCCCTCATCAGATTAGGCCAATCGAGATGGAACACGAGCATTATTTCCGCGCAACCCTAGATCATGAGATACCCACGGAGGCGCGGCGAATAGATCTCGTGATGCAGCAAGGGGAATGGAGAGGTGAGGCGGAGGGGGTTGGGGGCTTACGGAAGAGGATGAGGCCTCCGAAGGCGCCGGCGAGGGAGGAGTAGGTGACGCGGCGGATGGAGAGGTCGAGGCAGGCGTCCCACTTGGCATCGAGGTCGTACCGCGGCGGGATCCCGGACCTGGTGGGCGGGGACGGCTTTGTTGCTGGCACCGGGGCCGGGGCGGGGGCGGGCAGCGGCGCAAGACGAGGAGCGGCGGGCGCGCGGCAGCCGGTGTGGCGCACGCGGGGGGGGGGCATGGGGGCGGACGGACGGAGGAGAGGAGGTGGAAGGGAGGCCGGCGGCGAGTGGGTTGGGACAGGAGAGGAGGTTGGGGATCTGGATCGGGCTGCGTTTTTTTTGAGACAGACAGGGGGTGGGGGGGGGGGGGGGGTGGGGGGGGGGGGGGGGGGGGGTGGGGTGGGAGTGTGGATCGGACCGGGGTGGACACGCTTAGTAGTAGCGTGGGGGTCTTACCTGCGCTATTACTACTTACTTAGTAGTAGCGCCCGTTTTATACCCCTCGCTACTACTATGGCCTATCCCGGGGCATTGTTGGAGACCATTTAGTAGCAGCGCGGGTTTATACCCCTCGCTACTACTATCAACTTAGTAGTAGCGTGGTTTTTATACCCCTTGCTACTACTAATTAGCAGTAGCGCCCATTTTTAAACCGCGCTACTGATAAACTTCTGTGTATAAGGTTTTCCCTAGGAGTGACCCCTTGTTGTATTGGTGCCCATTGATCTCGAAGTTCACCGGAGGAGAATGGCCCTCAACGAGCTTGGCAAAAACAGGAGAGCACTGCAGCACGTTGATGTCATTGTGAGTTCCTGGCATACCAAAGAAGGAGTGTCGAATCCAAAGGTCATGTGTGGCTACCGCCTCAAGCACCACACTGCAACCGCCTTTGGCGCCTTTGTACATCCCCTGCCAACCAAATGGGCAATTCTTCCATTTCCAATGCATGCAGTCGATGCTTCCAAGCATCCCAGGAAATCCTCTTGCTGCATTCTGGGCTAGGATCCGAGCAGTGTCTTCCGCATTGGGTGTTCTCAAGTATTGTGGCCCAAACACTGCCACCACTGCCCGACAGAACTTGTAGAAACACTCTATGCTGGTGGACTCGGCCATGCGCCCATAGTCGTCGAGTGAATCACTGGGAGCTCCATATGCAAGCATCCTCATCGCTGTTGTGCACTTTTGGATGGAGGTGAATCCAAGAGCACCAGTGCAATCCATCTTGCACTTGAAGTAGTTGTCGAACTCCCGGATGGAATTCACAATCCTGAGGAAGAGCTTTCGGCTCATCCGATAACGGCGCCGAAATGTTCTCTCGCCATGAAGTGGAGCATCGGCGAAGTAGTCGGAGTAGAGCATGCAGTAGCCTTGGAGACGAAGCCGGTTCTTTGCTTTCATCCGCCCCGGCGCCGAGCCACCTCGCCGCGGCTTTTCATTGCTCGCCAGCAGCTGGCCGAGGGCGGCGAGCACCATGAGATGCTCTTCTTCCTGGACGTCGGCCGCGGCTTCCTCCTCCAGCAGCGCGGTGAGCTCTTCCTCCTCATTCGAGTCCATCGCTGAGGCAGGCAAAACGCCGAACACCATGCGCTCGGTGGGTGTGTACCCGCCGTTAAACCGCACCTCCGCGGCCAGAAATGGCGGCCAGAAACGCCGAGCTGCTGTGGGAGAGGCTGCCGCGGCGAAGCACTGCTATTTTCCGGCAGGGAATGGCTATCTAGCGGAGTAGGGCGGCGGCCATCGCCGGGATATAGCTAGTGGTGGCCGAGGGCGCGGGGGGTGCGAGGCGAGTCGGGGGAAGAAAATCTTGACTTTTCCCCTGTCGGTGTGGGCTAGGCGTGCTTTTCCATAACGCCGGAGCCCCCAACTGCTCCCCAGCGCGCCGGGTTCGGCCTGTGACCGCCGGGCGGAAAAAAGGTCCGAACCGGCGATTTTCGGCGTCATGGGGGCGCGACTGGGCCGTTTTTTCGGCGCCGGAGCCAAAAAAGTGGCCTGGGGGGCCCTGTTGGGGGCGCGGCTGGAGATGCCCTAAGGATGCGAGCCAGTGGCAAGCGTTGAACTTCGAACACCCAGAATTTGGGGACGATTCAAGGAACATCGTGCTGGGCGCGAGCACCAATGGAGTCAATCCGTTTGGCACCCAGAGAAGCACACATAGCACTGCTCACGAGGTGCACGACTATCTCGGTTACGTATATCTTGCGGGGCAGGTGTTCCACGGATTTTCTAGATGCGTCAGGTGCATGGATGACACAACGTATCGCCAGCTAGATAGAGATCCCGGGTCTTTGAAAACCGTGTTCATGGGACATCGAAGGTGGCTTCGCGACGATGACCCATGGAGAAAACGCAAGGATCTGTTCGATGGCGAAACCGAACCCCGAAGACGCCCGCATACGAGGAGCGGCGAGGAAATAGACGAGCTGTTGAAAAATTGGAAAGATTGCCCACTGCCGGGAAAGAAGCAAAAGGCGCCAGAGCCGGGAAAGAAGCGAAAGGCGCCAGAGCCGCTGCTGAAGGTATGGAAAACGAGGTATGTTTTCTGGGACTTGCCGTACTAGAAGATCCACCGTGTGCCTCACAGCCTTGATGTCATGCATATCACGAAGAACGTGTGAGAGAGTCTGCTTGGTACCCTCCTCAACATGCCAGAGAGGACCAAAGATGGGCCGAAAGCAAGGGCAGACTTGAAATCAATGGGCATCAGGGAGGAGTTTCATGCTAATGATGATGATGATGATGAGGCGAAGCACGACAAGGAAAGTCGTCGCAAAGGCAAAAAGGCCAAGAAGACCGGAAACGACTACCCTCCCGCGTGCTTCACTCTAAGTCAGGAGGAGATCGAGCAGTTTTTCACCTGCCTCGTAGGAGTAAAACTTCCTCATGGTTATGTGGGGAAGATAAGCAGATACCTAGACCCAGCGAAGCAGAAGTTCAGCGGGATGAAGTCTCACGACTGTCACGTGCTGATAACGCAGATACTTCCAGTTGCAATTTGTGGGATCATGGACGCGCACGTCCGTGAAACACTATTTGGCCTATGCAACTTTTTCGACGTCATCTCTCGGAAGTCGGTTGGCGTGAGGCAACTCAGAAGGCTACAGGAAGAGATCATGATGATACTATGCGAGCTTGAGATGTACTTCCCGCCCGCATTGTTCGACGTTATGGTACATCTGCTGGTCCATATTGTGGAGGATATCATCCAACTCAGGCCGACGTTCCTGCACATCATGATGTCGTTCGAAAGGATGAATGGTGTCATCAAAGGATACGTTCGCAACATGTCACGTCCAGAGGGAAGCATAGCCAGGGGCTTTCTGACCGAAGAGTGCATCTCCTACTGCATGAATTATCTAGGCATCGAGAACCCCATTGGTCTGCCCGTCAACAGGCACCTCGGCAGGCTCACTGGATGGGGTCACTGCGAGGGTCGCCGCGAAATGCATGTCGACTTGGAGGGTCGACTCGCCGACTTTGAAAGAGCAAAGCTAGTCGTGCTACAACACATAGACGTGGTTGATCCTTGGGTGGTAGAGCACAAACCTTTATTGAGAAGACGTACAATGACCGAGGCCAACAGAGGACGGACGGAGATATAATCAAAGAGCACAACTCATGTTTCACGCGTTGGTTCAAGAAGAAGCTTCTGTCGTACCCTTTACATGAGGATTCTTCCGCGGAAGAAAAACTCATGTTAGCCTTGTCACAGGGCGCCGAGCACAACCTAATGACCTATGAGGCGTACGATATCAACGGCTACACATTCTACACCAAGGACAAGGACATGAAGAGCGATGGTTATCAGAACTCCGGGGTAATGATGGAATCCTACACCGGTAACGACAAGGATAGATACTACGGAAGGATCGAGCAGATCTGGGAGCTGAGCTACGCTAGAGAGAAGGTCCCGATGTTCCGTGTCAGATGGGCCAAGAGCGTCATAAGAGAAGACCGGTATTTCACCACCATGGTTATACCCGAAGCCAAATCCAAGACCGCGGGCGCAAACGTCACTGCGAAAAATGAGCCATGCGTACTGGCTTCCCAAGTGGACCAATGCTTCTTCATTACCGACCCGTCAAAGCCCAGTTGTGTTGCCGTGAGGAGAGGCAAAAGGAAGATCATCGGAATGGATGGAGTCGCCAATGAGCAAGACTTCGACAAGTACGGCGACCCGAAGATGGAACATGACGACGACGATGAAGTGCCATACACCACAAGAAGAAGCAGGACCACCGTACCTAAAGGACGTCCGTTCAATAGAAGAACTCCATTTGCGAAAAAGAAGGGCAAGAAGATTGTGAAAAGATAGCTAGCTAAGATCGATTGTATTTAAATCATAGTCTTCATTTCTCGATTGTATTTCGACATTTTGAAATGATATTTCTTCTGTTCTAGTCCTCATGAATATTGAATTTGTTAATATTTTTTGAACTCATGAATATTTTTAAATTTCATGGGCACCTTTTGAATTCATGAATATTCCTCAAATTTGATGATATTTTTTCATATTCATAAATGCTTTACCAATTCACAAATGAATGCAACTAAAAATCCAAAAAAATATTGATGATATTTTCAAATAACAAATTTGATGATATTTTCAATTAAAAATAGAAAAACAAATTTGATGATATTTTCAAAAAAACAAATTTGATGATATCTTCTGTTCTAGTCCTTATGAAAATAACAAATTTGATAAAAAAAACAAACGTGCGCCATTGCTATCCGAAAAAAAGTTACTAATGGCGCACCAGAGGATGGTGCACCATTGCTATCGGTGTTTTTATGGCGGACCCCTAGATGGTGCGCCATTACTAACATTTCCCCCTCTAGCTGGATACCCCTTCACCCGATCCCCCTTCCCTCTCCCTCACCAGATCCCCTTCCCTCCCTCGCCACACCCGCTCCGACGACCCCCGCGCCCGCTCCGACGACCCCCGCGCCCGCTCCGACGACCCCCGTGCCTGCTCTACACCTACTCTGACTCCCCTGTTGGATAAGGCCGAGCCAGACCCCTGTGCAAACCCTAGCACCTCCCCACTTCCCCTCCCCTCGCGCTGCTTCACCTGACTAGGTCATCACCATCACCGCATCGTCCCCGCGACCACCGTCATCCCCGCAGCCCACCAAGGAGTCCAAGAGCTTTGCAGTGGTCTTCTACATCATCTATGGCCACCCGTTCGAGCTTGACGACTCTGCTTCATGCGGATCGAGGTCTTCTTCCACCTCCGACCACCGCGGCCTCACCGTCGATCCGCTTCACCTCGTCAACCCCGGCCCCGCACGAGCTCGCTATTGTCTTCCTCTCGGTGAGCTGCACCGGTTCCCCTCCCCCCCTTCGATTTCGTCGCCGTAGACTATCGCACCACCGCGCCCCAGCTCCTGGTTGCCGCCCCCCGTGGCCGTGCTCCCCTCAGGGATTAGGAACTTAATAGTTGAATGTTGAATTGCTGATGCTATCTATTAATAGTTGAACTTAATAGTCAACCTATTAATATTTGCCAGTTTTGAAAATTCAGTTTATTCGGTTACTGAAAATTCAGTTAGTCAGTTAGGCACACAAATTTCAGAACTTTGGTGTGCCCTAGTACCTGGTGTTTGTAGAAAACCAGGAGTGTCAATGTGCCCTAGTACTTGATGTTTACTTTTTTTGCTATCTAAATTGAGTGTCATTATTTTATTTGCACCTGTTCTTATATTGGTGAAACTTCATTTGTTTTTAGGCTAGTGCAGGGTGTTGCTTTATTCTGTAAAGATGATGATCATCTTTTACAGAAAACAATTTGTGTGCTAAACAAAGGTTAGGTTCAGAGATAGTGCTGCATTGTTGAGTTTTACTCCTTTTGATGTAGTAAATTTATTGACTAGTGTTTATCTTTCCCTGTTCCATTGAGTAGTAAATCATTATTGGCTTGTATAGATGTTAGCATGCTCCCTTTCTACTCATTTTGGAGAACCTGTTCTTCACTTCTAAGAGTTGTTGTATTGAATGGTAGTTCTCATCCATTGGGGTTTTGATTGACATGGCACATTTGCAATGGAGTTTTATATATCTTTAGCATGCTTTAAATTATAAAATTCTAATATTCAGTATTGACAGGTTATTGAGGTAGTTGATATGGACACAAAGAAGTGTTGATTGTATTCTACCATTGTATTCTACATGGAACTCTTATGCAGTGTTGGTTGTTAGTCTGATATGAATCTAGAAGTGCTGATTTTCCTTGGTATATGTTGTGTTAAGTTTTGGCAGGAGTTCAGAACAGTTAGGCAAAGGTCATCTCTCCGACCATCATGTCATGATGATTTTGTAGGTACCC
The DNA here is from genome assembly GCF_003073215.2 of Triticum urartu. Taxonomy (NCBI): domain Eukaryota; kingdom Viridiplantae; phylum Streptophyta; class Magnoliopsida; order Poales; family Poaceae; genus Triticum; species Triticum urartu. The sequence continues at coordinate 712,777,705 of NC_053024.1, read as the reverse complement.
TGAGAGGCCCTTGAGTTTGCCGGAATGTCGATTAACTTCTGTTTCGGCAAATTTGGGTACTCCATATGTCCTATTTTCAGCAAAGGTCATGCTGAAATTTTCCGTGAATTTTAGCATGACTTTGCTAAAAATAGGACATACGGGGTACTTGCGACTAATGCATGGGCCGGAGTATCTTAGTACTTAATTAAGTAGGATCAACTGCCTCAGCGTCAACCTAGCTAGGGTGCCTCGGCATCGATAAACCCTAAATGATGAAAACTTAACTTAGCATTTAGGGTGCCTCAATGTCGACAAACCCTAAATTATAAAACCTTGGCTTTTAGGGTGCCTCGGTGTTGATAAAAACCTAAATGATGAAAGCTTAGGCTTTTAGGGTGCCTCGTCGTCGACAAACCCTAAATGATAAAGCTTAGCTTTTAGGATGCCTCGGTGTCGAAAAACCCTAAATGATGAGACCATGATCTTGTTCCTTGACAATAACCAACTTTTGACCAAACTTTTTTCCTATTTAGAGCAAAACATGGCCCACAACGATGAGGCCGGCGGTTTGGTCAAGCCCACCGTTGGCGGTGCCTCGACATTAGCCGAGCTCGACACCATCACGGTAACTAATTAAGCCTCTCGGTCGATGACTTCATCTCCTTGCGTTTGACTGGGCATCCCTGACGCCCTACATGTTTTCGCAGGGCGCCGTCGATGTTCCATGCACTCTCGTGCACTTCGTGGGCGGTGAGTTGATCGATGTCGCCAAGGGCAGAATCGTTCAACCGGGCAACCCCGTGTTCCATGGTAATCCGATGCCACCCACCGTGTATAGGGTTGAACTGGTTCGGGTGCTGCTAGGCTGCAACGAGTTGTTACCTCCGATTCGACCCGCTGGGGCCGATGAAGATGATGTGATGACCCTCAGCGCCTGCGTAAGCTGGCCCCTGCTTTGACCGAAGAGTCAGATTCATTTGGGGGCGAGGGACACCACCCCACAGACAACACCGCCGGTCGTGCCGGCGCCAAGCCATGGCAAGACCGCCGCAACGCTACCGGACATGCCAGACATCCCTATGGCACAGGATCCGAACATGCATATGGCACAGGATTCGGACGACAACGACAACGACGACGGTACATTTACCAACGTCGATAAGTACTTTGCCGAACATGGGTACGGTGATGAATTCTTCGGGCGTCCTTCTCAATAACCCAACCCTGAAAAAGACGACCGCGATCATGCTGGTACCGCGGAGAAACCAAATTGCAACAGGCGTCGTCTGGCGTTCAGTTCTCAGGAGACGCCTCCAGCTGCCGCCTTCACCGAGCCTCAGATAGCCGAGGTGCCAAATATTATCAGCCCCAACACACTCAAGAAGGCGGTCTATGAGCAGAACTTGATCCCATTACAACAGAAGAAGAAGGGACGGAAAAGAAAGAGTAACAAGGGTGCCAGCCAGCCGGCACCGAGTACGATCCGTGCTCAGGACGGTCCACCTTCACCTAAGGATATCTCGAGGAGGGTGCATGTGGCACGTAGGCCGATGCTACTGACTAATCTGCTCAATGCTGCAACCGGTGCTATGCGGAGTCTGCATGACAGTGTTCTTTCTTTGGAGAAGCGGCGTCTCTCTGAGAATGATATGGCATAACCGGTTTTCGTGGCCAAGGTGCCAGAGGGCAAGGGCTTTGTGGATAACGCCATCGGGGGTACGATCATCCTGCGGTTTGATGACATCTTCGCTATGTTTAACCTTCATCCGCCGCACTACACCTTCGTTCGACTATTTTCGCTGAGTATGGAGATGCGGATCATTATAGAAAAGACCCCGGACATCGTGATAGTCGACCCCTTCTACATGCGTGCCAAGATCTTGGGCAGCGCTGGGGACTGGCAAGTCGCGAGTTCTTACCTCGAAGGCGTCATTCTGGCAAACCCAGATAAGGATAACTTCTCCGTGCCTTACTTTCCCGAGTAAGTCATCCCCTCACCGCCCAGTAACATATGATTTCTTAGGTTTCGATCGTTCTTTTTTCCCAACATTCCATGTTTGGTGTAGTGACACACATTGCACACTCATCCTCTTAAGCCCGAAATATTCCATGGCCACGTATTTCGACTTGGACCGTCAGTCGAAGAAAGACTACACAAATATCAAGAAAGTTCTTGATGATGTTCTCCCCGGCTACGCCAAATTTGAAGGCACCTTCACCAGGCCAGTTCGTAGGTACGGCAAGCACGTGTTCGCCCACACTACGACATTCCCCTGCATCAAGCAGCCGCCTGACAGTCATAAGGATGCCTACTACGCCCTCCATCACATGCGGGCGATCGTACGGGACCATAATCACCTTCTGCTACCAAATAATCTCAAAGATTGGGCCGCAAGATTGTCGGCAATCCAGGACGCGGACATCAGACAAGAATTCTTTCACATCCAGTCGGAATTTGCGGAAATCATCCATCAAGATGTCCTGCGTACCTCGGGGCAGTTCTACTTCAGATATCAACCGTCCAACAGTGAGATAGACACAACGCTACAAATGCAGGCTGACAATGCCAGCGATTTCATGACCATCACGAGAGACGGCGGCTTCATCCACGCTCTGGTCCCTGAGTCGAGTCGAAAGTAGTGATGCTATGTGTAGTTCTGAAACATCGATTGGCTCATGTTGTAATTAACCTTCGATGAACTTGTATGTCTCTTTGGTTTGGACAGTTGTTCAACTTATATGTAATCGATACTATTTATTAGTAGGACCATGAATCTTGCTATTAATGTGTTGCTTTTCTCTTCCGATCCTTTTATTGCATACTTATATATTGCTTATGTATTGTTTGTGAATTGTTACTAATGTTTTTTTTGGCTATTGCATAGAGATGCCGTCGTATGTCGTGTACAAGGGTAAGGTTCCCGGAGTCTACGACGACTGGGAGGAGTGTCGGAGACAGGTTCACCATTTCAGCGGTAACAGTTATAAAGGGTACACCACTAGGGCGGAGGTGGAAGTTAGATACGCGCGGTATCTAGCGGGAGAGAGGAGGGAGCGTTGGAGGAAGGGGATGAAGACCAGTTTCATCGCGATGATGCTCATCGTGATGACCGCAGGTCTCTTCTATGTGATGGTAGTTTAGATGATCGATATCGACTTGTAATGTGAAGACAAACTCGCTACTCGCGGTTTCGATACTTGTAATGTTCTAACTTTGTTCGGTATTTTAAATTCGGAGACTAATATGATGAATTGTATTCGGAGACTAATCTTCTATTGTATTCGATAAATCTACTGTTTATATGTTGTGCTCTCTATATTAGGTGCAGTAATATGTTTTGTAACCTGTGCAAATATCAAAAAAAAAAATCCCCTAATGGCGCACCACTCAGCACACTAATGGCGCACTGCAAAAAGAACTCTAATGGCGCATCATCCACTAGTGCGCCATTAGTATGCCAAAGCACATGGGTAAATATGGCCCCCTGGGAGGCATACTAATGGCGCCCCGTGAGCTATACTGCGCACTGGTGCGCCATTAGTATACCAGATACTAATGACGCACTACAGGTGCGCCATTAGTAAAAAATACTAATGGTGTGATACACTAATAGAAAAAGGGCGTTTTGTCCCGGTTCTAGAGGGCCTTTAGTCCCGGTTCTTATACAAACCGGGACTAAAGGCCCTCCATGTGGCTACTGCGTGGAGGCCCACCTTTAGTCCCGGTTGGTAACACCAACCGGTACTAAAATATTTTTTTGAATATTTTTTGATTTTTTCCGGATTTTCCAATTTCTGAATTATTTTAATCTCTAATCTCTAATCACCCCTCATCACTGCTCAATTTAATCTCTAATCACCCTTCATCATTCCAAATCATCTAACTTCCCGAACAATCACCCATCCTCCCACTCCCCCAGCCTGAGCATGCTTAACTTCCGGGTTCTATTCTCCCTCGTTTCCAAGTCTGCACTTGTTGTTTTCCTGACAATAGTAAGATGTCAATCCTATTAACCCTCAGGAGTTTAGCTTGAGCATGAAGTCACACATTTCACTGTTTGAGTTTTGAAACTATTGTTCTAAAAAACAATAATTATTTAGTAACACTAATATTTCTTGAATAAGTAATTTGACCATTGTTTGACCATAGTTTGACCAGATTTGACCAAAATTCAAAAAAACTGAAATAATTATTTAGTAACACTAATATTATTGAATAATTATTTAGTAACACTAATACTTCTTGAATAAGTAGTTTGACCATAGTTTGACCAGATTTAACGATTTTTTTAAAAAAACTGAAATTTGAGCATAACTTTTTTTCCTTTTGGAATTTGAGGATTCTAAAAATTTGCAAACAGGCCGTAGGTGCGGGACCACCAGCTCTTGCGTGGTTTCAAGGATGGCTATCGGTGGCAAGGTGATGAAGATGACTATGAAGTCGTCCATGGGGGCTGGGCAAGAAATGAGGAAGCGCAGCAAGACAACCACCACGGCGAGGGCGGGCGAGAAGACGAAGAATCTCCAGGACATGATCACGACGGTGATGCTGTACACATTCATCATGTAGAAGATGCCGGACATGATGATGAGGAAGATCAAGACGAAGGGCATGATCATGAAGATGAAGATGCCAGAGCAGACGACGATGGAGGCTGGGTGCAGGACCCTCATATTCAATAGCTGCTTTTCAAGCAGACGGATAACGCAAGAGCTGCCGCCCGAGAGAAAGCCAAGCTGGATCAAAACTGGAGATAGACACGGTTACTCCATTGTATGAAGGATACAGGCCCGAGGATACCCGCCTGAAAGTAACGCTCATGGCTCTGGAGATGAAGGTAAAACACAAAATGACTGACGCATGCTTCGACGAGAACATGTCATTCTGGCACGAACGTCTTCCCAAGGGGAACAAGTGCCCGACCAGTTTCGAGGAGGTGAAGAAAATCGTGTGTCCTCTAGATTTACCGCACGTGAAATACCACGTGTGCATGAATAATTGCATCATTTATCGGGATGAGCACGCGGAGTCTACCATATGTCCGGTGTGCGGCCTCACTCGATGCAAGAAGAGAAAGAAAGCTCCTCGAAAAGTGGTGTGGTACTTTCCGATCACTCCTCATCTGCAGCGGTATTTCGCGGACACTAAGCTAGCAAAGCTCCTGCGTTGGCACGCGGATAGGGAGGAGAAGAAGCGAGAAGATGACGAAAATGATCCGGAGATAAATAAAAAATACAAGATGCTGAGTCACCCTAAGGATGCGAGCCAGTGGCAAGCGTTGAACTTCGAACACCCAGAATTTGGGGACGATTCAAGGAACATCGTGCTGGGCGCGAGCACCGATGGAGTCAATCCGTTTGGCACCCAGAGAAGAACACATAGCACTGCTCACGACGGTGCACGACTATCTCGGTTACGGATATCTCGCAGGGCAGGTGGTCCACGGATTTTCTGGATGCGTCTGGTGCATGGATGACACAGTGTATCGCCAGCTAGATAGAGATCCTGGGTCTTCGAAAACCGTGTTCATGGGACATCGAATGTGGCTTCACGACGATGACCCATGGAGAAAACGTAAGGATTTGTTCGATGGTGAAACCGAACCCCGAAGACGCCCGCGTACGAGGAGCGGCGAGGAAATAGACGAGCTGTTGAAAAATTGGAAAGATTGCCCACTGCCGGGAAAGAAGCAAAAGGCGCCAGAGCCGGGAAAGAAGCGAAAGGCGCCAGAGCCGCTGCTGAAGGTATGGAAAACAAGGTATGTTTTCTGGGACTTGCCGTACTGGAAGATCCACCATGTGCCTCACAGCCTTGATGTCATGCATATCACGAAGAACGTGTGCGAGAGTCTGCTTGGTACCCTGCTCAACATGCCAGAGAGGATCAAAGCTGGGCCAAAAGCAAGGGCAGACTTGAAATCAATGGGCATCAGGGAGGAGTTTCACGCTAATGATGATGATGATGAGGCGAAGCAGGACACGGAAAGTCGTCGCAAAGGCAAAAAGGCCAAGAAGACCGGAAATGAATACCCTCCCGCATCCTTCCCTCTAAGTCAGGAGGAGATCGAGCAGTTTTTCACCTGCCTCGTAGCAGTAAAACTTCCTTATGGTTACGCGGGGAAGATAAGCAGATACCTTGACCCAGCGAAGCAGAAGTTCAGCGGGACTCTCACGACTGTCACGTGCTGATGATGCAGATACTTCCAGTTGCAATCTGTGGGATCATGGACGCGCATGTCCGTGAAACGCTATTTGGGCTATTCAACTTTTTCGATGTCATCTCTCGGAAGTCGGTTGGCGTGAGGCAACTCAGAAGGCTACATGAAGAGATCATGGTGATACTATGCGAGCTTGAGATGTACTTCCCGCCCGCATTCTTCGATATTATGGTGCATCTGCTGGTCCATATCGTGAAGGATATCATCCAACTCGGGCCGACGTTCCTGCACAGCATGATGCCGTTCGAAAGGATGAATGGTGTCATCAAAGGATACGTTCGCAACATGTCACGTCCAGAGGGAAGCATAGCCAAGGCTTTCTAACCGAAGAGTGCATCTCCTACTGCACGAATTATCTAGGCATCGAGAACCCCATTGGTTTGCCCGTCAACAAGCACCTCGGCAGGCTCGCTGGATAGGGTCACCGCGAGGGTCGCCGCGAAATTCATGTCAACTTGGAGGGTCGACTCGCTGTAAGTGCATCTAGTGCCACCCCTAGTTGGTTTTGGAGTATTGACGACAAACCTAGTTGAGGGACTAATGTGTTTGTGAGAATTGCAGGATAACACAAGTAGAAGTCCCTCATTGATTCGGTTTTCCTACTAGAGATGACCCCTAAAAATGTATGAAGACATTGATGTCAAAGGTGGTATATGAAGATATTCTCATTGAAGACCATGACAAGAGAAGACATCGCATGAAGCCTATGGAGCTCGAAGACTCAGATCTTTCGTAGTTCCTTTTCTCCTTTATTGAGTCATAGGAACCACTGTACTATTAAGTGGGGTCCAAGAGAACCAGTCAGAATGACTGAAGTGATGCTTAACCAAAACCTATGTCTTCGAGTGAAGACTATGAGAGCGAAACTTGTCCAGAGTCGGACAAGTCAGCTTTGCTTGTAGCTCAAGTAAAGTTGCCGTGTGTGTTTGAAATCTGACCGTTGGAACACGTGTCAGTTCCTTAGTGACCCAGGGTCATTTCGGACAAATTAGGTCGGGTTGCCTAGTGGCTATAAATAGCCCACCCCTACAACCATAAACGGTTGGCTGCTCAGAGTTAGAGTACGGCTTTTGTCGTTTGAGAGCAACCCACCTCGAAGCCTTTGAGAGAGAATCCCTTGCGAGGATAAAGCCCTAAACACCCAGAGCCAAAGAGTGTTAGGCATCACTTAAGTCTTCTTGTCTGTGTGATCTGAAGACTTATTACACTTGAGGACTGTGAATCCTCCAGCCGGTTAGGCGTTGCGTTCTGAGCATCCAAGAGACATTGTGGATCGCCGGTGAACGAAGTCTGTGAAGGTTTGGGAGTCTACTTTGAATACTTACCAGAGTGATTGGGCGAGGTCTGTGTGACCTTAGCTCAAGAGGAATACGGTGAGGACTGGGTGTCCTGAGCTGCGTGTTCAGGACTGGGTGTCCGGGACTGTGTGTCCTCAGGTTTAAATACCTAGCCGCCCTAACCAGACATACAGTTGTCACAGCAATTGGAACTGGTCCAACAAATCATTGTCTTCAACGAGTCACTGGTTTCATCCTTCCCTTCCCTTTACTTACTGTTGGTCCTTGTGAAGTCATTGTATGATTGCACTATCTTCTGTCTTTACTGAGTGACTGCTAGTTCTGATCGGCCACATAATATCTTCCTACCTGATCCTTACTACCTAGCTGCTATTAGTCATTGTGCTTTCACCTCATTGAATACTTGACTATGGTTTGCCTAGTGTAGTCTACCTTCCGCTGCATGGTAATAGGTTTATTTCTATCGTTTGTCTTCGAAATTTCCACGTTTTAAAGACTTTCATAAAAATCGCCTATTCACCCCCCTCTAGTCGATATAACGCACTTTCACTCGCCGACTTTGAAAGAGCAAACCTAGTCGCGCTACAACACATAGACATGGTCGATCCATGGGTGGTAGAGCACAAAACCTTTATTGAGAAGACGTACACTGACTGAGGCCAACAGAGGACGGACGGAGATATAATCAAAGAGCACAACTCATATTTCACGCGTTGGTTCAAGAAGAAGCTTCTGTCGTATCCTTAACATGAGGATTCTTCCGCGGAAGAAAAACTCATATTAGCCTTGTCACAGGGCGCCGAGCACAACCTGATGACCTATGAGACGTACGATATCAACGGCTACACATTCTACACCGAGGACAAGGACATGAAGAGCGATGGTTATCAGAACTCCGGGGTAACGATGAAATCCTATACCGGTAACGACAAGGACAGATACTACGGAAGGATCGAGGAGATCTGGGAGCTGAGCTACGCTAGAGAGAAGGTCCCGATGTTCCGTGTCAGATGGGCTAAGAGCGTCATAAAAGAAGACCAGTATTTCACCACCATGGTTATACCCGAAGCCAAATCCAAAACCGCGGGCGCAAACGTCACCGTGAAAAATGAGCCATGGGTACTGGCTCCCAAGTGGACCAATGCTTCTTCATTACCGACCCGTCAAAGCCCAGTCGTGTTGTCGTGAGGAGAGGCAAAAGGAAGATCATCGGAATGGATGGAGTCGCCAATGAGCAAGACTTCGACAAGTACGGCGACCCGAAGATGGAACATGACGACGACGATGAAGTGCCATACACCACAAGAAGAAGCAGGACCACCCTACCTAAAGGACGTTCGTTCAACAGAAGAACTCCATTTGCGAATAAGAAGGGCAAGAAGATTGTGAAAAGATAGCTAGCTAAGATCTATTGTATTTAAATCGTAGTCTTCATTTCTCGATTGTATTTCAACATTTTGAAATGATATTTTTTCTGTTCTAGTCCTCATGAATATTGAATTTGTTAATATTTTTTGAACTCATGAATATTTTTAAATTTCATGGGCACTTTTTGAATTCATGAATATTCTTCAAATTTGGTGATATTTTTTCATATTCATAAATGTTTTACCAATTTGATGCGGATTTTCGTGCTGAATATTTTGATATATTATACGTTTTTTTCTGACATCGTATGCATAAGTTATAGCCGTTTTACATTTTGCCTACACTTTTTGCAAAACATGTCCAAATTTAAGTTTCAAAATTTTCCTAACTAGTAGATGTGGTAATATAACTACATCTCGAAGGATTTAAACTTTTGAAGTTTTTATCATTTTCTTTTGCTTTTTACAAAAATGAAAAGGCGATACACGGGGAGGGGGGAAGGGGGGGTAGGATTTCAAAATTGCACCATTAGTATCGGTTCGTGGCACAAACCGGTACTAAATGTCTCAACCCCATTAGTACCGGTTCGTGGCACGAACCGGTACGACCTTTAGTACCGGTTCGTGCCACGAACCCACGAACCGGTACTAATGGGCATCGCACCCTTTAGTACCGGTTCATGGCACGAAACGGGACTAAAGGTCTCATTTGAACCGGGAGTAATGCCTGTACCGTGCCCTCGCCGCTTGAACCGGGACTAATGCTCACATTAGTCCTGATTCGTAATGCAACCGGTATTAATGCTCTTTTCTGGCCGAATCAAAGCCCCCTTTTCTACTAGTGATACTAGTGGCGCACCTGTAGTGCGCCATTAATAGGCAAAACAGGTGCACCACTGGTAGGCCTTTTCCTAGTAGTACCGTCCTCATCGGCCGACGCCACGAGTGCCTCGGCGTCCTCCACCGACACGTCCTCGCCCAGCGCCGCCTCCATGCACAGCCGTAGCTCCCCCCGCCGAGATCCTGCCGTCGGCGTCGCGGTCGAATGAGGCGAACACGCTGCTGAAGCGCTCGGCCGTCGCGGCGTGCACCATCTTGGCTTTCTTGCTTGCTTCGGTGATCAACTAAGATTTGGTGCCGTGTTTACTGCAACGCTAGCTTAGCTTCTGGTTCTGGTGCTTGGCCTCAAGTGCCTATGCGTGTATATATACACAGGCGGCACTAGTACGTAGTACGAACAAGCGTGCAGCTAGCCGGTTGTGTTGATGGATTCAAGGCAAAATTATTGAAAGAATTGACGAGGCCGACGAACGGGTCAGTTGACGGTGTCAATTCGTTTTCAGCCGTCGTCGAGAATGCATGGTCTTCTGTGAAAGATTTTTTTTCTGTGAAAGCTCAAAGTTGAACGAGCACATCGGGCATGCAAGGCCTTTTGTGACAGAATATTCCAGGCAGGACTAGCCAGCCAGGGACTTTCATCGGTTGCTGCTGATATGTTATTCGGTGTCTACTCCCGGAGCGTTGACGTGTCATTATCCACCCTCCGGGCATGCAGGCTGCGCATATAATAAACTTGCCTTGCCGCCGGCAATGACCAAGTCATGTTCCGACCGTTCCATCATGTTTGGTTTTTCCGCATGAGTAGGCAGCTGGACAATGATTTTCAGTCATTATATTATCAATACTAGTACAAATGTCACTCTAAAAAAATACTAGTACAAATGCCCGTGCGTTGCAACGTGCGAACAAATTCAAACATCCTCCATGTTGCATTACGCAACACTTCTTATATCTAGTGTCGACTAACGTTAGAAATAGGTTTACAAGCATGGCATTTTGGACCATAAAATTCGAAAGTCAAGAAGCCACCCTAATGGTGTTCGTCAAGACCTAATTCAGCTTCGTACTTCCATCCGATGAAGGAGTAGTTATGCATGGAATAGTCTTTCAATCAATTTTATTTTTTCTTGTTTAGCAAAACACCATTTTGTTTTTGAAAAGGAGTTTTTTTGCAGTTTTTCAGAACATTTTAAAAAATTGGTCCAATTTTTTGGTGACGAACATTTTTTTGAATTTTTTTATTTCATTTGTATTTTTTTGCACTGTTTTTGGGCTTGGCCCAAGCAAAAGGACTTGACCGCACGGACTTGATCTCCCTTGAAATTACGTTATTAAGGGTGTTGTATATGCATATTGCGTTGCCCTCTGCTGGAAGGGTTGTGGGATAGGAAGGGGCGTACGATGAAGTTTGACCAAGTGCTTTATTCTGGAATTTGAAACATATTATTCGAGTGTTTAATTATTGCTACCCATGAATGATACTCCCTCCATTCCAGATTATAGGGATTTCTAACTTATTTCTTAATTAGATGTATATAGACATGTTGTAATGCGTTTCTTCACTCATTTCAGTCTGTATATAGTCTTTATTAAAATATTCAAAGCATCTTATATTAGTGAACCAAGATAGTACATTATTGTAACCTTTATATATTAATCTTAATAAACTTCCTGCGTGCTCACAAAGAACATGATTATTTCCCTGTATCTATTTTCAAATGGGTATATCTTTTAGACTCTGCATATTTTGAAATCATTACTATGACACATTAGAAATTAATGAGCCCCAATGACAATTGAGAATTAACTTATTTTTATATAAGTGAATCCTCTCAATTTGGACATGCCATGAACTTGGTACTTGGAAGCTATACATGAATCAAACCATAACATGAGGTAAATATAAGATTGTATTGCAGCAAAGCATACTTTCAGCAAGTATGGTAATGGTGCGAGTCATTATCATTTCTCATAAACACGAAGATTGATTATTTACACAACAAAATTAATAGAGCACTATTGTCTAGGTATATAAATAAGAGAATAGGCGAGCGCCACTGGATTATTTTCCAAACGGAAGTCCTCTGATAAAAATAATCAGACCCTGACCATCGCATGCAGAATGAGTAAATGGGCAATATCTGGTAACACCACAAGATTTCTTCGATTTGGCATGAACAAACCCTTCAACACCGAGTGGCATATAAATATAATCCAGTCACTTTCAAAAAAGCATAGCTGAGCAACCCCTAATGAATGAGCTAGCCTGCATCATCAAAGAAGGGCGGAAACTGTTAAAAGGAGGTCCCTTGTGACAAATAATAAGGACTACATGCTTGTAAAATGTCCTTTATTTATGGAGAAGGGGGTATCACATATAGTCAATTTAGTAGAAGGGGATCCTACCCTGACCAAGATGTTGCAACAACGAACGCCTTGCCTAATGAGCTATATATGCTATGTAAGGAAATTACAGCCCCTTCCTCGATGAAATGGTGTTGTTTCATCGATTCCTTGTACAACCACAAAGCAATTTCAAGAACACTAAAATGTATATATGATATAAGAGTGTATCTTGAAAGAAAAAAATGAATACCACCTGGTAGAAACAAATAACACATTTAAATGTCTGAACAAAGAAGGACATGCAAATAAAAATCAAAAGAGAATAATACCATGGCTTTAATGCTCCAATCACTATTCTAGGGTCTTCCATCAGGCATGCTGCTGCTATTGTCACCACTCCGGACAGATTTTTCTGGGCTTCTCCCAGCTGATTACCCAGGATGCCCCAACTTTTTTCTTCACTGTTTCCTCAAAATGATTTGTGCACTCTCCAAAACTAAATTATTATGAGGTTAAGCAAGTTGTAACTTCAAGTTTAGAAGATCAGCACTGCTAAGCTTTTCACTAATGTATTGCAGGAGATGCGGCAAAAATAAACCAATGCAAATTAAGGAACTTAATCATCTCAAAGTAAGTACATGAAGCATTCCGATGAAGCAAATATGCCAAACCATGAATCGTATAGGTCAAGAAGCTTTACTCATGTCCACCAACGGCTCCTCGCTAATGACCTCGCCTCGTGGTTTGTGCCGTTGTAGCCTGCACGAGCAATCATCATCACACGCAACTTAAGATCTAATTAATCAAAGTGCTCTTTCTCATCTAGCTGAAGAATCTCTTCCCCTGAAAAAAAACTATGCAAACTCCCTAAGTAAAAGAAAACCAAAGGCATAGATACCTTCCCTGTCAACTGTAGCTCGATGGAAAAAGTAACTTCTGATCTAATTAATCAGAGTGATCTCTCTTATCTAGTTGAAGAATCTCTTGCCCTGAAAAAAGAACTATACGAACTCCTAAGCGAAAGAAAACCAAAGGCACATATAGAAACAATTTCTTCCCTGTCAACTGAAACTCGACAGGAAACACTACCTTTGACCAATCAATTATTGCCCAGTGCCTTCGAATTACTATTGCTGCCTCAGGCCCTCAACTTTGTCCACCTGCCGATTTCTTCCATGGCTTGGGAGAATGCATTCTTCTACAGATTGGTCCCATAGGAACAAAAAAATGGATCCCAAGACTAAGCAGGCACAAGTGATCTTTTGGAAAATAAATGGGTTCCACAAGCTCAGATGAGGCGTAAACGTACGGAAACAATCAGAAACTGTATATGGTCAACAAAGGGCATTCAAGTATCCATGATCTCATGACAAAAAGGTATCCATGATCTCAGGACAAAGCAAATACAGTCAGTTGCTAGATCCATGAATAGCTCATTATAACTGAAGAATTAAGGAGTCAGCATGAACTACCTAAAGTAGGGTAGACCGAAAAGCATGCCACATTAGAAGGATCCGTTTCCCCTAAACAGTACATTGGGTGCTAAGAAATGTATTATCTGCATGGAGTGAAAATATACTTGATGCAAACCTTTGAACCGAAAATATACGCGGCTACACTTTTTTTAGACAAATGTAGCGAAATACATGTGAGCTTTATATAGACGTACCAAACCATATGAAGCAACCAGTTGAATACCAACATTAACCAACTCTCATCGCCTCTCGCCTGTAACTCTGTACATAACTGTAGCATTCTGTTGCTTAATAAAAACAATGATTGCATGTAGGCCTGCAGATGCTACACCCAGAAAAGAAAAAGTGGAAAGTTTTCACAAATCTCGGCAGGGTGTAACCATCAATGTTGAGCCTCCTTCAATATCTGTACCATCTTTGTTCATAAGCAATTGAAATGTGAATTTATAAGAATCAGAACAATACCCGTGCGTTGCAATGGGGCATGTATACTCTGTGCAACACCAGTCAAATGCAGCAGTCATAATAGTCCTACGGTGAAGGATAAATGAGGAAACTGACTTTGATTTCCTGCCATAATCTACTTACAGTGGCTCCAGATCGACATACAAAGCCCTTGAAACGTGTTTCCTGAATGTGTTGAATGCTTCCGTTGCAACCCGGCCCAATACAGCTATCACTACAAAAGGATGGCACAACTTAGGATTGGGCAACATAAAGCAGGACTTTATCGTTGGTACAAGCCAAGCCACATGTTAGTATGAAATTTCGAGAAGATTGTTACAGAAAAGTAAAAACAGTACTGTAGGATTTAAGCAAGGTGCACTATCAATTCATAAACAGTACCCAGATGCCTACTAAAATTAAACCGGATCAATAAATCATCTAGCAAAAATCCTTGGACATTACACCTTTTCATCATTCGCCAATTCAATTCTGAAAAACCAAATCATCAACAGATGATACGAAATAGTAACAGTATGCTGCTTTTGGGCTATAGTTTCTGCAGCTGATGGAGCAAGTGCAAAATATACCCAACACTCCACACGGCAAGGCACATCTTGTTCCCTATTTCAGCTTTTGGACTAAGACCACAGAGAGAGACCCGTCGTTCATGGCAAGAACTGTCCTGGCCAGGATTGAAAAGATTCAAGGCCCTAAAATGGCGATGGATCCCAGTGCTAGCTAAATCTGTCTTCTAATCTACTGAATGCCTGAATGCAATGCCCTAATGACGGGCGGCGACTTCTGAATGTGATGCACTAATCTCACGACTCCTCGTGTGGAGGCGGCAGATTAGCCTGCCACGCTGCCACCGACGTCCGAGCTCTACGCGAACTTGTGGGATCCTGGGGGAGTGAGCTCCTAGGACAGTACATCACCTATGCATACGCACACCAGTACAAGAAGTTCTCCCTCCGAAACGTCACAGAACAGCTGGTCGAGCCGCCATTGACCGCCGAGCTCTCCTTCCACGCTGTCGCAGATTAGTTGGTTGCCCCGCCATCATTGACTGAGCTCTCCATTCGTGGCGCTGCAGAGCAGCATGCACATCGCCACGCCAAGCTCTCCATCCAACCGACCACATAACTTTGCCTTCTAGTCTAAGAATAGAATAGTTTGCAAATCAATTGGTTGTCAAAGAGTAAACAAGCGATTGTCTTCTGGATAACTTTCAGTTGTTCAATGAAGATGGCTGTGCATTGTGGAATTACTCCACTCAAAATACTGGAATGCCCAAACTGAACACCTAGACACCCAATAATAACTGTTCTTCGCAAGTTTCAGGTCAAGACAACTTGACGTTCTTGTAGCTTTGACATTGTTGTTCACAGAATCTTTTTGTATGAGCGTGCATTTCCAGTTTCATACATTATGAAACCAAAATGTCCAAGGATACAAAAAACCAAGCAGTCACGCTGCCGATACGGAAACATCACCGCATCTCAGCGATCATAAACTGGACTAATGAACTTGACCAACTATTGACTCTACTAAACCACAAATTCAGGAACTCACAGACTCTTGAATCCAGGCAAGTTAGTTAGTCCAACAGGCCGACGATTGCTGCCGGAGTAGTTTTCTATTGACATATAAGCTATGTTTTATTTGTTAATTTTATAGTCAAAGTTTGATACTAAATACGAGGTGGACCAATATATCAGAACGAGAGCAAGGGCATCTTCAATGGGAAACTAGTCCGTAGACATGGACGCGGGAGGCGGCATCCAACGCTGCCTGCATACATTTGGACAACAATTCGAGCTAACCGGACGAAATTTGGTCAAACACGGCTGGATTTTCAGATAAACATGATGGATTTCATATAAACATGATGAATTTCATTATATTTCGCACTTACTTCAACTAAAAGCGGTGCTCCTCCGGCTCTGGAGGTATTATTAATTTGCCTAATCTATTATCGCCGGATCCCGTTCCCCATGTACGGCCATTAGCCCCGAGAACTGATGCTTTGCCTTCTCCACTTTCGCCTCGGCGCTCTCCAGCTCCACCTCCGTAACCTCGGCATCCGGAGCCCTGGAAAGTGAAGTTGTCCGCCTCCACGTCGCTGCAAAGTGGCTAATCGGTCGACGATGTTGAGCCTACCAAGCTTGGCTTCAACGGGAGGGAAGGCGAGCGACGGCGACCCACCGTGCTCTACTCTTCATCGTTGCGGGCTGCGCCCGCGGATGTGCCGGCTTCGTGGTTGTGTTGGCGGGGTGCGGCCTTGCTGGAGCCGGCGATGTCCTCCGCCTCGTCATCTGTCATGCCGCACACCTCGTTTGCCGCCTTATTAAACTCCTAGTTGGCGGCCTCCAGTTCTGCTTGACGCTGGCGGTGCTGCTAGCGGGCGAGCACTAGTGCACAACATCGTAAGGCCCTTTAGTGCCGGTTCGGTAACCGGCACTAAAGTGTGGGGACTAAAGGTCCCCCCTTTAGTATCGATTACGCACGAACCGGCGCTAAAGGGCAACCACGTGACACGAGCCAGCTCCGGGGGCGCGTAGGACATTAACACCAAGCGGTACTGAATGTTTGGGTGTGTTTTGGTTTTATTTTTTATTTTTATTATAATTTTGTGTTTTCAATTTAATTTAGTGATTATTTTACATTATAATGAGTTGTTAAATCATTAGGTGAAAGTACCGCAGATTAGTTTGACTGAATGCATGTGGATCCTAGCTAAGTCATCAAGTATATGTCATATCCATATTATATATACTTGATCACCTAATTAAGTGATCGAGGTAATATGGATATGGCATATACTTGATCACTTAGCTAGAATCCATCCAGTTGAAACTAATCTGCGGTTTTTTTCATAAATGATATAATAACTCATCATCATCATCATCATATTAATATAAAAACTCTTGCATCATATATATCATCACCAACAACAGTTTTCATAGCTAGCTAAAAATCATCATATAATAGTCGTCTCATTACCACTACTTAATCATCATATAGTCATTATCGCTATCTAATCACCACCAACACTAGCTTAAAGAAGAAACATTCACTTGTACCAGAAGCAAAGATATCATCGAGTTCAACATGGTAATGATATTATAAGCGCTCATATATAACACCACAAAAGCAAATCACTCTTTGAGATTAAGTTCAGGACGAAGAACACGGACATGAGAGGACAAGTACTAAGAGTATGAACTAGCTAATCACTCATGCTGCTCTCTCTTAGGTAAAATAGCATAGAACATGTATAGCTTTCCTGATTCATCATATTGGAGCATGCAGATGAACCTGTCTCCTAATCGTTGGTTGCGCTTTTGATTGCTGCCCCCTAATACTTCTCTGCGATCGTTCACAATTTTGCTCCAGTCTTTTATTATTAAGCATTCCTCGCTATTAGAAAACCTGAATGCACTAAAGTGCATTGTAGGATATCTTGGCCGTAAGCTAACAATATTCATGGTACCTTTAGTCTTGATCCAATCAGGCACAACATTCATCGGGAGTCCTGTTGAAGAACATCGTATAGTAACATACTTAGCAATGAAGTTTAGCTTAAAAAAATAATGTATGCAAAAGATGCACTGAGGAGAAATAGTAGAAATCTTATCATCTTTCCTAAATATATGTGACTGTAGTTCAGTACGAACACTATTGGTCGCACGTTTTGAGTACTAACATTTTTAAGTGCAGGAATTTTTTTTGTCTTGACAACATCAAGATCCTCAAGTCATGAAACATAATGACTTGTCTCCTCGCAGTTTAGTTCAGCCCCGGGACAGTGGACGGTCCTGCCTACCAAGCGCCGGACATGTTTGCTTGATTGAAAATAAGTTGTCAATATAAATAACTTGTCAACTATTTTTGAATAAACAATATTGAAGACATAAATATGGTCGAGAAACTCACATAATGGTAGAACTAGAGGCGTCTGCACATCGACCCAGATGTCTCTATTACCTTCAATATCATCTTCCGGACGAATATCAAAGGTGATAACCATATCAGGCTCAAATGCATAAGCCTTGCATAGTGCTTGCCAAGTTTTGCATTCAAAATAGGTGTATGTGTCTGCATTGTGTAATTTGACGTTGAAGGTATAACCATACTCGGTCTTCAAGTAAACTTTTTTTACCTCCATAGTTTTGTTAGGACTGAAACCTATCTTATCCAAGACAAAATTTCTTGCATGGCAGGGGATATGCTAGTAAAATAGTGAAAAATTAAAATTAAAAGTTGAAGCAAATGAAGCATAAGTCATCCTTAATTATGAAAAAAGACTTGTCGTTCTGACTTACTGTATCCACTTCGAAGTTCTTATCCAGCTTGATGCTGAAGCGCCTATCATCAACTAGAAATTTTCTGTCGCACATGCGGCGCTAGTCTTCGCAATATTCGCACATAATGAAATCGTGTTCGTCGTCAGACGACATTCCTATGTTCATAGATGAAACATTACACACTTATTAGTTCTATTAATTCAACTAATTCAATTAAGCACTTACAAAAAATATACCTAAATAAAGTAGCTCAACTAATTCAACTAATTAATTCAACTAAACTAGTTCTATTAATTTCCTTACTAAAAATAACGTAGCTAGTTCTATATAGTAAAATGTTAATTAGATGATCAAATCTCTATATAATATAGTAGGTAGTTCTATATAGTAATATTTTGATTAGATCATCAAATCTCATATACCTAAATTTTCTTACTAAAAATAAACTAGTTCTATTAATTCAACTAATTCAACTAAGAATTTACTAAAAATATAAGGTAGTTAGTTCAAAAAGTAAAAGTTAATTAGATGATCAAATCTCTATCTAATAAAGTAGGTAGTTCTATATAGTAATATTTTTATTAAATCATCAAATCTCATATACCTTAATTTTCTTACTAAAAATAAACTAGTTCCATTAATTCAACAAATTCAACTAAGAATTTACTAAAAATAAACTAGTTCTATTAATTTTCTTACTAAAATATATAAAGTAGTTATATATAGTAATATTTTAATTAGATCATCAAATCTCATATACCTAAATTTTCTTACTAAAAATAAACTAGTTCTATTAATTTAACTAGTTCAGCTAAGCATTTACTAAAAATAAACTAGTTATATTGATTCAACTAGTTCAAATAATCTCATATACCTAAATTTTCTTACTAAAAATAAACTAGTTCTATTAATTTTCTTACTAGAAATAAACTAGTTATATTAATTCAACTAGTTCATCTAACAATTGACATGACTATTTAAAAACTTTTCTATCTGATTCATCTAACATTAGTTAACATTCTAACATTCTTATCTACGTAACTCATCTAACATTAATCTAAACAATAGAAAAAAGAAAATAAGTAAAAAAAATATGTGTGTTTGTGTGTGTGTATGTGTGTGTATGTGTGTGTGTGTACGAGCGTTGGGCGACGGCCTACGGGCGGCGACGCGAGACAGCGACGGGGACGGCGACGACGGGCGGCGGGGGTGACGGCGCGATCGAGATGGCGACGTAGTACGGGGTGGCAGCGGGGGCGACGGGGACGACGTACGGCAAGCATCGAGGACGACGGCGCGCGGCGGGGACGGCGACGACGGGCGGCGGGGGTGACGGCGCGATCGAGATGGCGACGTAGTACGGGGTGGCGGCGGGGGCGACGGGGGCGACGTACGGCGAGCATCGAGGACGACGGCGCGCGGCGGGGACGGCGACGACGGGCGGCGGGGGTGACGGCGCGCAGCGGTGGCGGCGAGGGCGGCGCGCGATGGGCGACGGCGCGGCGGCGACGATATCGGGCGATGAAGCTAGTTGGATAGAAGACGGGCGGCGCGCAGATGAAAACTGGATTTTTCGCAAGTGCTATATATATAGGAGGGGCCTTTAATACCGGTTGGAGCCACCAACCGGTACTAAAGGCCAATTTTGGCCAGGTCAAGCGGCGGGAAGCAGACCCCTTTAGTACCGGTTTGTGGCTCCAACCGGTACTAAAGGCCCCCCATTAGTACCGGTTGGAGCCACGAACCGGTACTAAAGGTGTTGTTGCCACCCGCGGTGCATAATGTTTAGTCCCACCTCACCGAGCGAAGGGCAGCCGCACTGATTTATAAACCCAGTCGCGGCTGCTCTTTCGAACTCCTCTATATAGCAGACTTTTGGGCCTAACTATGGCGCGCTGCCCTGTGAGTCTGCCGGACCTTCTGGGCCTGAATTTGCACACCCTAGGTCTGGCAGGCCCACTGGGCAGCGCCCCAACAATTTTTTTATAGTTTTTTCTTTTCTGCATTATTTCTTTTTGTCTATTTATTTTTGAGTAGTTTTTTATATAGTTTTTTTCTTTTCCGCATTATTTATTTTCTTCTATGTATTTTTGAGTAATTTTTTTATATAGTTTTTTTCTTTTCTGCTTTATTTATTTTCTTCTATTTATTTCTGAGTAATTTTGTTTCTGTATTTTGTTTCTTTGTGACCCTCTCTACTCTTTCGCACATGCTATGCGGGTGAAATGATGATACTATGGCAAGTTTCAACATTTTCAGAGTTCATTTTATAGTGATTTTCAATTTCACGGTCATTTAGCTCTCTAAACAATTCGGTAAATGACTGAAAAAAGCAAATGATGTCAGAACATGTTGGAAATTGATGACGCCGCTTTGAATGCTGCACACTGAACGCAAAAGAAGTCGGGATTTCAAATAAGTATAAAAAACATTGAAGTGCCCGTGTAACAGATGAGTTATTGTCCGAAACCCTCATACTCCGAAAGACATTGTCCAGTTTGTACACGAAATGCGTCCAGTTTTTGCCGTGACCCTCTCTACTCTTTCGCACATGCTATACGGGTGAAATGATGATACCATGGCAAGTTTCAACATTTTCAGAGTTCATTTTGTAGTGATTTTCAATTTCACGGTCATTTAGCTCTCTAAACAATTCGGTAAATGACTGAAAAACAGGAAATGATGTCAGAACGTGTTGGAAATTGATGACGTCGCTTTGAATGCTGCATACTGAACGCAAAATAAGTTGGATTTCAAATAAGTTTAAAAAACATTGAAGTGCCCGTGTAACAGATGAGTTCTCGTCCGAAATCCTGATACTCCGAAAGACATTGTCCAGTTTGTACACGAAGTACGTCCAGTTTTTACCGTGACCCTCTTTACTCTTTCGCACGTGCTATGCGGGTGAAATGATGATGTCATGCCAAGTTTCAACATTTTCAGAGTTCATTTTGTAGTGATTTTCAATTTCACAGTCATTTAGCTCTCTAAACAAATCGGTAAATGACTCAAAAATAGCAAATGATGTCAGAACGTGTTGGAAATTGATGATGTCGCTTTGAATGCTGTATACTGAATGCAAAAGAAGTCGGGATTTCAAATAAGTTTAAAAAACATTGAATTGCCCGTGTAACAGATGAGTTCTTGTCCGAAACCCTGATACTCCGAAAAATATTGTCCAGTTTGTACACGAAGTGCATCCAGTTTTTGCCGTGACCCTATCTACTCTTTTGCACATGCTATGCGGGTGAAATGATGATACCATGCCAAGTTTCAACATTTTCATAGTTCATTTTGTAGTGATTTTCAATTTCACGGTCATTTAGCTCTCTAAACAAATCGGTAAATGACTAAAAAAAGCAAATGATGTCAGAACATGTTGGAAATTGATAACGTCGCTTTGAATGCTGCATACTGAACGCAAAGGAAGTCGAGATTTCAAATAAGTTTAAAAAACATTGAAGTGTCCGTGTAACAGATGAGTTCTCGTCTGAAACCCTGATACTCCAAAAGACATTGTCCAGTTTGTACATGAAGTGCGTTCAGTTTTTGCCGTGACCCTCTCTATTCTTTTGCACATACTATGCGGGTGAAATGATGATATCATGCCAAGTTTCAAAATTTTCATAGTTCATTTTGTATTGATTTTCAATTTCATGGTCATTTAGCTCTCTAAACAAATCGGTAAATGACTGAAAAAAGCAAATGATGTCAGAACGTGTTGGAAATTGATAACGTCGCTTTGAATGATGCATACTGAATGCAAAGGAAGTCGAGATTTCAAATAAGTTTAAAAAACATTGAAGTGTCCGTGTAACAGACGAGTTCTCGTCTGAAACCATGATACTCCGAAAGACATTGTCCAGTTTATACACGAAGTGCGTCCAGTTTTTGCCGTCACCCTCTCTACTCTTTCGCAGATGCTATGCGGGTGAAATGATGATACCATGCCAAGTTTCAACATTTTCATAGTTAATTTTGTAGTGATTTTCAATTTCACGGTCATTTAGCTCTCTAAACAAATTGATAAATGACTGAAAAATAGCAAATGATGTCAGAACATGTTGGTAATTCATAACGTCGCTTTGGATGCTGCATACTGAACGCAAAAAAATTCTGGAGTTCAAATAAGTTTAAAAAACATTGAAGTGCCTGTGTAACAGATGAGTTCTCGTCTGAAACCCTGATACTCCGAAAGGCATTGTCCAGTTTGTACACGAAGTGCGTCCAGTTTTTGCCGTGACCCTCTCTACTCTTTCGCACATGCTATGCGGGTGAAATGATGATACCATGCCAAGTTTCGACATTTTCAGAATTCATTTTGTAGTGATTTTCAATTTCACGGTCATTTAGCTCTCTAAACAAATCGGGAAATGACTGAAAAATAGCAAATGATGTCAGAACATGTTGGAAATTGATGATGTCGCTTTGAATGCTGCATACTGAACACAAAAAGTCCGGAGTTCAAATAAGTTATTAAAAATAAAAAAAGAGGTGCAATGCTGGTTAATTAGCTTCAAGCCTTTCGGAATAGTGTAGACTGCATTGCACATAGCTCAGTGCAATCTATGCTATTCCGAAAGGTTTGAAGCTAAGCAACGTGCAGGTGAGCATTGCGCCTCTCCTTCATCGTCTCTGCACTCATGGCTTATAAACCGCTCGTACTGCCTCTCTCTTGGTGAGGTGGGACTAAAATTCAGCTTACTAAGAAACTCTAGTACCGGTTCATGCTATGAACCGGTACTAAAGGTCTTCATGGGGGCCCCAGCCTGACCACAGCCTGACACAACCTCATTAGTATCGGTTGGTGGCATGAACCGGTACTAAAGGTTGCCCACGAATCGGTACTAATGATGTCTTCCCGCCTAGCCGTTGGAACCGGCACTAATGGACACATTAGTGCCGGCTCAAATTCAAACCGGCACTAATGTGCTTCACATTTGACCATTTTTCTACTGGTGGAGGCGGATCTCGCAGGCGGAGCGGTAAGACTCGAGCAGCTTCATGTTCGGTGCAATAGTCCTACCGGCGGCGAGCTGTTCCTCTGCCTACTGGTGCTGCTGGAGGAGCTGGTGGTTGTAGGCGGCGTCGGCCTGCGCTTTCCGAAACTACTCCTCCCGCACAATGTTCATGTAATGGGCACGAGCCTTACTGATGGTCATGGTGCAATGCTTTGGCGAGGGTGGCACGAAGGAGGAAGAGGGTGGCGCAAACGAGGAGGGTGCCATCAGCTCATCGTCGGCCGCGTCCTCCATTGGGGCGTCGTCATCCTCCGGCAGCAATGGCGCCCATTTTCTTCTTCTGGTCCGTCGTAAGTCCGTCCGAGATAGTTTTGTACGTAGCGTGAGAAAGCCATGGTGAGAGTGCCGCAGAGAGTAGAAAGGAATTTGAGTCGGGTGACTGCGGCTATGACCGAGGCAGCAGTTTATATAACAATGGTGATTGGTAGAGGGACAGACGGATGGCGCCGAAGTATCTGCCTTGGCAACCGCATGTCATTAAGGTGGGCAACAGGCGGACGGACGGACAACCGTCATGTCATTTGAACACGGAGCAATCACCTGCATCAGCAAGCGGTATGGGCGACACTCTCTCGGCGGGCGCGCCGATTCAATGCCGGCGCTAGTGAGAGATCGCGTCCGCTCTGAACGGGGATGAATGCGGCATTGACGCTATGGAGCGCCGCTGAGCGTTTCAGATGGAAAAAGCGCGCAGGAGATGGAGGTGTTTTTGGTGGGCCAGAGCGGTCAGACACGGGTTTGGCAGCAATCTGAACGCACGTGATGCACCCATGTTTGTCTCTGGTTTATGAAATAAAACACGTATGTACCGCTCAACGAACAAATACAAACCTGTGTTTGATGACACAACACGTCCGGACGGCACGGCCCGGACGTAGATGCCCTAAGATAACTCTGCATTGTACCACTAGTACTTTATCCATTTCGGTTTATAAGATCCATGCCACTACTACTCCAACCAAACGGAGCGAGCCAACATAGTGCCAAGTATTAGATGAATCTGTTCAATATTCCCTGGCAAAAAAGATTAAGTACCTAGTAAACTGTGTACGGGTTAAAACTGTAGCCAAGTATCAGGATCTGTATTCAGTAGACTGGCCGATGGACAAAAAGCTGCTAGGCATCCATCATGACCTTGAACTCGTCGAAGCAAACCACTCCATCTCCATTCAGGTCAAACCTGCGGATCATGGCGCGGCACTCCTCGATGCCCTGCTCGGACCCCAGCCTGCCGAGCATCCGCATCAGGCTCGCCGGCGTGATGCAGCCTTCTCCCTTCACCTCGTACATCGCGAACGCCTCCCTCAGCCCCCTGCACCGCTCCTCCTCCGCCTCTGTCTCCGGCCGCGCCAGCAGCTTGAGGAACTCCTCCTCATTCAGCAGCCGGTCGCCGTCGGCATCTGCCGACGCCACGAGCGCCTCGGCGTCCTCCACCGAAACGTCCTCGCCCAGCGCCGCCTTCATGCACTGCCGCAGCTCCGCCGCCGAGATCTTGCCGTCGGCGTCGCGGTCGAAGGAGGCGAACACGCTGCTGAAGCGCTCGGCTGTCGCGGCGTGCACCATCTTCGCCTGCTTGATTTGGTGATCACCTGAGATTAGTGGCTGTGGTAGCAGTGTGTGGCCGTGTGTTAATGTGCTGGGAGCCTGGGATTACTCGCTAGCTTTGCTGTTCTGGTGCTTGGCCTCTCAAGTGCCTATGCTTATGTGTATATATACAGGCGGCACAAGTACGTACTCCTACGTACAAGCGTGCAGCTAGCTGGTTGTGTTGATCGGTTCAAGGCAAAATTATTGAAAGAATTGATGAGGCCAAGGAACTGGTCGGTTGACGGTGTCAATTCGTTTTCAGCCGTCGTCGAGCATGCATGGTCTTCTGTGACAGAATATTTGAAAGCTGAAAGTTGAACGAGCACATCGGGAGTATATAATGCATGCATGGATGGGCCTTTTGTGACAGAATATTCCAGGCAAGCCAAGCCAGCCAGGGACTTTCGTCGGCTGCTGCTAATATGTTATTCGGTGTCTACTCCCGAAGCTTTGACGTGTCATTCTCACCCTTTCAGGGCGCGCATATAATGGACTTGCATTGCTTCGCCGACGGCGACGACGTCATGTTCGGGCCGTTCATCATGTTTGGTCTTTCTTTCCCCATGAGGTAGCTCAAGAATAATTCTCAGTTAACCAGTTATCAGTATATGTGCTAGTATGTTACTGTTGCAAGCAAACGCCAAAGCAGTGACCAATAGTAATGGGACATGTAAATGAAATTTTTGGACTAACGGTATACTGTCTCCGTCCTGGTTTATAGGGGGCCTTAGTACTTTGTGTCAAACTTTGACAGTCTATATAACCAACAATATGTTATCTACTCCCTCTGTTCTAAATTTTTTTGTCTTAAATTTCTCTAAATACAAATGTATCTACTTACGTTTTAGTGTTAAATGCATCTATATCTAGACAGATCTAAGACAAGTATTTTCAGATGAAGGTAATATATGCTACAAAAGGTATACCATTAAATTTGTATTTAAAAGATGATTCCCACCATATATTTTTTGTGACAAATAATTCATATTTTATTTTTATTTCATTGTCAAAGTTTGACACTAAATACGAGATAAGCCAATAAACCAGAATGGAGGGGGTAACAGATATACTTATCCTTCCCTCCGGGCTTCTTCAGAAAGCATCTTACAATTTTTTCGTCATAAATTTGGAAGGTTACTTTCCCTTCTGCACAGTCCACAACTGCACATGCGGTTTTAAAAAATGGCCTCCAGAGAATAATAGATAATTTTTCATCTTCTGGCATATCAGTATACAATAAGGTCAGTACGTTGATATGCCCATCTAATCACAGTAGCACGTCTTTGGCCACTCTTATTGGCTTCTTTGTAGACTTATCTGCCATTTGCTAGGGTATACCTGGGTCTGCAAATTTTGCCAGTACCATGTCATCAAATGGATATCTTGTTATCATGGCCACTTGTTCCTCAAGATTAAAACTCCTTTTATTGTTAGTAATATCACGCATGAACTTAGCAATAGTGGGAATCTTCAATATATCTGTCACATGCAAAGAAACTCCGAGATTCACGAGAGCTTATACTACATAGAGCGCATCATTTAAAGGTGGTCTGACAACTTTAAGGGAAGGAAGGGTTTTCTTTGTTTTATGTTGTTGTCGCGCCCTTCTCCTTCACTCACCGGAGGACTACCCCTCTCTCTCTGCACTAGAGGAAGAAGATGACTGGAGGAAGAAGGACACAGGGACACAAATGTTTTCTGGTGAACATACGTCATCCGCCACATGAACGGCGTTCTCCTTTTTCCTGAGCACAAACTCAGCACACTGCGTTTTCAATCATCGCATGGTCTACGGGATTTATGCCCAGGCTGGCATGCACATGACTCAGCCCACCCCGCCCCGCTACGCGCACGTCCTGCCTGGCCGCACGCGCCCATGACGCGTCCACCGTGGCCGCTTCCAATTCATCGCTAACCACTTACCTAGCTAACTTGACGCGACTGACCACCACGCAAAGCCCACCCCACGCTCCTCAGCTCCGGCGCCCGCTGCACACGCACACCAATGGAACGCGACTGGTTCCGGCGCCCGGTATGGCCACACCCGCGCATCCGTCTAACTGACACAGACACACACATGCACGCACACCTACACCGTGGTTCCGTCGTGCCCGACGCGTTCAATGCGTGCCCATACACCAGCCATGTTGAGATCGTCGTCGCGGCTTATTATACACAACATTCATGCCATAAGCCGCGACTCAGAGCAGGCCGCCGCCCTCGACGTCGCCGTCGACCAGCAGCGCACGCTCCCTCGCCGGCTCCTTCCGCAGCTGAGAGCAATCGCGTTTGAAGTGGCCGCGCTCGTCGCACTTGTAGCGGTGACCGCGCCGGTTGCCGCCGAAGTCTGACGCCTAGCTCCGCACGCCGTCGTCGTCCCTCGCGCCGCCCTGCTGGCTGCTGCCTATCCCGAGCTCGCCATTACGCCGCCGTGTACATGAACGCGCTGTCCACCCGCTCATCGCCCGCCTGCCTGCGCCGCCGCAGCCGCTCGTCGAACGCCTTCAGCCTCCTGAGCGGTTCCTTGAACGGCATCATCGTGACGTCGCAGAACTGCTCGGTCCCGGCCACGGCCGCGTACAGGCGATCCGGCACCGAATCAAGCAGTTTCTTCACGAGCGCGGCGTCCTCCAGCGTCGAGCCCTGCCTCGCGAACCGCGCCGTCATCGTTCTAAGCTTGCCGGCGAAGCCAGCCAGCGTGTCGCCGTCCGCCATGCGAAGGAGCTCAAACTCCCCTCGGAGCGTGCCCAGTCGCGCTGTCCGCACGCGATCCGCGTCGATGAACATGGCCTTGAGGCTCGCCCATACCTCCGCCGCCGTCTTCTTCGACGACTGCAGCAGTAGGTCCGCAGCTAGCGCGCCCAACAGGTATGCCCGCGTCGGCTTGTCCTTTTTTGTGATCACGGTCGCCGCCGCATCCTCCGGCACCACCACCGCCCCCACAGCCCGGCCGCACCAAGGTTTGCCTCCACCTTGATCGCCCAGGCCGTGTAGTTCTCTCCGGTGAGCAGCGGCACCGGCTGCGGCAGCGAACCTCCCGCTCCGCCGGCGTACGGGACGATGGACATTGCCGGCGAGCTTCGATCTTCACGTGGCTCTGATGCCAATTGTTGTTGCCGCGCCCTTCTCCCTCACTCACCGGAGCACTACCTCTCTCTCTGCACCCGAGGAAGAAGAAGGACAGAGGGACACAAGTGTTTTCTGGCGCACGTACGCCACCCGCCGCACGAATGGCGTTCTCCTTTTTCCTGAGGACGAACTCAGCACAGTGTGTTTTCAATCATGGCATGGTCTACAGGATTTATACCCAGGCTGGCATGCACATGACTCAGCCCACCCCGCCCCACTGCGCCCACGTCCTGCATGCCTGGCCGCACGCGCCCATGACACGCACACCGCGACCACTTCCAATGCATCGCTAACCACCTACCTAGCTAGCTTAAACGCGACTGACCACCACGCGACGCCCGCTCCGCACTCCTCAGCTCCCGCGCCCGCATGCCAATGGGTCGTGATTTGGTTCCAGTGCCCGACACGGCCACACCCGTGCGTCCGTCTAACTGACACACACGCACGCACACCTACACCGCGGTCCCGACGTGCCCGACGCGTCTAGAGAACGCCCATACACGCACCAGCCGTGCCGAGCTCGTCGCCGCGGCTTATTACACACAACATTTTACCCTCTCTGTTTTTCTTTCCCTTCCTTTCTCCCATGATTGGATAGGGTGGTCTGGTATTTTTTTCTCCACCCTTGGTTCTTCGGTTCTATCAACTTCCGGTGCTGCTTCTTCTTTATTACTATCACCATCGACAGTTTTTGCGTCAGGGACAACTTCTCTGTCAGCCTCCTTTTCTACTTCATTATCTTGTGCATCTTGGTGGACATGTTCTTCCCGTTCTTCTTCCCCAAAGAGGTGTTATTTGTCTTCTTGGGTTTGGCTCTGACTCTCTCTTCTCTTCTCTTCTCAGCTTGTTCCTTCTCGTACCATGCATGTCCTTTGTGGTCCTACGTTCTTTTACCACTACGAGTTTCAATTCCGTTAGCAGGAACAAGATTATCTTTATCCAATTGAGCAAGAATTTCGTTCTCTCCCGGCCGTCGGAGAGCTGACGCACTCGCCGCACCTCCTCTCCTTCCCATGTGTGATGAGAGCGGTTGGATAAGGTAAGTCGGGTGGGTGAGAGAAATAGAAGAACATTCGGGACGACTTGTGTACTGCATGAATGGAAAAGGCTGACGTGGGTGGTCTCATTGCTATAGGATTCATGTTTCATAATCAATGGTCTATAAGACGGTCGGCGCCAAATCTGAAAATTCTGACGTTCGGAGAAATTCAATTCCGAACAGAAATCAGGGGGGTCACTCTTTGAAAAAAATACACTAGGCACATAAACAATTTTACATGGTGAATATGTGAAATAAGTTTGCAGGTGCACATAAAAACTAAATTAAACTTGTTTCTCTGGCATATTAAATAATACTCCCTCAGTCCCAACATAAATATCTCAACCTTAGTACAACTTTGTACTAGAGTTAGTATAAAGTTGAGACATTTAGAGCGTGTTTGGTTCATGTTGTGAACAGTTCCTGCATCGCATACACTTCTTAACCTAGGCTGGTCGAGCAAAAATAGGCCCTAATGCGCCATCTACAAGTTGTTTGGTTGCCTGCATCTAGGGTCCCTGCATTAGGTAATACGCAAGTGCACTTTGTTTGGTTGTCTGCATTGGCCCAAGCGGCACATGAACACAACGTTTGGTTGCATACAGCGTACATGGTATGCTTACCTTGTACCCTAGTTGGTGAGCTTACCCACAATGATCACACCTAACACACCAACGCCACAATACAACAATGGCGATCAACTGGGCGAAGATGAAATTCTTCAGCTTCAGCCCAAACTGACGATCCAGCTTAGCACCTTCCATTTTGACACCTCCAACCTTGCCACTGTCAACACTGTTGACTCCATGCTTTCGCATCCAGTTGGAGTAAGCTTGTTCTGCTACCTACCTAGTCTTGAACCCTCTATGGCTGTTGTTGCTATACGATGCCACTTATGCACTGGCTTCTTCTCATGAACTGTAAACCCCCGGAGCCTTACGGATGAACACGGCATATCACTTGCCCTAGCAATGTACAAGAGCAAGAGTTGAAGCAGCAAATCAATGGAGCACACAAGTAGCAAGCAAAGTAGCACACAAACAACAATGGAGCAGAAGAGAAGAAGTAAAGCATGCATGATCATATGGCATGACAAGTTCTACCTAGCACTACCATGGTGTTATCCTACCACCACATCAAAAAGAGGGTGTCATCCTACCACCGCAAGTTCACCATCATTGTGAGGGGTTAGTATATTCCACCTCACCAAAATATATAGACCATCAAATAGTTTTTTAGCGCTAGCTACACAAAATGTACGTCGTCATCATCATCGTCGTCGTAGTCGCCACCGCCATCGCCGTCGGGGATCATGCACACTCACAGGAAGCACTACTCTAGTAGTAGTGCTTGCCTAGCCAGCTCCTGAGCCATAGCACCCTGTGAGGGTCTGCCATGGCAACGAACCCAACACCCTGGGCCTTGTTGTCAAGCAGGTGGCTGAGAGCTGCCATGAGAGCCTCGTCACTGAAGCCACCCTGCATCATGACAGCGCCATACAGGTCAGGGTGGACGTCGAGGGGCTTGCACTCGCTGATGGTTGTTGCCACCTCCTTCACCGCCTCAGTCATGCTGCAAAAGACATTGATCTCCTCCTCCATCATGCCTCCTCTCTTCCTCTTCCTATCATGGACGGGGTCAAATGGCTTGTCGAAGGGCTTGTCAGGGCCATCAAGGACCTCGACGTCCGGGCTCCCAAGGAAATCTGGCATGGGAGAACCAAGAGGCTCCCCTGAGCCCATGGCATACTTCCCAGTTGCCAACCCGAAGGAGAAGATGTGCTACATCTGTCTGTAGTTCTCTATGGGTGTGTTGAGGAACTCAGCGTCCCTTGGGTGGTCCTAATAATGAAACACAAGTGTTGCTAGTTGTGATTAGGGGTAGGCAATGGTGGACAATATGAAAAGGAAGAGGGTTGTGAGCTCACTGCGACATGGACGGCATAGTACTCTGCCAACAGAACTATGGAGAAAGTGTTTTCATCCCATGAGGCACCGCTAAGGTCTCTCAGCTTGGACACTTGGATCCATCGACCTCTCCACTTCCTCAGGTGGTTATACACCTGGGTGGCAGACATCTCCTGCCCATAGAACTCGAACACCTACTTCGTAACGGTGTTCAAGTGCACCTCCTTGAAGCCCTTGTCAGTCCTAACTACACTAGAGATGAGCTCACACATCTTGTTCAGCACGAACGTGGACATGAATGGCTGCCACTTCATGTTGTTCGACCTACCATCCTTCTTTGACTTTGCTGTTGCTACCTTGAGTGCAGCGGCAGCAGAAGTTTGCTGAACAAGCACTACTGGCACATAGACAGAATCAGACGCGAACACCTCTGAATCAAGTGCCATCTCGGATATAGGCTGTGAGTCCTCGACAAACGATGGAGCAAACTGGCTGTCAGATAGGACAAGGGCCTGACTAAGATTTTGCGTCTGCGTGGTCATGTCCTACAATCGTAGCACGCATTGACAGTAAGCATAGCACACAACATACCGGACAATCCATGAAAGCAGGAGCATACATGTACATGGTTCATCACTATCATACCAAGCACATGCTTCATCACTATCACACTAAGCACATGGTTCATCATTATCATACTAAGCATACCGGACAATCTATGAGCACCAACATACATCTACACAAACAACATACTACAAATGGACCACCAATAGCTACAAATCACAGATCTAAGCATGAATCAACACAAGCACAAGGTTCAACTTCAAACTCTACTACTAGTTGATAACCCACAAGTATAGGGGATCGCAACAGTTTTCGAGGGTAAAGTATTCAACCTAAATTTATTGATTCGACACAAGGGGAGCCAAAGAATACTCTCAAGTATTAGCAGCTGAGTTGTCAATTCAACCACACCTGGAAACTTAATATCTGCAGCAAAGTGTTTAGTAGAAAGGTAATATGATATTAGTGATAACGGTAACAAAAGGTAACAGTAGTAAAAGAAATGTTTTTGGTATTTTATAGTGATGATAGCAATAGAAACGGGAAAGTAAATAAGTGAAGAACAATATATGGAAAGCTCGTAGGCAATGGATCGGTGATAGAGAATTATGCCGGATGCGGTTCATCATGTAACAGTCATAACCTAGGGTGACACAGAACTAGCTCTAGTTCATTGATATAATGTAGGCATGTATTCCGAATATAGTCATACGTGCTTATGGAAAAGAACTTGCATGACATCTTTTGTCCTACCCTCTCGTGGCAGCGGGGTCCTTACGAAAACTAAGTGATATTAAGGCCTCCTTTTAATAGAGTACCGGAACAAAGCATTAACACATAGTGAATACATGAACTCCTCAAACTACGGTCACCACCGGTAAGTATCCCGATTATTGTCACTTCGGGGTTAATGGATCATAACACATAATAGGTGACTATAGACTTGCAAGATAGGATCAAGAACACTCATATATTGATGAAAACATAATAGGTTCAGATCTGAAATCATGGCACTCGGGCCCTAGTGACAAGAATTAAGCATAGCAAAGTCATAGCAACATCAATCTCAGAACATAGTGGACACTAGGGATCAAACCCTAACAAAACTAACTCGATTACATGATAGATCCCATCCAACCCATCACCGTCTAGCAAGCCTACGATGGAATTACTCACGCACGGCGGTGAGCATCATGAAATTGGTGATGGAGGATGGTTGATGATGACAATGGCGACGGATTCCCCTCTCCGGAGCTAGGGCTTGGCGGTGGCTCCGTATTGTAAAACGCGATGATTTCTTCTCTCTGATTTTTTTCTCATTGAAACTCAATATATGGAGGTGGAGTTGGAGTTGGAGACGCAACAGGGGGGCCACGAGGTAGGGGGACGCGCCCGAGGGGGGCAGACGCGCCCTAGGGGGGCAGGCGCGCCCCCCACCCTCGTGGCAAGGTGGTGGGCCCCCTGGCCTTCATCTTTGGCAGGTATTTTTCTTATTTTCTGAAAAGTGGCTCCGTGAAGTTTCAGGTCATTCCGAGAACGTCTGCTCCTACACATAAATAACACCATGGTAATTCTGCTGAAAACAGCGTCAGTCCGAGTTAGTTCCATTCAAATTATTCAAGTTAGAGTCCAAAACAAGGGCAAAAGTGTTTGGAAAAGTAGATATGTTGGAGACGTATCAACTCCCCCAAGCTTAAACCTTTGCTTGTCCTCAAGCAATTCAGTTGATAAACTGAAAGTGATAAAGAAAAACTTTTACAAACTCTGTTTGCTCTTGTTGTTCTAAATATGTAAAGCCAGCATTCATGTTTTCAGCAAAGATTATAACTAACCACATTTGCAATAACGGATAGGTCTCAAGTTTACTCATATCAATAGCATAATCAACTAGCGAGCCATAATAATAAATCTCGGATGACAACACTTTCTCAAAACAATCATAATATGATATAACAAGATGGTATCTCGCTAGCCCTTTCTGAGACCACAAAAAATAAATGCAGAGCACCTTTAAAGACCAAGGACTGACTAGACATTGTAATTCATGGTAAAAGAGATCCAGTCAAGTCATACTCAATGTAAACAAACAGTAATGAATGCAAATGACAACGGTGCTCTCTAACTGGTGCTTTTTAATAAGAGGATGATGACTCAACATAAAAGTAAATAGATAGGCCCTTCGCAGAGGGAAGCAGGGATTTTTAGAGGTGCCAGAGCTCGGTTTTGAAATAGAGGTGAATAATATTTTGAGCAGTATACTTTCATTGTCAACATAACAACCAAGAGATGGCGATATCTTCCGTGCTACACACATTATAGGCGGTTCCCAAACAGAATGGTAAAGTTTATACTCCCCCTTCCACCAACAAGCATAAACCATGGCTTGCTCGAAACAACGAGTGCCTCCAACTAACAAGAGTCCCGGGGGGAGTTTTGTTTACAATTATTTTGATTTAGTTTGCATAAAGCATGGGACTGGGCATCCCGGTGACGAGCCATTTATCTCGTGAGTGAGGAACGGAGTCCACTCCTATTGAGAATAACCCGCCTAACATGGAAGATACAGACAACCCTAGTTGATACATGAGCTATTCGAGCATACAAAACATGATATTTAATTGAAGGTTTAGAGTTTGGCACATACAAATTTACTTGGAACGGCAGGTAGATACCGTATATAGGTAGGTATAGTGGACTCATGTGGGTTTAAGGGATTTGGATGCACAAGCAGTATTCCCGCTTAGTACAGGTGATGGCTAGCAAAAGACTGGGAAGCGACCAGCTAGAGAGCGAAAACAGTCATGAACATGCATTAAAATTAATCAACACCGAATGCAAGCATGAGTACGATATAATCCACCATGAATATAAATATCGTGAAGGCTATGTTGATTTTGTTTCAACTACATCCGTGAACATGTGCCAAGTCAAGTCACTTAAATCATTCAGAGGAGGATACCACCCTATCATACCACATCATAACCATTTCAATAGCATGTTGGCACGCAAGGCAAACCATTATAACTCATAGCTAATCAAGTATGGCACAAGAAACTATGATCTCTAATTGTCATTGCAAACATGTTTATTCATAATAGGCTGAATCAGGAACGATGAACTAATCATATTTGCAAAAACAAAAGAGGTCAAGTTCATACCAACCTTTCTCATCTCAGCCAGTCCATCATATAACATTATAATTGCGTTTCACTTGCACGACCGAACGATGTGAATAACAAAAATAGTGCACGTGCATTGGACTAAGCTGGAATCTGCAAGCATTCAATAAACAGGAGAAGACAAGGCAATATGGGCTCTTTTGTTAGATCAACAATAATGCATATAAGAGCCACTTCAACAATTTAATTATGGTCTTCTCCTATCGACCCCCAAAGAAAAGAAAAGAAATAAAACTATTTACACGGGAAAGCTCCCAACAAGCAAAAGAAGAACATGAAATGTTTTTGGGTTTTCTTTCTAATTACTACTACAAGCATGGAAATTAAACTAACTAAAAGCTACAACTAAGTTTTTTGGTTTTTCTTAAGGTTTATTAAACACACAAGAAGAAAACATAAAAAGGAAAATAAACTAGCATGTATGATACAATGAAAAAGTATGAGTACCGACATCTAGCAATGAGTGTGTGAACATAAATGTAATGTCGGTGGGAAATACGTACTCCCCCAAGATTAGGCTTTTGGCCTAAGTTTGGCTATGGCCACGTCTGGCCTGGCGGATATCCATAATAATAGTTGGGGTCGTACTGCGATGAAGAAGAGGAAGACTCCGATTGCCACTGGCTGACAATCATCTCCGGATCCCACTGATAATTAGACTGTCGTGGAGGATCAACTTGTGGTTCTGGCTCTGGCTCCTCAGCTGGTGCAGGGTTCCGGTAGGCATGTATAGCCTTCAACGGAACAAGGTACGTGCCTAAAGATAAATCAAACAAAGAAGGAGCAGGCAGGGTAATAGTCTCAGGATGATGTTTGTTAAAGAACAATTGATATTTAAGTTCTCCTTCCCTATTCTTAACAATAAAATCATGTGCCACCATACTTTTATAATCTAGATAAACACAAGGCAGCACTTTTTCTTCCTTCAAAGCATGCCTAATAGGTATGTTAAAATGTGCAGGTAGACGTGAAGCATAGATGCCTCCAAAGATGGGGACTTTTGTACGGTTCAGACTTAACAGTTTAGCAATAATACCGCCCATACTAAAAGTGTTATCACCGTATAAACCTTGGAGCAAAATAATAATATCAGGGATACTAAGGTTTCCACAGTTTCCGCGACCAATTAAGCAACGACTAGGAAATAATGCAAAGTAACGTAAAAGAGGGAAATGTATGCTAGTGATTCGTGCATCAGAAACCTTCCTTGTTTCCCCTACAGTGATAGTATCAATAAATCCCTCCACATCATCACGATGTGGTTCTTCTGTCTTGGTCTCAAAAGGGACTAGACAAATCCGACAAAAATCATAAAGTGACATCTCCTTATGCTCATCATATAAATGAAACTCCACCGTAGGTGGTGAGTTCCTAGAATGAAAATGAAAGTTTTGCACAAAAGTATTTGTGAGTAAGAGATACTGATCATATTGGTCGTGGAGGAAAGCGGTGAGGTCTACATTATGAGCCAATTCATGAAAATCTTCATAAATCCCGGTGGCTCTCAAGAAATCCTCGGAAGGCCATTCACACGCCCGAACCTCCGTGGTGCGAGGCAGATTATACTTAGGCTTTTGTGCCTTTTCCTTCGAGCTTTGGCTCGATGAGACCCTCAAAAGTCTCCTCATCATTTTCTGAAATTTCTGAAAATTTTAGTAACTTCAAAATAAAAGTAAACCAAACTCAATAATATTGATAGCAACTACTCCTACAAGTGCCTAGAGCCTATATCATGCATCAAAACTACTTGGAACCATATAAATTTGACATGCAAGCTCAAGAACAGGCTCACCTAAGCAACAAATATTTGCAATGAATAAAGTACTAGAAGACAAACTAATTGGACCAATGGAGGAGTCACATACCAAGGAACAATCTCCCCAAGCAGTTTTGTGAGAGGTGCTTTGAGCAAGGAGATCGAAAATGGCAGCAAAACGAGCTTGGACTCGGGTTTGAGCTAGAAATTCGTGTTTGTGGGAGGAAGATGAAGTGTGTGGGTGCAGGAATAAGTGGAGGAGGGCCACCGTGGGCCCACGAGGCAGGGGGGCGCGCCCTCCACCCTCGTGGGCAGGTGGATGACCCCCCTGGTGTGTTCTCAGTTCCATAAATCCTCAAATATTCTAGAAAAAAAATCATATTTAAATTTCAGGGCATTTGGAGAACTTTTATTTTCGAGGTATTTTTATATTGCACGGATAATCAGATAACAGACAGAAAATATTTATTTTATTTTATTTAATATAAATAACAGAAAGTAAAAGGAGGGTACAGAAGGTTGTGCCTTCTAGTTTCATCCATCGCATGATCATCAAAAGGAATCCACTAACAAGGTTGATCAAGTCTTGTTAACGAACTCATTCCGAGTAACATGGAACCGGAGAAATTTCGAATAACACTATGTTACCTCAACGGGGATATGCACATCCCCAATAATAAGAATATCATATTTCTTCTTGACAGTAGGAAGAGGAAATTCAAAACCTCCAAATATAATGGATGGAATTTTTCCAATAGAATTGATACTGTGAACTTGAGGTTTGTTTCCTCGGAAAGTGTACCGTATGCTCATTACCATTAACATGAAAAGTGACATTGCCTTTAGTGCAATCAATAACAGCCCCTGCAGTATTCAAAAAGGGTCTTCCAAGAATAATAAACATACTATCGTCCTCGGGAATATCAAGAATAACAAAGTCCGTTAAAATAGTAACGTTTGCGACTACAACAGGCACATCCTCACAAATGCCGACTGGTATAACAGTTGATTTATCAACCATTTGCAAAGATATTTCAGTAGGTGTCAACTTATTCAAATCAAGTCTATGATATAAAGAGAGAGGCATAACACTAACACCGGCTCCAAGATCACATAAAGCAGTTTTAACATAGTTTCTTTTAATGGAGCATGGTATAGTGGGTACTCCTGGATCTCCAAGTTTCTTTGGTATTCCACCCTTAGAAGTATAATTAGCAAGCATGGTGGAAATTTCAGCTTCCGGTATCTTTATTTTATTTGTAATAATATGTTTCATGTACTTAGCATAAGGATTGGTATTAAGCATATCAGTTAATCGCATATGCAAAAAGATGGGTCTAATCATTTCAGCAAAGCGCTCAAAATCCTCATCATCCTTTTTCTTGGATGGTTTGGGAGGAAAAGGCATGGGTTTCTGAACCCATCATTCTCTTTCTTTACCATGTTTCCTAGCAACAAAATCTTTCTTATCATAACGTTGATTCTTTGATTGTGGGTTATCAAGATCAACAACAGGTTCAATTTCTATGTTATTATCATTACAAGGTTGAGCATCATTATGAACATTATCATTAACATTACCACTAGTTTCAGGTTCATTACCAGATTCAGTTTCAGCATCAGAAATAGAAATATCATTTGGATTCTCAAGTTTTTCAACAATAGGATCACTAGAAGCATGCAAAGTCTTATCATTTTTCTTTTTCTTCTTTTTAGAAGAACTAGGTGCATCTATATTATTTCTTTGAGAATCTTGCTCAATTCTCTTAGGGTGGCCTTCAGGATACAAAGGTTCCTGAGTCATTCTACCAGTTCTAGTAGCCACTCTAACAGCATAATCATTATCTTTATTGTTCAATTCATTGAGCAAATCATTTTGAGCTTTAAGTACTTATTCTACTTGAGTGGTAACCATAGAAGCATGTTTACTAATAAGTTTAAGTTCACCTTTAACATTAGCCATATAATCACCCAAGTGTTCAAGCATATTTGAATTGTATTTCAATTGTCTACCAAAATAAGCATTAAAGTCTTCTTGCTTAGCCATAAATTTATGAAACTCATCTAAGCATGGGCTAGCAAATTTACAAAATGGGATTTCAGCTTTATCATATCTATAGAGAGAATTTACCTTTACTACCTGTGTCGGGTCATCAAGACCATGAGTTTCTTCAATAGGTCAAGGATTAAGATTATATGTTTCTTCAACAGGCGGTAAATAAAGACCATGTATTTCTTGAATAGGAGGTAAATTCTTAACATCTTCAGCTTTAATACCTTTCTCTTTCATAGATTTCTTTGCCTCTTGCTTATCTTTAGGACTGAGAAATAGAATACCCCTCTTCTTCGGAGTTGGTTTAGGAATAGGCTCAGGAATTGGCTCCGGAGGTGTCCAATTATTTTCATTTGTCAACATATTATTCAATAGAATTTCAGCTTCATCCGGTGTTCTTTCCCTGAGAACAGAACCATCACAACTATCCAGGTAATCTCTGGAGGCATCGGTTAGTCCATTAAACAAGATATCAAGTATTTCATTTTTCTTAAGAGGATGATCAGGCAAAGCATTAAGTAATTGGAGAAGCCTCCCCCAAGCTTGTGGGAGACTCTCTTCTTCAATTTGCACAAAATTATATATATCCCTCAAAGCAGCTTGTTTCTTATGAGCAGGGAAATATTTAGCAGAGAAGTAATAAATCATATCCTGGGGACTACGCACACAACCAGGATCAAGAGAATTAAACCATATCTTAGCATCACCCTTTAATGAGAATGGAAATATTTTAAGGATGTAAAAGTAACGAGTTCTCTCATCTTTAGTGAACAGGGTGGCTATATCATTCTGTTGGAAATATGCCCTAGAGGCAATAATAAAAGCATTATTATTATATTTCCTTGTTCATGATACTTGTCTTTATTCATGCTATAATTGTGTTATCCGGAAATCGTAATACATGTGTGAATGATAGACACCAACATGTCCCTAGTAAGCCTCTAGTTGACTAGCTCGTTGATCAACAGATAGTCATGGTTTCCTGACTATGGACATTGGATGTCATTGATAACGAGATCACATCATTAGGAGAATGATGTGATGGACAAGACCCAATCCTAAACATAGCACAAGATCGTATAGTTCGTTTGCTAGAGTTTTCCAATGTCAAGTATCCTTTCCTTAGACCAGGAGATCGTGTAACTCCCGGATACCGTAGGAGTGCTTTGGGTGTACCAAACGTCACAACGTAACTGGGTGACTATAAAGGTATACTACGGGTATCTCCGAAAGTGTCTGTTGGGTTGACACGGATCAAGACTGGGATTTGTCACTCCGTATGACGGAGAGGTATCACTGGGCCCACTCAGTAATGCATCATCATAATGAGCTCAAAGTGACCAAGTGTCTGGTCACGGGATCATGCATTACGGTACGAGTAAAGTGACTTGCCGGTAACGAGATTGAACGAGGTATTGGGATACCAACGATCGAATCTCGGGCAAGTAACATACCGATTGACAAAGGGAATTGTATACGGGGTTGCTTGAATCCTCGACATCGTGGTTCATCCGATGAGATCATCGAGGAGCATGTGGGAGACAACATGGGTATCCAGATCCCGCTGTTGGTTATTAACCGGAGAGTCATCTCGGTCATGTCTACATGTCTCCCGAACCCGTAGGGTCTACACACTTAAGGTTCGGTGACGCTAGGGTTGTAGGGATATGTATATGCAGTAACCCGAATGTTGTTCGGAGTCCCGGATGAGATCCCGGACATCATGAGGAGTTCCGGAATGGTCCGGAGGTAAAGAATTATATATAGGAAGTGCTATTTCGGGCATCGAGACAAGTTTCGGGGTCACCGGTATTGTACCAGGACCACCGAAAGGGTCCCGGGGGTCCACCGGGTGGGGCCACCTGCCTCGGGGGGCCACATGGGCTGTAGGGGGTGCGCCTTGGCCTATATGGGCCAAGGGCACCAGCCCCAAGAGGCCCATGCGCCTAGGGTTCAAGAAGGGAAGAGTCCCAAAGGGGGAAGGCACCTCCTAGGTGCCTTGGGGAGGAGGGATTCCTCCGTTGGCCGCACCCCCCTAGGAGATTGGATCTCCTAGGGCCGGCGCCCCCCCCTTGGACTCCCTATATATAGTGGGGGAAGGAGGGCCTCTCATAACACATCTTTGGTGCCTCCCTCTCCCTCTCCAACACCTCCTCCTCCTCCATAGTGCTTGGCGAAGCCCTGCCGGAGTACTGCAGCTCCATCACCACCACGCCGTCGTGCTGCTGCTGGAGCCATCTTCCTCAACCTCTCCTTCCCCCTTGCTAGATCAAGAAGAAGGAGACGTTACGCTGACCGTATGTGTGTTGAACGCAGAGGTGCCGTCCGTTCGGCGCTAGGATCTCCGGTGATTTGGATCACGTCGAGTACGCCTTCCTCATCCCCGTTCTTTGAACGCTTCCGCGCGTGATCTACAAAGGTATGTAGGTGCAATCCGATCACTCGTTGCTAGATGAACTCCTAGATGGATCTTGGTGAAACCGTAGGAAAATTTTTGTTTTCTGCAACGTTCCCCAACAGTGGCATCATGAGCTAGGTCTATGCGTAGTTCTTTTTTGCACGAGTAGAACACAATTTGTTGTGGGCGTTGATGTTGTCAACTTTCTTGCCGCTACTAGTCTTATCTTGCTTCAACGGTATTGTGGGATGAAGCGGCCAGGACCAACCTTACACGTACGCTTACGTGAGACCGGTTCCACCGACTAACATGCACAAGTTGCATAAAGGTGGCTGGCGGGTGTCTGTCTCTCCCACTTTAGTTGGAGCGGATTCGATGAAAAGGGTCCTTATGAAGGGTAACTAGAAGTTGACAAATCACGTTGTGGCTTTCACGTAGGTAAGAAAACGTTCTTGCTAGAACCTTACTTCAGCCACGTAAAACTTGCAACAACAATTAGAGGACGTCTAACTTGTTTTTGCAGCAAGTGCTTTGTGATATGATATGGCCAAAGTTGTGATGAATGATGAATGATATATATGTGATATATGAGATGTTCATG
This sequence comes from Triticum urartu, assembly GCF_003073215.2. NCBI lineage: Eukaryota > Viridiplantae > Streptophyta > Magnoliopsida > Poales > Poaceae > Triticum > Triticum urartu. The sequence continues at coordinate 712,736,191 of NC_053024.1, read as the reverse complement.
CTATTGCAATAGGAATCACGACTTGCATGTCGATGAGTATGACAACCGGCAGGAGCCATAGGAGTTGTCTTTATTTTTTGTATGACCTGCGTGTCATTGAGAAACGCCATGTAAATTACTTTACTTTATTGCTAAACGCGTTAGCCATAGTAGTAGAAGTAATAGTTGGCGAGCAACTTCATGGAGACACGATGATGGAGATCATGACGATGGAGATCATGGTGTCATGCCGGTGACAAGATGATCATGGAGCCCCAAGATGGAGATCAAAGGAGCTATGTGATATTGGCCATATCATGTCACTATTATTATTTGATTGCATGTGATGTTTATCATGTTTTTGCATCTTGTTTACTTAGAATGACGGTAGTAAATAAGATGATCCCTCATAATAATTTCAAGAAAGTGTTCCCCCTAACTGTGCACCATTGCGACAGTTCGTTGTTTCGAAGCACCATGTGATGATCGGGTGTGATAGATTCTAACGTTCACATACAACGGGTGTAAGACATATTTACACATGCAAACACTTAGGTTGACTTGACGAGCCTAGCATGTACAGACATGGCCTCGGAACACGGAAGACCGAAAGGTCGAGCATGAGTCGTATAGAAGATACGATCAACATGAAGATGTTCACCGACGTTGGCTAGTCCGTCTCACGTGATGATCGGACACGGCCTAGTTAACTCAGATCATGTTATACTTAGATTATAGGAAGGATGTTTATCTAAGTGGGAGTTCATTAAATAATTTGATTAGATGAACTTAATTATCCTGAACTTAGTCTAAATATTTTACAATATGTCTTGTAGATCAAATGGCCAACGTAGTCCTCAACTTTAACGCGTTCCTAGAGAAAACCAAGCTGAAAGACGATGGCAGCAACTACACGGACTGGGTCCGGAACCTGAGGATAATCCTCATAGCTGCCAAGAAAGATTATTTCCTACAAGCACCGATAGGTGATGCACCTGTTCTCCCTGCAGAACAAGACGTTATGAACGCTTGGCAGGCACGTACCGATGACTACTCCCTCGTTCAGTGCGGCATGCTTTACACCTTAGAGCCGGGGCTCCAAAAGCGTTTTGAGAGACACGGAGCATATGAGATGTTCGAAGAGCTGAAAATGGTTTTCCAAGCTCATGCCCGGGTCGAGAGATATGAAGTCTCCGACAAGTTCTTCAGCTGTAAGATGGAGGAAAACAGTTCTGTCAGTGAGCACATACTCACTATGTCTGGGTTGCATAACCGCTTGACTCAGCTGGGAGTTAATCTTCCGGATGACGCGGTCATTGACAGAATCCTTCAGTCGCTTCCACCGAGCTACAAGAGCTTTGTGATGAACTTCAATATGCAGGGGATGGAAAAGACCATTCCTGAAGTATTTGCAATGCTGAAATCAGCAGAGGTAGAAGTCAAAAAGGAACATCAAGTGTTGATGGTGAATAAAACCACTAAGTTCAAGAAGGGCAAGGGTAAGAAAGCTTTCAAGAAGGACGGCAAGGGAGTTGCCGCGCCCGGCAAGCAAGCTGCCGGGAAGAAGCCAAAGAATGGACCCAAGCCCGAGACTGAGTGCTTTTATTGCAAGGAAAGTGGTCACTGGAAACGGAACTGCCCCAAATACTTAGCAGACAAGAAGGCCGGCAAAACAAAAGGTATATGTGATATACATGTAATTGATGTGTACCTTACCAGTACTCGTAGTAGCTCCTGGGTATTTGATACCGGTGCAGTTGCTCACATTTGTAACTCAAAGCAGGAGCTGCGGAATAAGCGGAGACTGGCGAAGGATGAGGTGACGATGCGCGTCGGGAATGGTTCCAAGGTCGATGTGATCGCCGTCGGCACGCTACCTCTACATTTACCTACAGGATTAGTTTTGAACCTCAATAATTTTTATTTAGTGCCAAGTTTGAGCATGAACATTGTATCAGGATCTCGTTTAATACGAGATGGCTACTCATTTAAATCCGAGAATAATGGTTGTTCTATTTATATGAGAGATATGTTTTATGGTCATGCTCCGATGGTGAATGGTTTGTTCTTAATGAATCTCGAGCGTAATGCTACACATATTCATATTGTGAGTACCAAAAGATGTAAGATTGATAATGATAGTCCCACATACTTGTGGCACTGCCGCCTTGGTCACATAGGTGTCAAACGCATGAAGAAGCTCCATACTGATGGACTTTTAGAGTCTCTTGATTATGAATCATTTGACACGTGCGAACCATGCCTCATGGGTAAAATGACCAAGACTCCGTTCTCAGGAACAATGGAGCGAGCAACCAACTTATTGGAAATCATACATACTGATGTGTGCGGTCCAATGAGTGTTGAGGCTCGCGGTGGCTATCGTTATGCTCTCACCCTCACTGATGACTCGAGTAGATATGGGTATGTCTACTTAATGAAACACAAGTCTGAGACCTTTGAAAAGTTCAAGGAATTTCAGAGTAAGGTTGAGAATCAACGTGACAGGAAAATCAAGTTCCTGCGATCAGATCGTGGAGGAGAATACTTGAGTCATGAGTTTGGCACACACTTAAGAAAATGTGGAATAGTTTCACAACTCACGCCGCCTGGAACACCTCAGCGTAATGGTGTGTCCGAACATCGTAATCGCACTCTATTAGATATGGTACGATCTATGATGTCTCTTACCAATTTACCGCTATCTTTTTGGGGCTATGCTTTAGAGACTGCCGCATTCACTTTAAATAGGGCTCCGCCGAAATCCGTTGAGACGACACCGTATGAATTATGGTTTGGGAAGAAACCTAAGCTGTCGTTTCTAAAAGTTTGGGGATGCGATGCTTATGTCAAGAAACTTCAACCTGAAAAGCTCGAACCCACGTCGGAGAAATGCGTCTTCATAGGATACCCTAAAGAAACTATTGGTTATACCTTCTACCTCAGATCCGAAGGCAAGATCTTTGTTGCCAAGAATGGATCCTTTCTAGAGAAGGAGTTTGTCTCCAAAGAAGTAAGTGGGAGGAAATTAGAACTTGATGAAGTATTACCTCTTGAACCGGAAAATGGCGCAACTCAAGAAAATGTTCCTGAGGTGCCTGCACCGACAAGAGAGGAAGTTAATGATGATGATCAAGATACTTCTGATCAAGCTCCTACTGAAATTCGAAGGTCCACAAGGACACGTTCCGCACCAGAGTGGTACGGCAACCCTGTGTTGGAAATCATGTTGTTAGACAACGGTGAACCTTCGAACTATGAAGAAGCGATGGCGGGCCCGGATTCCGACAAATGGCTAGAAGCCATGAAATCCGAGATAGGATCCATGTATGAAAACGAAGTATGGACTTTGACTGACTTGCCCGTTGAGCGGCGAGCCATAGAAAATAAATGGATCTTTAAGAAGAAGACAGACGCGGATGGTAATGTGACCATCTATAAAGCTCGGCTTGTCGCTAAGGGTTATCGACAAGTTCACGGGGTTGACTACGATGAGACTTTCTCACCGGTAGCGAAGCTAAAGTCCGTCCGAATCATGTTAGCGATTGCCGCATTCTATGATTATGAAATATGGCAAATGGACGTCAAAACGGCATTCCTTAATGGTTTCCTTAAGGAAGAATTGTATATGATGCAGCCGGAAGGTTTTGTCGATCCTAAGAATGCTGACAAGGTGTGCAAGCTCCAACGCTCGATTTATGGGCTGGTGCAAGCATCTCGGAGTTGGAACATTCGCTTTGATGAGATAATCAAAGCGTTTGGGTTTACGCAGACTTATGGAGAAGCCTGTGTTTACAAGAAAGTGAGTGGGAGCTCTGTAGCATTTCTCATATTATATGTAGATGACATACTTTTGATGGGAAATGATATAGAACTCTTGGACAGCATTAAGGCCTACTTGAATAAGAGTTTTTCAATGAAGGACCTTGGAGAAGCTGCTTATATATTAGGCATCAAGATCTATAGAGATAGATCAAGACGTCTCATAGGTCTTTCACAAAGCACATACCTTGATAAGATATTGAAGAAGTTCAATATGGATCAGTCTAAGAAGGGGTTCTTGCCTGTGTTGCAAGGTGTGAAATTGAGCTCAGCTCAATGTCCGACCACGGCAGAAGATATAGAAGAGATGAGTGTCATCCCCTATGCCTCAGCCATAGGTTCTATTATGTATGCCATGCTGTGTACCAGACCTGATGTAAACCTTGCCGTAAATTTGGTAGGAAGGTACCAAAGTAATCCCGGCAAGGAACACTGGACAGCGGTCAAGAATATCCTGAAGTACCTGAAAAGGACTAAGGAAATGTTTCTCGTTTATGGAGGTGACGAAGAGCTCGTCGTAAAGGGGTACGTCGACGCTAGCTTCGACACAGATCTGGATGACTCTAAGTCACAAACCGGATACGTGTATATTTTGAATGGTGGGGCAGTAAGCTGGTGCAGTTGCAAGCAGAGCGTCGTGGCGGGATCTACATGTGAAGCGGAGTACATGGCAGCCTCGGAGGCAGCACATGAAGCAATTTGGGTGAAGGAGTTCATCACCGACCTAGGAGTCATACCCAATGCGTCGGGGCCAATCAAGCTCTTCTGTGACAACACTGGAGCTATTGCTCTTGCGAAGGAGCCCAGGTTTCACAAGAAGACAAGGCACATCAAGCGTCGCTTCAACTCCATTCGTGAAAATGTTCAAGATGGAGACATAGATATTTGTAAAGTACACACGGACCTGAATGTAGCAGATCCATTGACTAAACCTCTCCCTAGAGCAAAACTTGATCAACACCAGAATTCCATGGGTGTTCGATTCATCACAATGTAACTAGATTATTGACTCTAGTGCAAGTGGGAGACTGTTGGAAATATGCCCTAGAGGCAATAATAAAAGCATTATTATTATATTTCCTTGTTCATGATAATTGTCTTTATTCATGCTATAATTGTGTTATCCGGAAATCGTAATACATGTGTGAATAATAGACACCAACATGTCCTTAGTAAGCCTCTAGTTGACTAGCTCGTTGATCAACAGATAGTCATGGTTTCCTGACTATGGACATTGGATGTCATTGATAACGAGATCACATCATTAGGAGAATGATGTGATGGACAAGACCCAATCCTAAACATAGCACAAGATCGTATAGTTCGTTTGCTAGAGTTTTCCAATGTCAAGTATCCTTTCCTTAGACCATAAGATCGTGTAACTCCTGGATACCGTAGGAGTGCTTTGGGTGTACCAAACATCACAACGTAACTGGGTGACTATAAAGGTATACTACAGGTATCTCCGAAAGTGTGTGTTGGGTTGACACGGATCAAGACTGGGATTTGTCACTCCGTATGACGGAGAGGTATCACTGGCCCACTCGGTAATGCATCATCATAATGAGCTCCAAGTGACCAAGTGTCTGGTCACGAGATCATGCATTACGGTATGAGTAAAGTGACTTACCGGTAACGAGATTGAACGAGGTATTGGGATACCAACGACCGAATCTCGGGCAAGTAACATACCGATTGACAAAGGGAATTGTATACGGGGTTGCTTGAATCCTCGACATCGTGGTTCATCCGATGAGATCATCGAGGAGCATGTGGGAGCCAACATGGGTATCCAGATCCCGCTGTTGGTTATTAACCGGAGAGTCATCTCGGTCATGTCTACATGTCTCCCGAACCCGTAGGGTCTACACACTTAAGGTTCGGTGACGCTAGGGTTGTAGGGATATGTATATGCAGTAACTCGAATGTTGTTTGGAGTCCCGGATGAGATCCCGGATGTCACGAGGAGTTCCGAAATGGTCCGTAGGTAAAGAATTATATATAGGAAGTGCTATTTCGGGCATCGGGACAAGTTTCGGGGTCACCGGTATTGTACCGGGACCACCGAAGGGTCCCGGGGGTCCACCGGGTGGGGCCACCTGCCCCGGGGGGCCACATGGGCTGTAGGGGGTGCGCCTTGGCCTATATGGGCCAAGGGCACCAGCCCCAAGAGGCCCATGCACCTAGGGTTTAAGAAGGGAAGAGTCCCAAAGGGGGAAGGCACCTCCTAGGTGCCTTGGGGAGGAGGGATTCCTCCCTTGGCCGCACCCCCCTAGGAGATGGGAACTCCTAGGGCCGCCCCCCCTTGGACTCCCTATATATAGTGGGGGAAGGAGGGCCTCTCATAACACATCTTTGGTGCCTCCCTCTCCCTCTCCAACACCTCCTCCTCCTCCATAGTGCTTGGCGAAGCCCTGCCGGAGTACTGCAGCTCCATCACCACCACGCCGTCGTGCTGCTGCTGGAGCCATCTTCCTCAACCTCTCCTTCCCCCTTGCTAGATCAAGAAGAAGGAGACGTTACGCTGACCGTATGTGTGTTGAACGCAGAGGTGCCGTCCGTTCGGCGCTAGGATCTCCGGTGATTCGGATCACGTCGAGTACGCCTTCCTCATCCCCGTTCTTTGAACGCTTCCGCGCGTGATCTACAAAGGTATGTAGATGCAATCCGATCACTCGTTGCTAGATGAAATCCTAGATGGATCTTGGTGAAACCGTAGGAAATTTTTTGTTTTCTGCAACGTTCCCCAACATATTCAACTTAGTAAGATGTGCCACAATAGTTTCAGATTCATAACCATGAAAAGGATCACATTCAACCAATGTAATTATATCAGGATCAACAGAGAATTCATAATCCTTATCGGTAACAAAGATAGGTGAAGTAGCAAAAGCAGGGTCAGGTTTCATTCTAGCATTTAAAGATTGCTTACTCCATTTAGCTAATAATCTTTTGAGTTCAGTTCTATTTTGGCACGCTAAAATAGCTAAAGAAGCTTCTTGATCAAAGACATAACCCTTAGGAATAACAAGTGATTCTTCATCATCACTTTCATCAGTATCATCGGATTCAATATTTTCAATCTCTCTAGCCCTAGCAAGTTGTTCATCAAGAAAATCACTAAGTGGCACAGTAGTATCAGGCATAGAGGTAGTTTCATCATAAGTATCATGCATAGCATAAGTGGCATCATCAATAACATGCGACATATCAGAACGAATAGCAGAAGCAGGTGTTGGTGTCGCAATCTTACTCAAAACAGAAGGTGAATCAAGTGCAGAGCTAGATGGCAGTTCCTTACATCCCCTCGTAGTTGAGGGATAGATCTTGGTTTTTGGATCTCTCAAGTTCTTCATAATGATAAGAAGATATATATCCCAAGTGACTCAAAGAATAGAGCTATGCTCCCAGGCAACGGCGCCGGAAAATAGTCTTGATAACCCACAAGTATAGGGGATCGCAACAGTTTTCGAGGGTAAAGTATTCAACCCAAATTTATTGATTCGACACAAGGGGAGCCAAAGAATACTCTCAAGTATTAGCAGCTGAGTTGTCAATTCAACCACACCTGGAAACATAATATCTGCAGCAAAGTGTTTAGTAGCAACGTAATATGATAGTAGTGATAACGGTAACAAAAGGTAACAGTAGTAAAAGCAATGTTTTTGGTATTTTGTAGTGATGATAGCAATAGCAACGAGAAAGTAAATAAGCGAAGAACAATATATGGAAAGCTCGTAGGAAATGGATCGGTGATAGAGAATTATGCCAGATGCGGTTCATCATGTAACAGTCATAACCTAGGGTGACACAGAACTAGCTCCAGTTCATTGATATAATGTAGGCATGTATTCCGAATATAGTCATACGTGCTTATGGAAAAAAACTTGCATGACATCTTTTGTCCTACCCTCCCGTGGCAGCGGGGTCCTTACGGAAACTAAGGGATATTACGGCCTCCTTTTAATAGAGTACCGGAACAAAGCATTAACACATAGTGAATACATTAACTCCTCAAACTACGGTCATCACTGGTAAGTATCTCGATTATTGTCACTTCGGGGTTAACGGATCATAACACATAATAGGTGACTATAGACTTGCAAGATAGGATCAAGAACACTCATATATTGATGAAAACATAATAGGTTCAGATCTGAAATCATGGCACTCAGGCCCTAGTGACAAGCATTAAGCATAGCAAAGTCATATCAACATGAATCTTAGAACATAGTGGACACTAGGGATCAAACCCTACCAAAACTAACTCGATTACATGATAGATCCCATCCAACCCATCACCGTCCAGCAAGCCTATGATGGAATTACTCACGCATGACGGTGAGCATCATGAAATTGGTGATGGAGGATGGTTGATGATGACGATGGCGACGGATTCCCCTCTCCGGAGCCCCGAACGGACTCCAGATCAGCCATTCCAAGAGGTTTTAGGGCTTGGCGGCGGCTCCGTATCGTAAAATGCGATGATTTCTTCTCTATGATTTTTTCTCATCGAAACTCAACATATGGAGGTGGAGTTGGAGTCGGAGACGCAACAGGGGGCCCACGAGGTAGGGGGGCGCGCCCCCCACCCTCGTGGCATGGTGATGGGCCCCCTGGCCTTCATCTTTGGCAGGTATTATTCTTATTTTCTGAAAAGTGGCTTCTTGAAGTTTCAGGTCATTCCGAGAACGTTAGCTCCTGCACATAAATAACACCATGGTAATTCTGCTAAAAACAGCGTCAGTCCGGGTTAGTTCCGTTCAAATCATGCAATTTAGAGTCCAAAACAAGGGCAAAAGTGTTTTGAAAAGTAGATACGTTGGAGACGTATCACTAGTCTAGCCGACCACATGCCTGAACATCTAACCCTATCACAAATTGCAACTGTAGCATAGCAATCAAGCATATGAGCTCATAGATCAGACCACTAATCAACCATGCATCTAGATCAAACCCTAGCTGCAGCTCAGATATTGCTAGAAGGAACAGAGTGAAAGGGAGATTGAACTCACAGAGGCCATGGCTGCATCTCGAGGACGAGGGGGGGGCAGTCGTAGAAGATCACCGCCGGCCGGTGAAGGACCGCCGGCCGATGAAGATGCGCCGCTTACCTACTCGTCGGTGCCGATGCGTGTCGACGGGAAAGCTTGAAGGGAGGGAGAATGGTGACGGGAGTTGTGGTGGTGAGGCAGGGGGCGAAATAGGGGCGGAATCGGCGGGAGTTGAGCCGAAATCCTTCCGGCGATTTTTCAGCAACGCGGGTGAGCTCGCGCCATCTCCCTGCTCGCACGAGGAGAGAAGCGCATCGCCCTCCCCTGCGTCGCCCGAGCTAGGCTCGTGAGCTACTGCCGATTCGGGCGTTTCCCATGGGCCTAGCTTGGAGCCACTTTAAGTTTCGTGCCATGTGGGCCGCAGAGTAAACGCAGGCAACCAAGTGGGCCAATTTCTTCCCGCGCGGGCCAGGCTGGAGCATATGCAGGCAACCAAACACGCCCTTATTTTGAGATTAAGGGAGTACTAAATACAAAGGATCAGTAAACTGGTGACCAATGGAGACACTGCTACACACCCATCATGACCTTGAAGGCTTGAACTCATCAATGCAACTACTCCATCTCCATTCAGAGCAAACCTGCGGATCCTGGCGCAGCACTCCTCGATGCCCTCCTCGGACCCCAGCCTGGCGAGCATTCGCATCAGACTCGCTCGCGTGATACACCCTTTGCCCTTCACCTCGTACATCGCGAATGCCTCCCTCAGTCCCCGGCACCGCTCTTCCTCCTCTTCTGTCTCCGGCCGCGGCACCAGTCGGAGGAACTCCTGCTCGTCCAGCAGTCGGTATCTATCAACGTCGGCCGATGCCACGAGCACCTCGGCATCCTGTGCATACACATCCTTGCCCACCACCGCCTTCATGCACAGCCGCAGCTCCGCTACCGAGATCCTGCCATCGGCGTCGCGGTCGAAGGAGGCGAACACACTGCTGAAGCGCTCGGCCGTTGCGGCGTGCACCATCTTCGCTTGCTTGCTTCGGTGATCAACTGAGATTCCGCGCCGTGGTAGCAGTGTCTATATAACCAATAACGTATGATCTACATCGTATAGTTTTTTATTGACATACAAACTATATTTTATTTGTTAATTTCATGGTTAAAGTTTGACACTAAATCCGAGGTGGACCAATAAATCAGATCCAGAGTAAGGGCATCTCCAATGGGGAACCAGTCCGTAGACATGGATGCGAGAGGCGGCCATCCAACGCTGCCTACATACATTTGGACAACAATTCAAACTAACCGAACAATATTTGTTCAAACACGTTTGGATTTCAGATAAACATGATGGATTCCATATAAACATGACGGATTTCATTATATTTCGCACTTACTTTAACTAAAAGCGGTGCTCCTTTGGCTCTGCGGATATTATTAATTTGCCTAATCTATTATCGCCGGATCCCGTTCCCTGTGTTTGGCCATTAGCCCCGAGAACTGATGCTTTTCCTTCCCCAGTTCCGCCTCAGCGCTCTCCAGCGCCACCTCTGTAACCTCGGCATCCGGAGCCCTGGATAGTGAATCTATCCTCCTCCACGTTGCTGCGAAGTGGCTAATCGGTCGACGATATTGAGCCTACCAAGCTTGGCTTCAACGGGAGGGGAGGCGAGCGGCAGCGACCCATCATGCCCTACTCTTCGTTGTTCGGGTTGCATCCGCGAACGTGCCGGCTTCGTGGTCGTGTCGGTGGGGTGCGGCATCGCTGGAGCCGGCGATGTCCTCCGCCTTGTTAAACTCCTTGTTGGCGGCCTCCAGTTCCTCCTAACACTAGTGGTATCACTAGCAGGCGAGGTGGATCTCGCAGGAAAAACAGTAGGACTCGAGCAGCTCTGCGTCCGGTGCAATAGTCCTGTCGGCGCTAAGCTTTTCCTCTGCCTGCTGGTGCTCCTAGAGGAGCAGGAGGTGGTAGGAGGCGTCGGCCTGCGATTTCCGGAAATACTCCTCCCACATAATTTCCATGTAATGGGCACGGGCCTCATTAAGGGTGGCACGGAGGAGGAAGAGGGTGGCACAGACAAGGAGGGTGGCGTCGGCTCATCATCGACCGCGCCCTCCATTGGGGCGTCGTCATTCTCCGACAGCAATGGTGTCCATTTTCTTCTTCTGGTCCGTCATAAGTCCGTCCCAGAGAGCTTTGTAGTACGAGAAAGCCATGGTGGGAGTGTTGCGGAGAGTAGAGAGGGATCGGAGGTGGGTGACTGCGGCTATGGCTGGTGCAACAGTTCATATAACAACGATGATCGGTAGAGGAATAGATGGGTGGTGATACGTCTCCAACGTATCTATAATTTTTGATTGTTCCATGCTATTATATTATCTGTTTTGGATGTTAATGGGCTTTATTTTACACTTTTATATTATTTTTGGGACTAACCCATTAACCGGAGGCCCAGCCCAAATTGCTGTTTTTTGCCTATTTCAGTGTTTCGTAGAAAAGGAATATCAACCGGAGTCCAAACGGAATGAAACCTTCGGGAGCGTGATTTTTGGAACAAACGTGATCCAGGGGACTTGGAGTGGACGTCAAGAAACAATTGAGGAGGCCACGAGGCAGGAGGGCGTGCCTACCCCCCTGGGCGCGGCCTCCACCCTCATGGGCCCCTCGTTGCTCCACCGACCTACTTCTTCCTCATATATATATTGACATACCCCGAAAACATCCAGGAGCACCATGAAGCCCTATTTCCACGGACGCAACCTTCTGTAACCAAGAGATCCCATCTTGGGGCCTTTTCGGAGCTCCGCCGGAGGGGGCATTGATCATGGAGGGCCTCTACATTAACTCCATGGCCCTCCGATGATGTGTGAGTAGTTTACCTCAGACCTTCGGGTCCATAGCTAGTAGCTAGATGGCTTCTTCTCTCTCTTTGGATCTTAATACAAAGTTCTCCTCGATTCTCTTGGAGATCTATTCGATGTAATCTTCTTTTGCGGTGTGTTTGTCGAGATCCGATGAATTGTGGGTTTATGATCAAGTTTATCTATGAACAATATTTAAATATTCTCTGAATTCTTTTATGTATGATTGGTTTATCTTCGCAAGTCTCTTCGAATTATCAGTTTGGTTTGGCCTACTAGATTGTGTTGGGGAATGTAGTAATTTCAAAAAAGTTCCTACGCACACATAGGATCATGGTGATGCATAGCAACGAGAGGGGACAGCATTGTCTACGTACCCTCGTAGACCGTTCATGGAAGCGTTATATCAACGCGGTTGATGTAGTCGTACGTCTTCACGATCCGACCGATCCAAGTACTGAAAGCACGAAACCTCCGAGTTCTGCACACGTTCAGCTCGGTGACGTCCTCGCCTTCTCGATCCAGCAAGAGGGGCGAAGTAGTAGATGAGTTTCGGCAGCACGACTACATGGTGACGGTGTTGGTGAAAACAATCTCCGCAGGGCTTCGCCTAAGCACTACGAAAACTATGACGGAGGATAAACTAGAGGGGATGGGGTTGCCGGCACACGACTTGGTGTTTCTTGATGTGTCTTGGTTGCTAGCCCTACCCCTCTATTTATATGTTGAGCCTTGGGGTCGAAACTTCGAGTAAAAGCCTCCACAAAGTCGGTTTCACCCAAAAGGCAAGAGTCCTCCTCTGACTCCAGGGCCAGACGCCAGGGTTCCCGGCGTCTGGACCCAGATGCCAGGGACCCTGGCGTCTGGCCCCTGGATTCCGCAAAACTTCCTTTTGCGCTTTCCAAAAGCCTTGTGGGCTTTCCCCTTTGGCCCAAATAAAGTGTTCTCGTACCCATACATTTTGAGAAACATCCGGAACGCCTTCCGGTGAATTCCGGAACCCTTCCCGAGTCAAACACTATTATCCCTATATCAATCTTTATCTCCGGACCATTCCGGAGTTCCTCGTCATGTCTGTGATCTTATCCGGAACTCCGAACAACATTCGCTCACCAACATACATAACTCATAGTACTATATCATCAACGAACATTAAGCGTGCGGACCCTACGGGTTCGAGAACTATGTAGACATGACGGAGACACCTCTCTGGTCAATAACCAATAGCGGTACCTGGATGCCCATATTGGCTCCTACATATTCTACGAAGATCTTTATCGGTCAGACCGCATAACAACATAGGTTGTTCCCTTTGTCATCGGTATGTTACTTGCCCGAGATTTGATCGTCGGTATCTCAATACCTAGTTCAATCTCGTTACCGGCAAGTCTCTTTACTCGTTCCGTAATACATCATCCCGCAACTAACTCATTAGTTGAAATGCTTGCAAGGCTTAATTGATGTGCATTACCGAGAGGGCCCAGAGATACCTCTCCGACAATCGGAGTGACAAGTCCTAATCTCAAAATACGCCAACCCAACAAGTACCTTTGGAGACACTTGTAGAGCACCTTTATAATCACCCAGTTACATTGTGACATTTGGTAGCACACAAAATGTTCCTCCGGTAAACGGGAGTTGCATAATCTCATAGTCATAGGAACATGTATAAGTCATGAAGAAAGCAATAGCAACAAACTAAACGATCAAGTGCTATGCTAACGGAATGGGTCAAGTCAATCACATCATTCTCTAATGATGTGACCCCGTTAATTAAATGACAACTCATGTCTATGGCTAGGAAACTTAACCATCTTTGATTCAACGAGCTAGTCAAGTAGAGGCATACTAGTGCACTCTGTTTGTCTATGTATTCACACATGTATTATGTTTCCGGTTAATACAATTCTAGCATGAATAATAAAAATTTATCATGAAATAAGGAAATAAATAATAACTTTATTATTGCCTCTAGGGCATATTTCCTTCAGATTGATCTTTCTTGCAATGGGAGAAGTGCTTAGCTTTGGGTTCAATCTTGTGGTGCTCGATCCTAGTGACAAAAAGGGAAACAACACGTAATGTATTGTTGCCAACGAGGATAAAAAGATGGGGTTTATATCATATTGCATGAGTTTATCACTCTACATCATGTCATCTTGCTTAAGGCGTTACTCTGTTCTTATGAACTTAATACTCTAGATGCATGCTGGATAGCGGTCGATGTGTGGAGTAATAGTAGTAGATGCAGGCAGGAGTCGGTCTACTTGTCACGGACGTGATGCCTATATACATGATCATACCTAGATATTCTCATAATTATTCACTTTTCTATCAATTGCTCGACAGTAATTTGTTCACCCACCGTAATACTTATACTTTGTTGAGAGAAGCCACTAGTGAAACCTATGGCCCCCGGGTCTATTTTCCATCATATAAGTTTCCAATCTATTTTATTCTGCAATCTTTACTTTCAATCTATATCAAAAAAATACCAAAAATATTTATCTTATTATTATCATCTCTATTAGATCTCACTCTTGCAAGTGGCCTTGAAGGGATTGACAACCCCTTTATCGCGTTGGTTGCAAGGTTCTTATTTGTTTGTGTAGGTACGAGGTCTCCTACTGGATTGATACCTTGGTTCTCAAAAATTGAGGGAAATACTTACGCTGCTTTATTGCATCACCCTTTCCTCTTCAAGGGAAAACCAACATAGTGCTCAAGAGGTAGCAAGAAGGATTTCTGGCGCCGTTGCTGGGGAGATCTATGCCAAGTCAAGACATACCAAGTACCCATCACAACTCTTATCCTCCGCATTACATTATTTGCCATTTGCCTCTCGTTTTTCTCTCCCCCACTCCACCCTTGCCGTTTTATTCGCCCTTATCGGTGTCAAAACCAGCGGATCTCGGGTAGGGGGTCCTGAACTGTGCGTCTAGGCGGATGGTAAAAGGAGACAGGGGACACGATGTTTTTACCCAGGTTCGGGCCCTCTCGATGGAGGTAAAACCCTACTCCTGCTTGATTGATCTTGATGATATGAGTATTACAAGAGTTGATCTACCATGAGATCGAAGAGGCTAAACCCTAGAAGCTAGCCTATGGTATGATTGTTGTCCTTGGTCCTACGGACTAAACCCTCCGGTTTATATAGACACCGGAGGGGGCTAGGGTTACATAGAGTCGGTTACAAGGAAGGAGATCTATATATCCGTATTGCCAAGATTGCCTTCCACGCCAAGGAGAGTCCCATCCAGACACGGGACGAAGTCTTCAATCTTGTATCTTCATAGTCCAACAGTCAGGCCAAAGGATATAATCCGGCTGTCCGGATACCCCCTAATCCAGGACTCCCTCAGTAGCCCCTGAACCAGGCTTCAATGACGATGAGTACGGTGCTCAGATTGTCATCGACATTGCAAGGCGGATTCTCCTCCGAATACTTCATAGAAGATTTTGAACACGAGGATCGTGTCCGACTCTGCAAAACAAGTTCCACATACAACCGTAGAGAGAATAATATTTTCAAAAATCTAATCTGCCGATGCATTCTGCAGTGTGACATCACACCACAGCCAGGTCACCATTCGAATCATTTTTCACAACCAACACTACTAGGGAAAACCTTATACACAGAATCTTAGCAGCAGCGCGGCATAAAAACAGGCGCTGCTGCTAAGTAGGAGCAGCGCGGCTACGGGAAGCTCGCTACTGGTGCAAACTTAGCAGTAGCGCGTGACGCTTAAACCGCGCTGCTACAAAAATCCACCGAAAGTACACAACGACATAAGTTTACCAGTAGCGCGGCGCCAGGGAGCCCATAGTAGCAGCGTGCTTTTTTTTTCACCTCGCTACTGCTAATTTTGAAATTGTGCACAGGGTTGGCCCATTTAGCAGTAGCGAGTGACAGGAAAGGGCGCTGTTGCTACGCTCTTAGCAGCAGTGCGCTTTCTCTCCCGCGCTACTGCTAAGATGCAGCACCCACCACCTTTTCCACCTTCCCCTCCCCATCTCCTCTCCTCCCTTTCCCCTACCTCCCACATCCTCCCTCTCTCACTCTTCTTCTTCCTCAATACTTCTCCCCCCATTACTCTCCCTCTTCTACCTACCTTTCTCTCTCTTCATTACTCCTAGCTATAACTACACCACCTCCATTAATTCATCTCCTTTCTCTTTTTCCTCCCCCTCCACTAGTTGAAGTTGTCTCCTCCCAAATTAGCTAGCTAGGTAGATGTAGCATTTAGTTAAGTGACCTATTTGCCCCCTAACTAGATCTTTCTTTGTCAAGAAGAGCTTTGTGCACTTTTGACCTCCCTACATCATCATCTCCACCGTGTGCTTGATCTCGAGATAGAGGTGTGATTAATATTTCATGCTTTTGCAAAATGGAAATATGTTTATGCATGTGTGTGTGATATTTTTATGGAAATTGTGTGT
This sequence comes from Triticum urartu, assembly GCF_003073215.2. NCBI lineage: Eukaryota > Viridiplantae > Streptophyta > Magnoliopsida > Poales > Poaceae > Triticum > Triticum urartu. Next base: position 712,720,094 of record NC_053024.1, on the reverse strand, counting down.
GTGGCATGAGTTGACGCCAAATTGTGCATTTGAGTTGCCTATGTTTTGCCGAGATGTCGATTTATTTCCGTTTCGGTGAATTTCGGGCAAACTCTAGATCTATATATGTCCTATTTTTAAGGAAGGTCATGCCGAATTTTTGTATGACTTTGATGAATGCACGCATTTTTATAATCAATTTGTTTATTATTATCGTGCAGAGTTGACGATGGTCAGTGGAACGATGGTCGACAGGTGGTTGCGGTCGGCGGTGCAGGACATGAAGGAAAATAACCTGACAGAGGTTTTATGTCCGTGTCAAAAATGCAAAGGAATAGTTTGGCTTGACCCCCATATCGATGGTTGTGTCGAAGCGCACCTGCTCATGACTGGTTTCATGGATGGCTATACTCGGTGGATAACTGAAGATGAGGATGACGATGTTGAGGATGCCGACGGGGCAGGCAATGATGACACGGGGTAAGACGAAGAGATGATCGATAATGGCGGTGAGGAAGAGGTCGGACATGGTGGCGGAGAAGGGGACAGACATGGCAGCGGAGAGAACGACATGGACTCCACGCAGCAGAGTTCGTCGATACTAAGTTCAATCATGCGGGACCCTCATGTTCAAGCATTGCTTCGCAAGGAGACGAGTACTGAGAGAGCTGCTTCTAGAGAGGAGGCTAAGCTGGAGCAGCTGGTGGTAGACTCGAACACTCCATTGTATGATGGTTGCAATCCTGAGGTGACCCGCTTGAGTTTCACGCTCCAACTGCTGAAGACGAAGGCTAAAAACAAATGGACTGACACTAGCCTTGATGAGAATCTCAAGTACCTAAAGGATGTTCTTCCCGAGGGTAATCTATGTCCTAGTAGTGTTGATGAGGCCAAGAAGATCGTGTGCCCTCTTGATCTGCCACACGTTAGATACCATGCATGCATCAACGATTGCATAATTTATCGGAAGGAGCACGCGGAAAAAACAAGTTGTCCGGTGTGCAATGCTTCTCGATACAAGAAGGCCGGGAAGAAATGTCCCCAGAAAGTGGTATGGTACTTACCGATCACTCCCCGTCTCCAGAGGTATTTTGTAGATCCCAAGGAAGCAAAGCTAATGCGCTGGCACGCGGAGAGGAAGAAGCCCGACGATGGAGATGATCCGAAGCTGAGACACGTCAAGGATGGAAGCCAGTGGAGAGTGTTGAACAACTTCTATCAGTATTTTGAATGTGATCCAAGGAACATCATGCTCGGCGCGTGTACCGATGGCATGAATCCGTTTGGCAACCAGAGCACCAACCATAGCACATGGCCCGTGTTTGTATGGATGTACAACCTCCCCCCTGGTTGTGCATGAAATCGAAGTACATTCACATGAGCATGCTTATTCAAGGGCCGAAACAACCAGGAACTAATATTAATTTGTATCTGGGGCTACTTCAGGAGGATTTAGACACGTTATGGAAAACACCGGCCAAGACATGGGATGCCAGCAAAGGCGAGTATTTCAACATGAGAGCCGTGCTGATCACGACAGTGCACGACTATCTTGGTTACGGATATGTGGCAGGCCAGCTGTGCCATGGATATTGCGGATGCACGCGGTGCATGGATGATACGACATCTCAGCAGCTAACGTCAAGGAAAGATGGCAGGTCTGGGAAAATCGTGTACATGGGGCATCGAAGATGGCTCAAACAGGACGACCCGTGGAGAAACCATGGAGATCTATTCAATGGTCACGCTGAGCATCGAGGACCTCCACGTAAGCGGAGCGGTGCCGAAATCGATGAGCTGTTGAAAAACTGGAAGGAGTGCCCCGCGCCGGGAAAGATGATGAGAAAGGCGCCGGAGCCGCTGCTGAAGGTATGGAAGACGAGGTCTGTGTTCTGGGACTTGGAGTACTGGCACAAACTCCATACACCTCATTGCCTTGATCAAATGCATATCTGTAAGAATGTCCTTGAGAGCTTGCTCGCAACACTGATGAACATGCCGGATAAGACCAAGGATGGGCCGAAGGCAAGAAAAGACTTGCAATATTTGAAAATCAGGGAAGATCTGCACATGCCGCCCGGGGGCGTGTCAGACGAGACAGAGACGGAGACAAAGGCACGGGAGAAGAAGGGCAAGAAAATAAAGAATGAGGATTATTGCCCCCCTTCTTGCTTCACCTTAAGTCAGGCTGAGATCAATCAATTCTTTAAGTGCCTTACCGGAGTCAAAGTTAGTTCCGGTTACTGTGGCAAGATAAGTAGATATCTAGACACGGACAAGAAAAGGTTCAGCGGGATGAAGTCTCATGACTGTCATGTGATGATGACGTAGATATTACTTGTTACCCTTAGAGGGATAATGGACAAGCACGTCCGTGACACGCTTATTGGTCTCTGCAACTTTTTCGACGTCATCTCTCGAAAGTCGATCAGTGTGAAGCAGCTCCGAAGGCTACAGGAAGAGATCGTTGTGATACTGAATGAGCTTGAGATGTACTTCCCGCCCGCGTTCTTTGACGTGATGGTGCATCTGTGTGTCTGTATTGTGGATGACATAATAGACCTGGGGCCGTCATTCCTGCACAACATGATGCCGTTTGAGAGGATGAATGGGATCATCAAAGGATTCGTTCGTAACATGTCCCATCCGGATGGAAGCATCGTCCAGGGCTATTTGACACAAGAGTGCATCTCTTTCTATGAGAATTTTCTATATGGCGCAGACCAGCCGCCTGGTGTTAGTGTTGGTTTACCCGTTAACAAGCACGATGGGAGGCTCGAAGGAGAAGGTCACTGCAACGGTCGCAGGGAACTGCACGTGGCATACTCAGATCGACGCAGCGACTTTGACAAAGCAAACTTGGTAGTGCTACAACACCTAGACGTGGTAGATCCTTTCGTGGCACTGCACAAAGAAATTATCGCAAAGAAGTATCGTGACCGGGGGGTATGCAGGACGGACGCCGAAGTTACTAGAGAGCACAACTCCACTTTCCTGCATTGGTTCAAAGAGCATATTATTGCTAATCCCCCGGAGGAGGGCTCTAAGGACGGATTGCTCATATACGCCTTAGCACATGGCCCCTCGCCCAACCTTGTAACCTATCAGGCATATGATATCAACGGATACACGTTCTACATGGAGGCCAAAGATATGGACAGTGATGAATATCAGAACTCGGGGGTGATGATGGAATGCATGACCGGAGCGACAACGGCGCAACTGAACGATTTTATGGAAGGGTCGAGGAGATCTGGGAGCTTGACTACTCTGGACTGCACAACACGACGATGTTCCCTGTCAGATGGGCTAAGAATGTTGAAAGAGAAAGCTGGATTTTCACTACCATGACTATACCCACGCCAAGAGCGCTACCGTGAACGCTATCGCAAAAAACGAGCCATGGGTACACGCTAAGCACGTGACACAATGCTTCTTCATAACCGACCCATGCAATCCCAGTCGTGTTGTCGTGAGGAAAGGCAAAAGAAACATCATTGGAATGGATGGAGTCGCCAACGAGGAAGACTATGATCAGTACGGCAACCCAATGAGGGAAGATGACGATGATGATGAAGTATATGTCAAAAGAAGAATCAATACTACATTACCAAAGAAAAATCGTACTCCATGGAAAAGGCAAAGTCACAATGAGGGGCTCAATAATTCTTCGACGAACAAGAAGGGAAAGAAGCTGACTCAAAAACGAAAACGTCAGCGCCGAGGAATCGGTCAAATGATGTAATATATATATATGTTCCTATTTTGTATACACACTTAATTAGCCATTATTATGCATGGGTCCAATGATGTAATATATATATGTTCCTATTTTGTATACACACTTAGCCATTATTATGCAAGGGTCCAATGATGTAATATATATGTTCCTATTATGCTGAGGAAAAGAAAAAAGGGAAACTGGTTATAGCAGTAGCGCTTTAGTGAAAAAGAGCTACAGCTAGTCAAGGTAGCAGTAGCGATTTCCGTAGAAAATCGCTATGGCTGCTCGTAATAGTAGTAGCGATTTTTGTAAACGCGCTACTGCTACGTCCACTTAACCCAAAATTCTCCCTCTCCCTACTTCATCCCGCCTCTTTTCCCCCAAATCCCCGCTCTCTCTTCCCCGGCCCCGTCGCACCGCCGCGCCCGCCCCCGACCTCGGCGCGCTCGCCCCCGACCCCGCCACGCCCGACCCCGGCGCGCTCGCCCCCGACCCCGCCGCCCCTGACCCAGGCGCGCTCGCCCCCGGCGCCGGCGCTCGCCCCCGACCCGTCAGCCCTCGCCTCCCTCCTCTGCTTCCTCCGCTCCCAACCTCGGCCGTCGTCGGGCTTGCCTCCTTGCCCTGCACCCTCTGTAAACCACCCCCTCTCTCTCTGTGCTAGCCAGGGTTAATTTACTTAGGTTTTAGTTATGTTAATTAGGTTATCTATTTAGTTATGAATTTAGATAGGTTTCAAAATTTGCTGAATTTATATGCAAATTTGAACTGGACATGTGATATGTGGATATGTCATGTTTTGGACATGTCATGTTTTGGTAAATGATCCGAGTTGCCTATGTTACGCCGGAATGTTGATTCATTTTCGTTCCGGTGAATTTCAGGCGCTCGATATGTCCATTTTTTAGCAAAGGTCATGCCGAAATTGTCCTCGTGCCTTATCATCCAAAGTAAGTCAGTTTCGAACAACCCTTTCATACATTTCAATCATTCCTTCTCTCTCTATGGGGAATAATTTGAGGTGTCTTTTCCTCGCAGCAATGGGCGCGCCGTCATTATCGTTCTTTATCCGCAAGTCTCCCACGCCGTCCTTATCGATCATATCCACAAGTGGCTAGAATCTCATGGAGAAGCGGATTATAAACTTAGAGATGACTTCTTTCGCATCCAAAGCGACATTGCGACGATCATCATGAAAGAAGTCGTCGATGAGAAGGGGATGTTCCACCACGACCCTATATCGCGAGCTGACGTCCGAACTCGCATAGCCATGCAACGTCTAGACCTCACGCCATTCAAGAAGCTAGGGTCCATCCTCGATGATATGGAAGGATGGAACTTCTAGTGATTTATGATGCCGATGATGATGATATGTGTCGGTTGAACTTGTATACTATTTGTAGCGATGCAACTTTGTGCTGTCCACGATCCCTGCCGAACTTGCGTAACGCTACTTTGTTAGTTTGCGTACGATGACCTGCGTACCTCTAGTTAATTAATTTGCGTACTGTATGTTGCATCTAGTTGCTAACCCTTTCTTTTTCGGTGTTCTCTAGTATATTTTGTTGCATATATATGATTGTACATCCTCTTCATGAACATGCATCTCTAACAGGTACCTAGTTTCTTGATGGCGAGATGGAACTGCTATGTCGTGTACAAAGGGAAGGTTCCGGGGGTGTACAACGAGTGGCGTGAGTGTCAGGCGCAAGTGAATGGGTTCTCGGACGCCAGCCATAAAGGCTTCAAAAGCAGACAAGAAGGAGAAGCTAGTTACTTGAGGTTCACGCTAGTGCGAGAGAGGACTCGTAACCGCCATCTCATGTATTGCATAGTTCCGCTCTCACTCATAGTGATAGCTCTTCTCGCGTATACCTTTGTTTAGATGGATGATGTTGTAGTTGCAAGAATTCGAGACTTGCATGTATCGCTATTTTCGAGATGATGACAAGATACCACTTTGTGTTGGATGATGATTATGACGAGACTATTTGTATGTATATGCTATGATTACATTTGTGGTCTTGCAGGCATTTGTATGTGTATCATGACGACATTTGTATGTGCTAAAGATTCTTCTATAAAGCCTGTTCAAATACAAAACAAATATGCCGAAAAAAAGAAAAAACTACTAAAATTAGCAGTAGCGAGTGGAGAAAAGTTAGCAGCAGCGCGGTTGTAGCAGTAGCGCGCACAGGGGAAGCACGCTATAGCTATTAGCAGCAGCGATGTTCCTTTAAGAGCGCTGCTGCAACCCTTGTGTAGCAATAGCGCGGGTGGACCAGCGCTACTGCTATACGTTAGCTGTAGCGCCTTATTAGTAGCGCCGGCCCCCGCGCTACTAAAAGGCCGAAAACCTGCGTTGCTGCTAGGCTTTTCCCTAGTAGTGCAACCTCAGCATGTTTCGCGAGGCGGTTCCCTTGGCATGTCTTGTCGAAGCAGAGATCTTGTCCCCTTATCACGGGATTCCCATCAATACGGACGTGGGTAACCCAACCGCTCCATCAATTACGGCGCTTGGGGGATAAGCGAGTTTTACCAGGCTGGTGGGGGCGCATAGTTTCGTCCGCCCTTATAAAGGGATAAGGGTTCACCTTTTTCTACCCACACATTCTTCCTCCTTGCTCATCCATTCTCGTGCACTCGAGCTCCAGCGCCCAAGTCCACATCCTTCTCCTCAACCCTCTCCAAACATGTCCGGAGCGGGAGGCAAGTGGAGAGTCTCCTTTGTCATGGAGGGAGACATCAAAAATCTACGCGGGGCCGGATACTTAGCCGCGGATATCGCGCACTGGCTGCCAGCCGCGAGGTAGATCATCCCTACCCTGGAACCTTATGAAAGGGTGGTTTTCCTGACCCACTTCGTCTGCGGATTGGGGTTTCCCCTCCATCCATTCGTCTGTGGCCTTATGTTCTATTATGGGCTGGACTTCCATGATCTGGCCCCGAATTTCATCCTCAACATCTCGGCGTTCATCGTCGTGTGCGAGGCTTTCCTCCGCGTCCGGCCCCACTTCGGCATGTGGCTGAAGACCTTCAATGTCAAACCGAAGGTAGTAGGCGGCCAACAAGCAGAATGCGGCAGAGCCATGGTGGGCAAAACACCCAACATTACATGGCTCAAGGGCTCCTACGTGGAGACCATAAAGGGGTGGGAATCGGGGTGGTTCTACATCACCGAGCCGCGCGACACCAACTGGGTGGCGGCCCCTGAGTTTTGATCCAGAATCCCCACTCGACTTACTTCCTGGAAGGAGAAGGGCCTGTCCTGGGGCTCATCGGTGGAGCTGGACGGACTCCAGAAGTGTATCCAGAACATGATAGGCAAGAAACTCAAGCTTTTCATCATAGTACAAGTCATGCTCTTCCGTCGGATCCTCCCGTGTCAACAACGGGCTTTCAACTTATGGGAGTTCGACCCGGCCCAGCACCAGACTCTACGCGAGTTTTTCGACATGACGCATAAGGACGTCTGGAAGGTGCTGTTCAAGGGCGTCGAGGTCCCCCCTCCCCTTACCGAGGACCGCGGGCTAAGTGCGACACGCCCTGCGAATCCGGTAAATTCTGTACATCTCGTAGGGTATTTATTTTCTATAGTTTAACCACGTGCGGGATCTGAGCTCCCATGCCTTTGACAGGACTGGGTGGAGACATCGGAGCAGATTGACTGCCCGGCCCCTCTGCCCGAAGTCCCTGCAGACGCTCAACTGACGGAGATGCGGACCCCAGCTCCTTATGAGGTGCCGGAGAAGAAGATCAAGAAGAAGGCCATGGGAACCCGAAAGAGTTCCCGGCGCCAGGTGGTATCGGACTCATCATCGGATAACTCAGAGACGCACTCCTCCCGTGAAAACGAGGAGGAGGAAGATTAAGATTCTCCCCCTCCAGCCGGGGGAGACAAGAAAAGGAAGGCCGCCCCAACCGGGGAGGCCGAAGGGTCCAAGAAGGGAAGGACTCTCCTTCTGGACTGTTCCACCACCGCCGCCGTCAGCGAAGACGAGTGGTTACTCAGGGCCAAGCCCTTGGTGAAGTCGTAAGTATTCGGATACCAGAGTAACTCATAGCATACTTTTATTGCACTACTTTTCCTAACGCCGAATATGATCATCCAGTCCACCCCGAGCCTGTATCGACGTATCCTCGTCGGGCGGTTCCTTGGACTCGTCGGATATGAATAGTGAGTCACTTCCAACCGCCTCCTCTCCTCGCCCTACGGACAATGTCGAGGTATTGTCTCAAGGGGCACCGAGCTGGGGGGATATAGTCCTGGAGGCACCTCAAGGCGACCTTCCGGACTCCAGGCGCAAAGGGAGCAAGACTCCCAAGGGCTCCAAGTTCGGCCCTCAGCCGAACACCGCGCCAGAACCTCCAGTGGTTCCAGACTCCGGTAGGTGGCCCCCTTCCAAGAGGGGCAAGCCTCCCGTGCCGGTGACCTCTATCCATCCAGAGGCACCAGACAACATGCTAGGAGTGCTTCGCGGCGCTTCCATCGACGAAGAGCACCGCACTATTATGAGTGCGGTGATCAAGAAGGTTCAGTCCGCCAAGAGCGGGCTTTGAGGTAAGTATTTAAAATATAGGAAAATATTACCGCATAGATAGTAGCCCCTGATGCTCTGTTTGGTGTTCATAAAGAAAAGCCGAATAGAGGATCGAATAATATTTGCAGGAGTCTAATATAAGTATGTCTGTATGCGTATGCAGGCTTCACTGCTGACCTCTGCCGCACTGAAGCAGAACCTCGAGCGATTCGAGAAAGAGCTTGGCCTTACCAAGAGGCAGCTCGAGGATAACAAAGGTAAGTAATACTTAGATATATATATGGATCACAGCGCGCCCTATATAGGGCTGGAGGGGCTATTCCCGAACTTTCGAATCGGTACAGTGGACGCAAAAAAACCATTTCCACCCACCCGCTGACCACTCCCCCACGATCCCCGTCCCGGCCCGATCCCCACCTTCCCCGCCCCCCATCCACATCCGCCGTCGGGCCGCCAACCGCTCGGCCCCGCCGACACCACCATCGCCGCCGCCCTCGCCCCGCCAATCGGTTCATTGGTCCCTCTGACCGGTTCATCCTCACTACATGAACTTCACCGCGCGGGCGGATCCCGTTGGGTCGGCGGCAACCGGAGCTGCGGCCTCGCTCGCCCCCGGAACTGGCCACCGGACCTCCTCCTTCCCCCAGATCCGCCCGGGACTGATCCCACTACCACCTGCCGCCACCAAGCACCGGCGTGCGACCCCGACGCCGCCTGTCACCATGAAGCGCCGGCGCGCGACCCCGTCACCTACCTCTGGTACGCCGCCGCGCCTCCCCTGGGACCTAGGCTGCCCCCGACATCGCTCAGCTCCTCCTCGCTGATCTGCCCCGGGCACGGGCGCCTCCCCGCCCAACCTCCAGCGACGCAAACCACCTTCGCTCGATGTAGCAGAGGGCATGCCGCCATTCATGGCCTTCCCTCCCGTCTGCCACTCTGTGAGAGACGTTCACCTCTTGGGTGCGAACTTTCCTTTGCCCTGGCACGACCTGCCCTCCCTTCTGGTGTGACCTGCCCTCTGCTATGCCGCACCTTCCTCCAGCGCTCCAGCACTCTGCTCCATCAGCGCATCCACCGAGCACCATTTCCCTTCTCTCTCCACTATGATGGCAGCATGGGTAGACAGTGTCTGAAGTTCATCTGTATCTACTCCATTATATGTTTAGCTGTATTAGTGTTTCACTCCATTAGCAAATTCATGTTATGCTCATTTCTTCATCAACCGGTGGATACGCCAACACGCGATGAGCTTCCCTGGTTCTTCTTCTGCTCATGCGGTGGATCATTCTACAACTTTCGTTTAGTACTGACACTCTAATTCTGTCAGTTTAGTCCTTGTATTGTTCTTGTAGGCACAAATTTGAAGAGTCAGAGAAAATGGAAAAAGAATGCATCAGTATAGCTACTTAGTAGAAAATGGTCAAAGAGTATGTTGCTTCAATGGTTTTTTGCTAGAATTTTTTGTCTTGAATAGAAGTTCAAATGAATAGACAGGGATAAGGTCACATATGTGTACCAAGAAAAAGTTTGCGGTTTGAAGGAGCACTGAAGTTCAGAGTGATGTGGATGTGAAGGTTCAGAGATGTTTTTTAGTATATGCAGACATGTTTTTCCTCTCTTGTTTTTCATTTCTTAAACTTCATAATTGATTAGATAACTTCTACGGCAACATGTTGTTATCTGAAAAGCTTACGGACTCTTGTGTGTACGTAAAACACTTTGATCAGTATACTCTTTAGTTTATGATTCTTTCTTTCCACTATAACTCAAGTTTGGTGTTCCTAAAAAATATGGTGCACCTCCCGTTTGCGAGTCTGTGTGCCCACAATCTTTTGGTTAAATGACCTTTATGAAATGTGATGATTCTTCATATAGTAGTTTGTGCAAAAGGAAAAAAAATATTCAGGTGTCTACAGCAAAACTCCAGTGCATAAAACAGATGTTTTCTGTTTATGTATCTAAAAAATTGGCCACTGTTGCAGGCCGGCTTTGCCTGGTGTATCAGTTCAGCTACAACAAAAAATAATTATATGTTTTTGCCTAGTTTAGGCGGTTGTTGGAACCAAAAAAGGGGCTGGAGGTCAAAATGTTTTATTCGTGAAGGTCAAAAGTATGTTAAGTATATTTTCTGGAATCGTGGCACTCTTTGTACATCATGTTGTCAAGTTATTCACACTTGCATTCTGTAGAACATAAAAAGAAAAGTTAGGGTGTTCAACTTAGTAACCCGCCCTAGTGACGATGACAACACACCACTCTTCCTTCTCTAGCGACGATTTGGTGCTCCTATGGATCAACAACAACTTGTGACCTTCTAGCGATGGCCGACTTGACTTTCCTAACGAATCGGTTCAAACATTTCCTACAAAAATAAGGGTATTTCCGTTATTAACAGAAATAAACCAAGAAGTCCAATTTAGAAAAATAGAGAAGTTCAATATTTATAAAAAAAGTCAAGTTTTCCTTGTTACCAAAGAATAAAATGAAGAAGGTCAAATTAAAATAAAGGAGTAGTTTGATGTATACGAAAAACTTAAATTATTTTTGTTTCTAGGAAAAATAAAAGTATGAAGTTCAATTTAAAAAAAGTTTGATGCTTATTTAAAAATATATTTTTTAAGAATAGGACTAAATAAGTTCAATTTAAAATAATAGAGAAGTTCGTAGTATATAAAAACCTCAATTTTTCTCGTTACTGAAGAATAAAATGAGGAAGTTCAAATTTAAAAAAAGGAAAAACTAAAAAAGGGTTTGAAAAAATTATTTTTTCTATTTTTCAAATAAATATAAGTTCATATTAAAATAACGAGAAGTTCATAGAGAAAACTACGAGAAGGTCAAGTACTGCGAGGTATACATTTCAGGTGAGAATAAAAGTATAGAAAAATGAAAGCTTAAAAGGTTTGTTGAAAGAAGTTCAAGTGTTCTGTCCGGGGAAGTTCAAAAGTTCTTGCGAGAGAGGTTCACCTTTTATTTACATGTTCGATTTTTCAGTATAAAAATCGAATACAATTCTTTACTCAAAATATAAAAAGGTGAAGTTCATATTGAAATAACAGAGAAGTTCGGAGTTTATTAAAACCTAGGATTTACCTATTCAAAATATAAAAAACACAACGCCATTTTTTGCACTTTTAAAAACAACTCATAAACGAAAAAAATGGTTGCTAGAAGTTCAAGTGCTCGGTGAGGAGAAGTTCAAAAAATTCGTGTGAGAGAGGTTCACCGTATATTTAGATGTCCAAAATACATAAAAAATATGTTGTTTTTTGTGTTTTAAAATAATTCTCTCAAACCAGAGAGAAGTTCAAAGTGATAACAACCAAAAGTTCACGCACTACATGGTGTGTATTTCATAGAAGACAAATACAATAGAGTGAAACAGAGTGAAGTTCAACTAGACATGCCCTAGAAGTTCAACTACTTCATGCAGTGCAAAAAATAGCTCATAAAAAACAGAGTGAGGTTCAAACAGACATGCCCGAGAAGTTTAATTACTTCATGAAGTGCGTTTCCATTCGCAATGAAGGCAAAAATCATGATCTCGTCATTTCTCTAATTACTTCAAAACGACAGGGAATATCATTTGTGTAAGTTCAAGTCCTCGGTCGGAGAAAGTTAAAAAAATTTTGTGAGAGGGGTTCGTACAAAAGGAATATCATTTGTGTAGCACTGACGAAATGGATGAGAAAATTATAAACAAAAATACGTCACAGAAGTTCAACGTGAAAACAGCATGAAGTTCAACTACTATGCTGAATGAATTTTAGATGAAAAACTTTTAAAACCATCGCGAGTATGAAAAAACGATCAACAGGGGAAAGTTATGTGCTTACAACAGCTTTCCACCGGTATATCACTTGCTCAATTCCGGTGAGTGGATGGAGAGTTACGAGCAGTGGATGGAAACCTAGGAAAAAAATCACGTGAAAAACAAAGTGAAGATCAGGTACACGCGCCGAGAAGTTCAGGTTCTTCACGCGGTGCATTTTCGAAGAATCTGTTTCGCGATAGAGGCAGAACGAATGATCCCGCCGTTTTCGAAATTACTTGAAAATGGCTAGGAATCAGAGAAAACTATCAACATGAAAAAGTTCCGCATTTTCCGTTGCTTTTCAGAGGTATATTATTTGCCCCATTCCGATAAAGTTTGTAGAAATTACGGCGAAAATACGTTTTTCGCCATTTTCGAAACTGACTTAAAACCGTAAAGAATTGGGAGAAACAATACATACCAAAAAGTTTCGCATTTGTTCAAGCCTTCCAACGCTATATCATTTGCTGCATTCGGAAGCACGGTTAAAAAATTAGCTCGAAAATACGAACTCGGTAGGACTTGGACAATTTTCTAAATTACTCTTAAACCATTCAAAATTATAAAAAAAACTTTCAAGATGAAAAAGTAGCACATTTTCATAAGCTTTCCAACGTCGTATCATATGCCTCCATTGGATTAGCCGTTTAGAAATGACATCGAAAAAACGAACTCAGCTGTTCAGTTTAAGAAATTTTACGTTTTTTCAAATTACTCTTTAACCATAGGGAATTAGAGAAAACTTTCAACATGTGGAAGGAGCGGTTTTGCAGCAGCTTTCCAACGCCATATTATATGCCTCATTCGGATAAACGGTTTAGATATGCGATTGAAAATACGATTCACGTTTTTTGTGTGAAGAAAAAACGGTTTTCAAAACTGCTCTTAAACCGCTTATATTTTGCCAAAAATTTAAGTTGCGTCATGATATTGGTGTCCATAGCTTTCCAACGGTATATCGCAAGCCCCATTTGGGCAATGTTGGCGGAAGTTCAACCTAGTTCACAAGGAAGTCCAACGTACTACTAGCGGGGCAGGTCAGGTTGTGATCAGAATAGTGTTTATGTATATATATATATACATATGTATATATATATAAGATGTGGTTGCAAAATGATAGGATCATCATGGATGTGCCAGGGGCCACAACCGAAGTGGCGACCCTGAAGCAAGCGCTGTCCGAGGCCGAAAACAAAGCGGCCAAGGAGCGCACCGAGCGGGAGAAACAGGAGGCACGGGTGGGCGAGGTGCAGCAAGAGCTCTAGGCTCTCATGAAGAAGCACGAGACTTTGGAGCTTGACTCGAAGACGCAAGAGTCCGAGCTTGCCGCGGCCCTTAAGAGCACAAAGCGTGCCAAGGCTGAAGCCCAGAAGGCCCTCCAGGAAATTGAGGCGATGAGGAACATAGCGGCGGGTAAGGCATTCATTATGCAAAGAAAGCATGTGAAAGTAAATTACTTGTTACTTACCCGAGTCTGGAGCTCTCCAGGAGCATTGCAGATTTGCCCCGCAGCGTGTCAGATGCCGCAAAGTACTACCAGGCCAAGGAGGGAAGCTCGACAGAGAAGTTGTTCTGGTCTCAGTATACTGGGACCAAACACCCGATGCCTGTGAGCAACCAGCTGAAGCAACTGGTCGAGCTACACAAGGCGGCCGAACAGGCCATGAGGGGCCAAATAGTCCGGATGTGGCCTGGCGACTCCCTTCCCAACAGCTATTTCAGCCTGGTGAGGCGGCTTGTCGAAGCCTACCCACGGCTGGAAGTCATAAAGCGGTCCATCTGCATCGAAGGTGCACGCCGGGCTTTTGCTCGTGCGAAGGTGCATTGGGCCAAGATGGACGCCGAGAAGCTAGTGAAGGAGGGGCCGCCGCAGGGCAAGGAGCATCGCCACCCTGAAATGTATTATGAGGTTGTCCTGAAGGCTGCCCGTCTTGTGGCGGGCGAGTGTGCGAAGGATGTAATTTTTGAATGAACCTGCTCGTGTGATCCTGTATTATGAAAACTTGTTCATGCGCGCTATGCAACGCTTGTTTGAATTTAAAATATTACCTTCTGTGTGGCTATTTATCAAATCTGAGATATGGCCAGTCGTCGGCTTCTGCCCCGATGCCACGAGTGCTGGGGTGTTCGGGATAAATCTGAGCACTCTTTTTCCCATTGATGGGTCCTTCGAGGGAGGTGCTCAGCACAACGAACAAGGAAATCAGACTATAATGCTTTATCACTCTCACTTAGCCATAGAAGTCTACAATTTTAAAATTTGGCGAAGCCCCTAGTATTCGGAAGGCCGAATTCGAGGCGCTATACACGCCTAAGCCGGACAAAGCTGACTCCTCACCCTAAGCGGCATAAGTCTTTAGGTACTCGAGACCTCTCGAACAGCGACCAGCTCTCGCCTTATCATGACAGTCAGTTTTAGCTTTCTCTACTGAGGTGCTTGCCCAGATGAACCGGGGCACAATCACAGTAGTTCTCCCAGTGCTACCTTAGCCGATATAGCGGAACGTAAGGTACCAAAAAATGGGAGCCGGGAAAACCCAACTATTGACCCAAGACATGATTCGGAGCTGATGCATATAATGCTATAAGTTCAGGGTGTCGCACTGTCGAAAGTGTTCGGACTTCTCACGCCGTATTATAGGGTATGCTTAAGCCCGTGGCGTATTGGCCGTACCAGAGTGTAGGGTGCTGAATGTCATGAATGAACATATATATAAAAAAGAATAGAGAATGCGGTAATAGTCTAGTGCTATGCATTGTTTATTCAAAAAGGTGCGTCGAAGCAGAATGATACAAGTAGTGCGATAAGCAAAAGTAGGACTATTTGACATGTCCCCTCCAAGGGTAAGTTGAGGAATGGTATTTAAAGCAGGTATTTCACTCGTTATCAGAGACCACCTGGGACTTCCATGGTGCGATGTAGCTTTCTGCCTCCTTGGTTGTTGTATCATGTGTCCGGCAATCGTACTGCCGGACGATGTTTCAAAGCGGGAAGCCCCTAGTGCGGTTGAGCCGCATTTTGGGGCGTGCCGTAGTCGTTCCCCCCCACCTATGCCCAGGGTATTTTCAATGCGTAATTATGTACGCGTGGCACGGATTTCGCCGTTTGGCTGGGACTGGGGTGGGGGTCGCATTGCTATGCGATCTCGGAATGTGCCAGGCGGTCTTGTTGCAGATTACTCCAGGCCTGCTTGATGGTGTCCGTGTGTTTAATCACCGAACCGGTGGATTGCCTGAAGAGGCTGCTTTGTGCTTCTGCTGCGAGGGCCACAGTGTGCTCCTCCGTGCAGAGAGAGTGCTCTGTGTTTCCATTGACTGTGATGACCCCCCGAGGTCCTGGCATCTTGAGCTTGAGGTATGCATAATGTGGTACCGCATTGAATCTCGCAAATGCGGCTCGCCCGAGCAGTGCGTGATAGCCACTGCGGAACGGGACTATATCGAAGATTAACTCCTCACTTCGGAAGTTATCCGGGGATCTGAAGACCACTTCCAGTGTGACTGAGCCTGTGCAATGGGCCTCTACACCTGGTATGACGCCTTTGAAGGTCGTTTTTGTGGGTTTGATCCTTGAGGGGTCTATACCCATTTTGCGCAATGTGTCCTGATAAAGCAGGTTCAGGTTGCTGCCGCCGTCCATAAGGAGTCGAGTGAGGTGAAATCCGTCGATGATTGGGTCTAGGACCAGTGCGGCGAATCCGCCATGACGGATACTAGTGGAGTGGTCCCTGCGATCGAAGGTGATCGGACAGGAGGACCATGGGTTGAACTTTGGGGCGACTGGCTCCAACGCATATACGTCCCTTAGCGCACGCTTCCACTCCCTCTTGGGGATGTGGGTTGCGTATATCATGTTCACCGTCCGCACTTGTGGGGGGAACCCCTTCTGTCCTCCGGTGTTCGGCGGCCGGGGCTCCTCCTCGTCATCGCTATGTAACCCCTTATCTTTGTTTTCGGCATTTAACTTGCCGGCCTGCTTGAACACCCAACATTCACTGTTGGTGTGGTTGGCTGGCTTGTCGGGGGTGCCGTGTATTTGACACGAGCGATCGAGTATACGGTCCAAACTGGACGGGCCCGGAGTGCTTCTTGATACGTCTCCAATGTATGTAAAATTTTTGATTGCTCCATGCTATATTATCTACTGTTTTGGACTATATTGGGCTTTATTTTCCACTTTTATATTATTTTTGGGACTAACCTATTAACCGGAGGCCTAGCCCAGAATTGCTGTTTTTTGCCTATTTTAGTGTTTCGAAGAAACGGAATATCAAACGGAGTCCAAACGGAATGAAACCTTCGGGAATATGATTTTATCACCGAACGTGATCCAGGAGACTTGGACCCTACGCCAAGGCATCAGAGAGGCGATCACGAGGGTGGGGGGCGTGCCCCCTGCCTTGTGGGCCCCTCGGTGCTCCACCGACGTACTTCTTCCTCCTATATATACATACGTACCCCCAAACGATCAGATACAGAGCCAAAAACCTAATTCCATCACCGCAACTTTCTGTATCCACGAGATCCCATCTTGGGGCCTGTTCCGGAGCTCCGCCAGAGAGGGCCGTAATCACGGAGGGCTTCTACATCATCATAGCCTCTCCGATGAAGTGTGAGTAGTTTACCTCAGACCTTCTGGTCCATAGTTAGTAGCTAGATGGCTTCTTCTCTCTTTTTGGATCTTAATACAAAGTTCTCCCCCTCACTTGTGGAGATCTATTCGATGTAATCCTCTTTTTGCCGTGTGTTTGTTGAGATCGATGAATTGTGGGTTTATGATCAAGTCTATCTATGAATAATATTTGAATCTTTTCTGAATTCTTTTATGTATGATTGGTTTTCGTTGCAAGTCTCTTTGAATTATCCATTTGGTTTGGACAACTAGATTGGTAGTTCTTGCCATGGGAGAAGTGCTTAGCTTTGGGTTCGATCTTGCGGTGTTCTTTCCCAGTGATAGAAGGGGCAACAAGGCACATATTGTATCATTGCCATCGAGGATAACAAGATGGGGTTTATTTCATATTGCATGAATTTATCTCTCTACATCATGTCATCTTGCTTAAGGCGTTACTCTGTTTTAACTTAATACTCTAGATGCATGCTGGATAGCGGTCCATGAGTGGAGTAATAGTAGTAGATGCAGAATCGTTTCGGTCTACTTGTCACGGACGTGATGCCTATATACATGATCATGCCAAGATATTCTCATAACTATGCTCAATTCTGTCAATTGCTCAATAGTAATTTGTTCACCCACCGTAGAATACTTATGCTCTTGAGAGAAGCCACTAGTGAAACCTATGGCCCCCGGGTCTATTCTCATCATATCAATCTCCATCACTTTAATCTTGCTTTTCTTTTTTACTTTGCCTTTACTTTTCACTTTGCATCTTTACACCAAAAATACCAAAAATATTATATCTATCAGATCTTACTCTCGTAAGTGACCGTGAAGGGATTGACAACCCCTAATCGCGTTGGTTGTGAGTAGCTATCGTTTTGTGCAGGTACGAGGGACTTGAGCGTGGCCTCCTACTGGATTGATACCTTGGTTCTCAAAAACTGAGGGAAATAATTATGCTACTCTGCTGCATCATCCCTTGCTCTTCGGAGAAAACCAGCGCAAGCTCAATAGGTAGCAAGAAGGATTTTTGGCGCCGTTGCCGGGGAGTCTACACAAAAAGTCAACATACCAAGTACCCATCACAATCCCTATCTCTCGCATTACATTATTTGCCATTTGCCTCTCGTTTTCCTCTCCCCCACTTCACCCTTGCCATTTTATTTGCCCTCTCTCTCTATCCTCCCTCTCTATTTGCCTCTTTTGCCCGTTTGCTCTTGTCTGCTCGTGTGCTAGTTTGCTTGTTTGTCGCGATGGCTCAATATAATACTAAATTGTGTGACTTCACCAATACCAACAATAATGATTTTATTAGCACTCCGATTGCTCCTCTTACCGATGCTGAATCTTGTGAAATTAATACTGCGTTGTTGAATCTTGTTATGAAAGATCATTCGCCGGCCTTCCTAGTGAAGATGCCGCTACTCATCTAAATAGCTTCGTTGATTTATGTGATATGCAAAAGAAAAAAGATGTCGATAATGATGTCGTTAAATTGAAGCTTTTCCTTTTCCACTTAGAGATCGTGCTAAAGCTTGGTTTTCGTCTTTGCCCAAAAATAGTATTGATTCTTGGAACAAGTGCAAAGATGCTTTTATCTCTAAGTATTTCCCTCCCGCTAAGATCATCTCTCTTAGAAACGATATTATGAACTTTAAGCAACTTGATCATGAACATGTTGCACAAGCTTGGGAGAGAATGAAATTAATGATACGTAACTACCCTACTCATGGTTTGAATTTGTGGATGATTATACAAAAATTTATGCCGGATTGAATTTTGCTTCTAGAAATCTTTTAGATTCGGCCGCGGGAGGCACTTTTATGGAAATCACTTTAGGAGATGCTACTAAACTCCTAGATAATATTATGGTTAATTATTCTCAATGGCATACTGAAAGATCTTCTAATAAAAAAGTGCATGCGATAGAAGAAATCAATGTTTTGAGTGGAAAGATGGATGAATTTATGAAATTATTTGCTACTAAGAGTGTTTCTTTTGATCCTAATGATATGCCTTTGTCTACTTAGATTGAGAATAACAATGAATCTATGGATGTGAATTTTGTTGGTAGGAATAATTTTGGTAACAACGCTTATAGAGGGAATTTTAATCCTAGGCCATATCCTAGTAATCCTTCTAATAATTATGGGAATTCCTACAACAACTCTTATGGAAATTATAATAAGATGCCCTCTGAATTTGAGAATAGTGTTAAAGAGTTAATGAATTCACAAAGAATTTTAATGCTTTGCTTGAAGAGAAATTTCTTAAAAAGTTGATGATTTGGCTAGGAACGTAGATAGAATTTCTCTTGAGATTGATTCTTTAAAGATTAGATCTATTCCTCCTAAGCATGATATCAATGAGTCTCTCAAAGCCACGAGAATTTCCATTGATGAGTGCAAGGAGAGAACCTCTAGGATGCGTGCTTCCAAAGATGCCTTTATTAAAGCGTGTTCTTCCAATTCCTATGAAAATCAAGATGAAGATCTAAAAGTTATTGATGTGTCTCCTATTAAATCTTTGTTTTGCAATATGAATCTTGATGAAACTGAATATGATCTTCCTTTACCTAGAAGGCGTTCTAAAAATTCGGAGTATTTAGATCTTTATGATGAAATTGATGAAAGCGGGATTGAAAGAAATAAAAATCTAGATGTTGCTAAACCCACTATATTGGATTTCAAGGAATTTAATTATGAAATTTGCTCTTTAATTGATTGTATTTCCTTGTTGCAATCCGTGCTAAATTCTCCACATGCTTATAGTCAAAAGAAAGCCTTCACCGAACATATTGTTGATGCCTTGATGCAATCTTATGAAGAAAAACTTGAGTTGAAAGTTTATATCCCTAGAAAACTCTATGATGAGTGGGAACCAACTATTAAAATTAAAATTAAAGATCATGAGTTTTATGCTTTGTGTGATTTGGGTGCTAGTGTCTCCCCTATTCCCAAGACTTTATGTGATTTGCTAGATTTACGTAATTTTGATGATTGCTCTCTAAACTTGCATATTGCGGATTCTACTATTAAGAAACCTATGGGAAAGATTAATGATGTTCTTATTGTTGCAAATAGGAATTATGTGCCCATATATTTCATTGTTCTTGATATAGATTGCAATCCTTCTTGCCCTATTATTCTTGGTAGACCTTTCCTTAGAACGGTTGGTGCGATTATTGATATGAAGGAAGGGAATATTAGATTTGAAGTTCCATTAAAAAAGGGAATGGAACACTTTCCAAGAAATAAAATGAAATTGCCATATGAAACTATCATGAGAGCCACTTATGGATTGCCTACCAAAGATGGCAATACCTAGATCTATCCTCGCTTTTATGCCTACCTAGGGGCGTTAAACGATAGCGCTTGTTGGGACGCAACCCAATTTTATTTGCATTCCTTGCTTTTTGATCATGTTTAGTAATAAATAAATTATCTAGCCTCTGTTTTGGTTGTGTTTTTTGTGTTTAATTAGTGTTTGTGCCAAGTAGAACCGTTGGGAAGACTTGGGGAAAGTCTTGTTGAACTTGCTGTAAAAAACAGAAACTTTAGCGTTCATGAGAACTGCTGTCATTTTTATTTGAAGAGTGATATTTAGTTAATTCTTTTAGTAGATGATTAATAGATAATTTACTCACGTCCAGCAATTTATTTTAGAATTTTTGGGGTTCCATATCTTGCGCTAGCTACAGATTACTACAGACTGTTCTGTTTTGACAGATTCTGTTTTTCGTGTGTTGTTTGCTTATTTTGATGAATCTATGGTTAGTAAAATAGTTTATAATCCATAGAGAAGTTGGAATACAGTAGGTTTAACACCAATATAAATAAAGAATGAGTTCATTACAGTACCTTGAAGTGGTCTTTTGTTTTATTTCCTTAACGGAGCTCACGAGTTTTCTACTTTAAGTTTTGTGTTGTGAAGTTTTCAAGTTTTGGGTGAATTCTTTTGATGGATCAAGGAACAAGGAGTGGCAAGAGCCTAATCTTGGGTATTCCCATGCCACCCCCAAGATAATCCAAGGAAACCAAAAAGTCAAAGCTTGGGGATGCCCCGGAAGGCATCCCCTCATTCGTCCACTTCCATCGGTAATTTACTTGGAGCTATATTTTTATTCACCAACATGATATGTGTTTTGCTTGGAGCGTCTTGTATTATTTTTGTATTTGTGTCTTAGTATGCCACAATCATCCTTGTTGTACACACCTTTTGAGAGAGCCATACATGAATTAAAATTTGATAGAATACTCTATGTGCTTCACTTATATCTTTTGAGCTAAGTAGTTTTGCTCTATGTGCTTCACTTATATTTTTTGAGCATTATAATTTTGCTCTATGTGCTTCACTTAGATCTTTTAGAGCACGGTGGTGGATTTGTTTTAAAGAAACTATTGATCTCTCATGCTTCACTTAAATTATTTTGAGAGTCTCTTAATAGCATGGTAATTTGCTTAATAATAACATGCTTGGTATTCAAGATTTGTGAAACTTTCTTTTGAGTGTGTTGAATACTAAGAAAAGATTGAAGCATGATAATTGTTTTGAGATATGGAGGTGATAATATTAAAGTCATGCTAGTTGAGTAGTTGTGAATTTAAAGAATACTTGTGTTAAAGTTTGTGATTCCCGTAGCATGCACGTATGGTGAACCGTTATGTGATGAAGTCGGAGCATGATTTATTTATTGATTGTCTTCCTTATGAGTGGCAGTTGGGGACGAGCGATGGTCTTTTCCTACCAATCTATCCCCCTAGGAGCATGCACGTAATACTTTGCTTTGATAACTTCTAGATTTTTGCAATGAGTATATGAGTTCTTTATGACTAATGTTGAGTCCATGGATTATACGCACTCTCACCCTTCCACCTTTGCTAGCCTCTCTAATACCGCGCACTTTTCGCCGGTATCATACACCTACCATATACCTTCCTCAAAACAGCCACCATACCTACCTATTATGGCATTTCCATAGCCATTCCGAGATATATTGCCATGCAACTTTCCACCGTTCCATTTATTATGACACACTCCATCATTGTCATATTGCATATCCCGGTACACCACCGGAGGCATTCATATAGAGTCATATTTTGTTCTAAGTATTGAGTTGTAATTGTTGAGTTGTAAGAAAAATAAAAGTGTGATGATCATCATTATTAGACCATTGTCCCAGTGAGGAAAGAATGATGGAGACTATGATTCCCCCATAAGTCGGGATGAGACTCCGGATGAAAAATAAAATAAAAAAAGAGGCAAAAGAAGCCCAAATAAAAAGAGGCCATAAAAAAGAGAAAAGGCCCAAATAAATAAAAATAAAAAAATGAGGGAAAAAGAGAGAAGGGACAATGTTACTATCCTTTTACCACACTTGTGCTTCAAAGTAGCACCATGATCTTCATAGTAGAGAGCCTCTCATGTTATCACTTTCATATACTAGTGGGAATCTTCCATTATAGAACTTGGCTTGTATATTCCAATGATGGGCTTCCTCACATTGCCCTAGGTCTTCATGAGCAAGCAAGTTGGATGCACACCCACTTAGTTTCTTTTTGAGCGTTCCTATACTTATAGCCTTAGTGCATCCGTTGCATGGCAATCCCTACTCACTCACATTAATATCTATTGATGGGCATCTCCATAGCCCGTTGATACGCCTAGTTGATGTGAGACTATCTTGTCCTTTTTGTCTTCTCCACAACCACCATTCTATTCCACCTATAGTGCTATATTCATGGCTCACGCTCATGTATTGCGTGAAGATTGAAAAAGTTAGAGCATGAAACAATTGCTTGGCTTGTCATCGGGGTTGTGCATGATTTAAATACTTTGTGTGGTGAAGATAGAGCATAGCCAGACTATATGATTTTGTAGAGATAACTTTCCTTGGCCATGTTATTTTGAGAAGACATAATTGCTTTGTTAGTATGCTTGAAGTATTATTATTTTATGTCAATATAAACGTTTGTCTTGAATATTTCGAATCTGAATATTCATATCACAATTAAGAAGATTTGCATTGAAATTATGCCAAGTAGCACTCCGCATCAAAAAATTCTCTTTTTATCATTTACCTACTCGAGGACGAGCAGGAATTAAGCTTGGGGATGCCTGATACATCTCCAACGTATCTATAATTTTTGATTGCTCCATGCTATATTACCTACTGTTTTGGACTATATTGGGCTTTATTTTCCACTTTTATATTATTTTTGGGACTAACCTATTAACCGAAGGCCCAGCCCAGAATTGCTGTTTTTTGCCTATTTCAGTGTTTCGAAGAAACGGAATATCAAACGGAGTCCAAACGGAATGAAACCTTCGGGAACGTGATTTTCTCACCGAACGTGATCCAGGAGAGTTGGACCCTACGCCAAGGCATCAGAGAGGCGGTCACGAGGGTGGGGGGGTGCCCCCCCTAGGGCGCGCCCCCTGCCTCGTGGGCCCCTCGGTGCTCCACCGACGTACTTCTTCCTCCTATATATACTTACGTACCCCCAAACGATCAGATACGGAGCCAAAAACCTAATTCCACCGCCGCAACTTTCTGTATCCACGAGATCCCGTCTTGGGGCCTATTCCGGAGCTCCGCCGGACAGGGCTGTCATCACGGAGGGATTCTACATCATCATCATAGCCTCTCCGATGAAGTGTGAGTAGTTTACCTCAGACCTTCAGGTCCATAGTTAGTAGCTAGATGGTATCTTCTCTCTTTTTGGATCTCAATACAAAGTTCTCCCCCTCTCTTGTTGAGATCTATTCGATGTAATCTTCTTTTTGCGGTGTGTTTGTTGAGACCGATGAATTGTGGGTTTATGATCAAGTCTATCTATGAATAATATTTGAATCTTCTCTGAATTCTTTTATGTATGATTGGTTTTCTTTGCAAGTCTCTTCGAATTATCCGTTTGGTTTGCCCAACTAGATTGGTAGTTCTTGCCATGGGAGAAGTGCTTAACTTTGGGTTCGATCTTGCGGTGTCCTTTCCCAGTGACAGAAGGGGCAGCAAGGCCCGTATTGTATCATTGCCATCGAGGATAACATGATGGGGTTTATTTCATATTGCATGAATTTATCTCTCTACATCATGTCATCTTGCTTAAGGCGTTACTCTGTTTTTAACTTAATACTCTAGATGCATGCTGGATAGCGGTCCATGAGTGGAGTAATAGTAGTAGATGCAGAATCATTTCGGTCTACTTGTCACGGACGTGATGCCTATATACATGATCATGCCAAGATATTCTCATAACTGTGCTCAATTCTGTCAATTGCTCAACAGTAATTTGTTGACCCACCGTAGAATACTTATACTCTTGAGAGAAGCCACTAGTGAAACCTATGGCCCCCGGGTCTATTCTCATCATATCAATCTCCATCACTTTAATCTTGCTTTGCTTTTTTATTTTGCCTTTACTTTTCAATTTGCATCTTTATACCAAAAATACCAAAAATATTATATCTATCAGATCTCACTTTCATAAGTGACCGTGAAGGGATTGACAACCCCTACTAATCGCGTTGGTTGCGAGTAGCTATCGTTTTGTGCAGGTACGAGGGACTTGAGCGTGGCCTCCTACTGGATTGATACCTTGGTTCTCAAAAATTGAGCGAAATACTTATGCTACTCTGCTGCATCATCCCTTCCTCTTCGGGGAAAACCAACGCAAGCAATAGAGGTTGCACTTCTTTTGAATGGCTTTTTCCACTGACCGGGTTTAGAGCCTCTGAATCCGGCATTGACTGCCGTATCCTCGGTATTGTTGATGTTGATGCGGCGCTTGTGTTTGTTGCGACGTGACCTGCCTTTGCTATCCTTGGTATCCGAAGTACCATGGTTCTTTGATATATTATTGTTGCGAGCCAGCCAGCTGTCCTCTCCCGCGCAAAAGCGGGTCATGAGTGTCATGAGGGCTGCCATAGTTTTCGGCTTTTCCTGGCCAAGGTGCCGGGCGAGCCACTCGTCGTGGATGTTGTGCTTAAAAGCTGCTAGGGCCTCTGCATCCGGACAGTCTATTTGTCAGGAACTGTGTCCAGAATTGCCTGGCCGATTCCTCTGGCTGCTGAATTATGTGGCTCAAGTCATCGGCATCTGGTGGTCGCACATAAGTGCCCTGGAAGTTGTCGAGGAATGCGGCTTCCAGATCTTCCCAACAGCCAATGGATTCTGCTGGCAGGCTGTTGAGCCAATGCCGAGCTGGTCCTTTGAGTTTGAGTGGGAGGTATTTGATAGCATCTAGATCGTCGCCGCGGGCCATGTGGATGTGCAGGAGGAAGTCCTCGATCCATACCGCAGGATCTGTTGTACCGTCGTATGATTCGATATTTACGGGTTTGAAACCCTCTGGGATTTGGTGATCCATTACTTCATCTGTGAAGCATAGGGGGTGTGCGGCGCCTCTGTACTGGGCTATATCGCGATGCAGCTCAAATGAGTCTTGTCCGCTGTGTTCGGCCCGGCCGGATTTACTTTTACTGTGTCCGGCATGACGGTTATCGTCTTGCATAGTGGCGCGCCCTCATGATCCGTAGATCGATCTTGCGTGTTTTGCTTTGTCCTCCAATACATCTCGCAGGTCTAGCGTGTTTCCCCGTGCCTTGACATTTTTATTTGAGTGGCGTCGGGGCGCGGGCTGAGCTTTTGGCTGAAATGCCTCTCTGTCGCGGCCACGAGGTGGCCGATCAGCCGCGTCATACGCTGGAGATGTAAGTTTTAGTGCTTCCTCCTCCATTCAAGGTAGCAACCTGCACTTTGGGTAACTCTTGGAGGGGCGTTCGAGTTCATATTCCTCGGTCGGAAGGACTTCAGTCCATCTGTCAGCTAGCAAATCTTGATCAGTTCGAAGCTGCTGTTGCTTTTTTCTTAAGGCTATTTGCCATGGCTATAAGCCGGCGCTTGAAGCGCTCTTGCTCGATGGGATCCTCAGGCACGACAAATTCATCATCGTCGAGGCTTGCCTCGTTTTCGGAGGGAGGCATGTAATTATCATTCTCCGCCTCTCCATCTGCCGCTCTCTCGGGATGGCTGGCTTCTCCACCCTCCTTCTCTAAATCTTGCTGGAGGGGATTGTCGTCATCTTCGGCACTGTCCGGAGTGCTATTATCTCCTGTGCCGGTATCACCGCTTTTGCCTTGGAGAGACTTAGAGCGGCGCCGCTGGCATCGGCGCTTGGGTTGCTTCTTGAAGGGGTCATTCTCCGTTGTCCCGTCGCCATTGCCTTCTTTGGGTGTGTCCACCATATATATATATATATATATCATATGATGGGGTGGCTGTCCAGTGCCCTGTGGCCAGTGCTTCTTGTTCGTCTCCTGCATCGTCGTCCATATCGTCGATGTCTTCGGAGTCGAAGTCGAGCATGTCGGTCAAATTGTCGACAGTGGCTACTAAGTGGGTGGTGGGTGGGCGGCGAATATCTTCGTCATCCGCATCCCAATCCTGCCGGACATAGTTCGGCAGGACTCTCCAGACAAGGAGAGAGACGTTAATGAGTTCAGTATGTCGCCGAAGGGCGAGTGCTGAAAGATATCCGCGGAGGTGAACTCCACGATCGGCGCCCAGTCGGATTCTATAGGCACGGGCGCAGGCGGTTCGGAGTCCGTGGCCGGGGAAGAATCCGGCAGTTTGGTGTCATGGCTCTCGTGAATCTTAAGGTCGATACTTGGCTCGATCGCCGCTGAGAATGCGGCCTCCGCAGCGTGGTCTATCCACCCGTCCATGGATGGCGCAATTGGCTCCGAATTGAGGGTCGGAGCGGTTGCCGGTGCGGTCTCCTGAACACTTTCCGATGGTAGAGCCAAATCATGCTCATCGTGACCGTGCGGCGCACTAGGCAGGGGCTCGAATCCGTTAAAGATCAAGTCTCCGCGGATGTCGGCCATGTAATTTAAGCTTCCGAACCTGACCTGGTGGCCAGGGGCGTAACTCTCGATCTGCTCCAGATGGCCAAGTGAGTTGGCCCGCAGTGCGAAGCCGCCGAATACAAAGATCTGTCCGGGGAGAAAAGTCTCACCCTGGACTGGATCGCTATCGATGATCGAAGGAGCCATCAAGCCTAACGATGACGACACAGAGGAACTCTCAATGAAAGCACCAATGTCGGTGTCAAAACCGGCGGATCTCGGGTAGGGGGTCCCGAACTGTGCGTCTAGGAGGATGGTAACAAGAGATGGGGGACACGATGTTTTTACCCAGGTCCGGGCCCTCTCGATGGAGGTAAAACCCTACTCCTGCTTGATTGATCATGATGATATGAGTATTAAAAGAATTGATCTACCACGAGATCGAAGAGGCTAAACCCTAGAAGCTAGCCTATGGTATGATTGTTGTCCTTGGTCCTACGGACTAAACCCTCTGGTTTATATAGACACCGGAGGGGGCTAGGGTTACATAGAGTCGGTTACAAGGAAGGAGATCCATATATCCGTATTTCCAAGCTTGCCTTCCATGCCAAGGAGAGCCCGATCGGGACACGGGACGAAGTCTTCAATCTCGTATCTTCATAGTCCAACAGTCCGGCCAAAGGATATAATCCGGCTGTCCGGATACCCCCTAATCCAGGACTCCCTCAGCCCTCTTTTCCTTTCGCCCTCTTTTGCCGTTCGCCTTTTTTTCGCTTGTCTCTTGTTGCTTGTTGCCCTTATGGCTTTACCAAAAGGTGTTGATCCTCACCTTAGAAGGTAGGAAGAAATCGAAAACAACATTAGAAGTTTTATGTCCTTGCAGTTTGAGCATAATAATTTCTTTAGAAACGAGCTTAAAGAACAAAAAGGTTTTATCGGTTTCATGAATAAAGAGCTCGATGATATGTATAAGCAATTTTATGGTTTGAAATATCAGCTTGCTCATCTCGAAAAATTAATTACCAAAATTTCTGATAAGCAGGCCACTTTAGTTAACAAGATGGCCGCTAAACCAGAAGAGTCAGATAATAAAGATGAAGATCTAAAAGTGATTGATGTGTCCCCTATTAAATCCTTGTTTTGAAATATGAATCTTGATAGTGATGGGACTCGATATGAGTCAACTTTACTTAGAAGGCGTCCCAAAAATTCAGAGTTTTTAGATAGCAATGAACCCACTATTTTGGAGAGGTCAAAACTTTAGATAGCAATGAACCCACTATTTTGTATTTCAAGGAATTTAATTATGATAATTTCTCTTTGATAGATTGTATTTCCTTGTTGCAATCCGTGCTAAATTCTCCTCATGCTTATAGTCAAAATAAAGCTTTTACTAAACATATCATTGATGCTTTGATGCAATCTTATGAAGAAAAACTTGAGTTGGAAGTTTCTATCCCTAGAAAAGTTTATTATGAGTGGGAACCTACTATTAAAATAAAAATTAAATATCATGAATGCTATGCTTTGTGTGATTTGGGTGCTAGTGTTTCCATGATCCCAAAAACTTTGTGTGTTGCTAGGTTTCCGTGAATTTGATGATTGTTCTTTAAACTTGCACCTTGCGGATTCCACTATTAAGAAACCTATGGGAAAGATTAATGATGTTCTTATAGTTGCAAATATGAATTATGTGCCCGTAGATTTCATTGTTCTTGATATATATTGCAATCCTTCATGTCCTATTATTCTTGGTAGACCTTTCGTTAGAACGATTGGTGCAATAATTGATATGAAGGAAGGGAATGTTAGAGTCCAATTTCTTTTAAGGAAAGGCATGGAACACTTACCTAGAAAGAAAATTAAATTACCATATGAATCTATTATGAGATCCACTTATGGATTGCCTACCAAAGATGGCAATACCTAGAACTATCCTTTCTTTTATGCCTAGCTAGGGGCGTTAAACGATAGCGCTTGTTGGTAGGCAACCCAATTTTATTTTTATTCCTTACTATTTGCTCCTGTTTAGTAATAAATAATTTATCTAGCCTCTGTTTTGGTTGTGTTTTTTGTGTTTCATTAGTGTTTGTGCCAAGTAGAACCGTTGGGAAGACTTGGGGAAAGTCTTTTTGATCTTGCTGTAAAAAACAGAAACTTTAGTACTCACGAGAATTGCTGCCATTTTTTATTGGAGAGTGCTATTTAGTTAATTCTTTTTGCATATAATTAATAGATAAATCCTCACGTCCAGAAATTTATTTTAGAATTTTTGGGGTTCCATAAGTTTGCGTTAGTTACAGATTACTACGGACTGTTTTTCATGTGTTGTTTGCTTATTTTGATGAATCTATGGATAGTAATAGAGTTTATAAACCATAGTGAAGTTGGAATACAGTAGGTTTAACACCAATATAAATAAATAATGATTTCATTACAGTACCTTTAAGTGGTGTTTTGTTTTCTTTCGCTAACGGAGCTCACGAGATTTTTTGATAAGTTTTGTGTTGTGAAGTTTTCAAGTTTTGGGTAAAGATTTGATGGATTATGGAACAAGGAGTGGCAAGAGCCTAAGCTTGGGGATGCCCAAGGCACCCGAAGGTAAAATCCAAGGACACCAAAAAGCCTAAGCTTGGTGATGCCCCAGAAGCCATCCCCTCTTTCTTCTTCATTCATCGGTAACTTTATTTGGAGCTATATTTTTATTTGCCACATGATATGTATTTTTCCTGGAGCGTCTTGTATGATTTGAGCCTTTGCCTTTTAGTTTACCACAATCATCCTTGCTGTACACACGTTTTGAGAGAGACACACATGAATTGGAATACTCTATGTGCTTCACTTATATCTTTTGAGCTATATAGTTTTTGCTCTAGTGCTTCACTTATATCTTTTAGAGCATGGTGGTGGTTTCATTTTATAGAAATAATTGATCTCTCATGCTTCACTTATATTATTTTGAGAGTCCTTTGGAACAACATGGCAATTTGCTTTTAGGCATAATAAAAAGCTTTCTTATAAGTGCATTGAATACTAAGAGAAGTTTGATACTTGATGATTGTTTTGAGATATGGAGATAGTGATATCAAAGTTGTGCTAGTTGAGTAGTTGTGAATTTGAGAAATACTTGTGTTGAAGTTTGAAAGTCCCGTAGCATGCACGTATGGTAAACGTTGTGTAACAAATTTGAAACATGAGGTGTTATTTGATTGTCTTCCTTATGAGTGGCGGTCGGGGACGAGCGATGGTCTTTTCCTACCAATCTATCCCCCTAGGAGCATGCGCGTAATACTTGGTTTTTGATGACTTGTAGATTTGTGCAATAAGTATGTGAGTTCTTTATGACTAATGTTGAGTCCATGGATTATACGCACTCTCACTCTTCCATCATTGCTAGCCTCTTCGGTACCGTGCATTTCCCTTTCTCACCTTGAGAGTTGGTGCAAACTTCGCCGGGGCATCCAAACCCCGTGATATGATACACTCTATCACACAAAAACCTCCTTATATATTCCTCAAAACAGCCACCATACCTACCTATTATGGCATTTCCATAGCCATTTCTAGATATATTTCCATGCAACCTTCCACTGTTCCGTTTATTATGACATGCATCATCATTGTCATATTGCCTTGCATGATCATGTAGTTGACATCGTATTTGTGGCAAAGCCACCGTTCATAATTCTTTCATACATGTCACTCATGAGTCATTTCACATCCCGGTACACCGCCGGAGGCATTCATATAGAGTCATATCTTGTTCTAGTATCGAGGTTTAATCATTGAGTTGTAAATAAATAGAAGTGTGATGATCATCATTAATAGAGCATTGTCCCAAAAAGGAAAAAAAGAAAGGCCAAAAAAAGAAGGCACAAAAAATATAATTAAAAAGGGGCAATGCTACTATCCTCTTTCCACACTTGTGCTTCAAAGTATCACCATTATAGAACTTGGCTTGTATATTCCAACAATGGGCCTCCTCAAGTGCCCTAGGTCTTCGTGAGCAAGCAAGTTGGATGCACACCATCTTAGTTTCTTTTGTTGAGAATTCATACATTTATAGCTCTAGTGCATCCGTTGCATGGCAATCCCTACTCCTTGCATTGACATCAATTGATGGGCATTTCCCTAGACCATTGATTAGCTGCGCCATTGTGAGACTTTCTCCCTTTTTGTCTTCTCCACATAACCTCCTTCATTATATTCTATTCCACCCATAGTGCTATATCCATGGCTCACGCTCATGTATTGCGTGAAAGTTAAAAAAAATTGAGATTACTAAAGTGTGAAACAATTGCTTGGCTTGTCATCGTGGTTGTGCATGATGAGAGCATTCTTGTGTGACAAAAATGGAGCATGACCAAACTATATGATTTTGTAGGGATGAACTTTCTTTAGCCATGTTATTTTGAGAAGACATGATTGCTTAGTTAGTATGCTTGAAGTATTATTATTTTCATGTCAATATTAAACTTTTATCTTGAATATTTTGGATCTGAACATTCATGCCACAAAAAAGAAAAATTACATTGAAAAATATAGGAAGCATTCTACATAAAAAATTCTGTTTTTATCATTTACCTACTCGAGGACGAGATGGAATTAAGCTTGGGGATGTTTGACACGTCTCCAACGTATCTATAATTTTTGATTGTTGCATGCTATTATATTATCTGTTTTGGGTGTTAATGGGCTTTATTTTACACTTTTATATTATTTTTGGGACTAACCTATTAACCGGAGGCACAACCCAAATTGTTGTTTTTTCCCATTTTAGTGTTTCGTAGAAAAGGAATATCAAACGGAGTCCAAACGGAATGAAACCTTTGGGAGCGTGATTTTTGGAACAAACGTGATCCAGGGGACTTGGAGTGGACGTCAAGAAACAATCGAGGAGGCCACGAGGCAGGAGGGCGCGCCTACCCCCCTAGGCGCGCCCTCCACCCTCATGGGCCCCTCGTTACTCCACCGACCTACTTCTTCCTTCTATATATATTGGCATACCCCGAAAACATCCAGGAGCACCAAGAAAACCTATTTCCACGGCCGCAACCTTCTGTAACCAAGAGATCCCATCTTGGAGCCTTTTTCGGAGCTCCGCCGGAGGGGG
Organism: Triticum urartu; assembly: GCF_003073215.2. NCBI lineage: Eukaryota > Viridiplantae > Streptophyta > Magnoliopsida > Poales > Poaceae > Triticum > Triticum urartu. The sequence goes on along the minus strand of NC_053024.1, from coordinate 712,688,456 downwards.
CATTGATCACGGAGGGCCTGTACATCAGCTCCATGGCCCCTCCGATGATGTCTGAGTAGTTTACCTCAGACCTTCGGGTCCATAGCTAGTAGCTAGATGGCTTCTTCTCTCTCTTTGGATCTCAATACAATGTTCTCCTCGATTCTCTTGGAGATCTATTCGATGTAATCTTCTTTTGCGGTGTGTTTGTCGAGATCCGATGAATTGTGGGTTTATGATCAAGTTTATCTATGAAAAATATTTGAATCTTCTCTGAATTCTTTTATGGATGACTGCTTTATCTTTGCAAGTCTCTCCGAATTATCAGTTTGGTTTGGCCTACTAGATTAATCTTTATTGCAATGGGAGAAGTGCTTAGCTTTGGGTTCAATCTTGCGGTGCTCAATCCCAGTGACAGAAAGGGAAACGACACGTATTATATTGTTTCCATCGAGGATAAAAAGATGGGGTTTATATTGTTGGGGAACGTAGCAATAATTCAAAAAAATTCCTACGTGTCACCAAGATCAATCTAGAAGATACTAGCAATGAGAGAGAGGGATTGCATCTTCATACCCTTGAAGATCGCTAAGTGGAAGCATTACAAGAACGCGGTTGGTGGAGTCATACACGCAACGATTCAGATCGCGGTCGATTCCGATCTAAGCACCAAACAACGGCGCCTCTGCGTTCAACACACGTACAGCCTGGGGACGTCTCCTCCTTCTTGATCCAGCAAGGGGAGAGGAGAAGTTGAGGGAGAGCTCCGACAACACGACGGCGTGGTGGTGATGGAGCTCATGGTTCTCCAGCAGGGCTTCGCCAAGCGCTACGGTGGAGGAGGAGGTGTAGGAGAGGGGGAGGGGCTGCGCCAGGGGAAGGGTGCGGCTGCCCTCTCTCTCCCTCACTATATATAGGGGGAAGAGGGTTGGAGGAGGCGCCCTAGGGTTCCCTAGGGGAGGGGCGGCGGCCACAGGGGAAACCCTAGATGGGTTTGGGCGCCCCTACCCCTAGGAAACTTGCCCCCCAAGCTGGGAAGGGTGGCTGCCCTAGGGGAGGCGCCCCCACCTCTCCAAGTTACGTGAGATGGGGTGGGAGGGGCGCTCAGCCCCTTAGTGGGCTGATGTGCCCCATCCCCTTGGCCCATAAGGCCCCCAACGCTTGCCTGGGCCTCCGAAACCCCTTTCGGACATGCTGGTCGTCACCCGGTACCCCCGGAACAATTCCGGACTTCAATACCCTTCGTCCAATATATAGATCTTCACCTCCGGACCATTCCGGAACTCCTTGTCACGTCCGGATCTCATCTGGGACTCCGAAAAACCTTCGGTAACCACATACTATTTCCCATAACAACTCTAGCGTCACCGAACCTTAAGTGTGTAGACCCTACAGGTTCGGGAACCATGCAGACATGACCGAGACATCTCTTCGGCCAATAACCAATAGCGGGATCTGGATACCCATATTGGCTCCCACATGTTCCATGATGATCTCATCGGATGAACCACGATGTCAGGGATGCAATCAATCCCGTATACAATTCCCTTTGTCTATTGGTATGTTAATTACCCGAGATTCGATCGTCGGTATCCCCATACCTCGTTCAATCTTGTTACTGGCAAGTCTCTTTACTCGTTCCGTAACGCATGATCCCGTGGCTAACTCCTTAGTCACATCGAGCTCATTATGATGATGCATTACCGAGTGGGCCCAGAGATACCTCTCCGTCATATGGAGTGACAAATCCCAGTCTCGATTCGTGCCAACCCAACAAACACTTTCGGAGATACCTGTAGTGCACCTTTATAGCCACCCAGTTACGTTGTGAGGTTTGGTACACCCAAAGCTTTGCTACGGTATCCGGGATTTGCACAATCTCATGGTCTAAGGAAATGATACTTGACATTACAAAAGCTTTAGCAAACGAACTACATGATCTTGTGCTACGCTTAAGATTGGGTCTTGTCCATCACATCATTCTCCTAATGATGTGATCCCGTTATCAATGACATCCAATGTCTATGGTCAGGAAATCATGACCATCTACTAATCAACGAGCTAGTCAACTAGAGGCTTACTAGGGACATATTACGATCTATATATTCACACATGTATTACGGTTTCCGGTTAATACAATTATAGCATGAACAATAGACAATTATCATGAACAAGGAAATATAATAATAACCATTTTATTATTGCCTCTAGGGCATATTTCCAACATTCTTCCACTTTCACTAGAGTCAATAATCTAGTTCACATCGTTATGTGATTAACACTCATAGTTCACATCGCCATGTGACTAACACTCTAAGAGTTTACTAGAGTTAATAATCTAGTCCACATCACCATGTGTTTAACACCCAAGAGTTTACTAGAGTCAATAATCTAGTTCACATCACCATGTGATTAACACTAAATGAGTTCTAAGGTTTGATCATGTTATGCTTACAAGAGAAGTGTCAGTCAACGGGTCTGCAACATTCAGATCCATGTGTTCTTCGCAAATCTCGATTTCATATTGTAGATGTTGCTACTATGCTCCACTTGGAGCTATTCCAAATGGTTGCTCCACTATACGTATCCGGTTTGCTACTCAGAGTCATCCGGATAGGTGTTAAAGCTTGCATCGACGTAACCCTTTATGCCGAACTCTTTATCACCTCCATAACCGAGAAACATTTCCTTATTCCTAAGGACAATTTTGACCGCTGTCCAATGATCCACTCCTGGATCACTCTTGTACCCCCTTGCCAGACACGTGGCAAGGCACATCACGGTACACATCATGGCATATCGTATAGAGCCTATGGCTAAGGCATAGGGGACGACTTTCATCCTTTCTCTTTCTTCTGCCGTGGGTGAGCTTCAAGTCTTACCTTCACACCTCACAACTCAGGCAAGAACTCTTTCTTTGACTAATCCATCTTGAACTCCTTCAAGATCATGTCAAGGTATGTGCTCTGTGAAAGTCTTATCAGGCGTCTTGATCTATCTCTATAGATCTTGATACCCAGCATGTAAGCAGTTTTACACAGGTCTTCCTTTGAAGAACTCCATTCGAACAACCCTTTATGCTTTCTAGAAGTTCTACATCATTTCCGATCAACAATATGTCATCCATATATACCTATCAGAAATGTTGTAGTGCTCCCACTCACTTTCTTGCAAATACAAGTTTCTTGCAAACTTTGTATAAACCCAAATGCTTTGATCGCCTCATCAAAGTGTATGTTCCAACTCCGAGATGCTTCCTCCAGTTCATAGACGGATCGCTGGAGTTTGCATACCTTGTAGCATTGTTAGGATTGACAAAAACCTTTTGGTTGCATCACATACAACCTTTCCTCACGGAAACCGTCAAGGAAACTTTGTTCTGACATCCATCTGCCGGATTTCGTAAATGAAAATGCAGCAACTGCTAACATAGTTCTAATAGACTTTAGCATCGCTATGATTGAGAGAGTCTCATCATAGTGAACTCCTTGAACTTATCAGAAACTTCTTTGAGACAAGTCGAGCTTCACAAATGGTGGCATTACCATCAGTGTCTGTCTTCTTCTTAAAGATCCATTTATTCTCAATGGCTTGCCTTTCATCGGGCAAGTCCACCAAAGTCCATACATGGATCCTATCTCGGATTTCATGGCTTCTAGCCATTTGTTGGAATTCGGGCCCACCATCACTTCTTCATACCTCATAGGTTCATCGTTGTCCAACAACATGACCTTTAAGACAGGGTTACCACTGAGAAGTTGTACACACCCTTGTCAACCTACGAGGTCTGATAGTAATTTGATGTGAAGCTTCATGATCATCATCATTAGCTTTCTCTTCAACTGACATAGTTGCCACAGAAAAATCTTTCTGTGCTGCGCTACTCTCTGGTTGAAGTGAAGGTTGAACAACCTCATCAAGTTCTATCTTCCTCCCACTCAATTCTTTCAAGAGAAACTCTTTCTCGAGAAAGGACCTGTTCTTAGCGACAAACACTTTGCGCTCAGATCTGAGATAGAAGGTACACCCAATCATCTTGTTTGGGTATTCTATGAAGACACAATTTTCCGCTTTGGGTTCGAGCTTTTTCGACCGAAGCCTATCAACATAAGCATCGTAGCGCCAAACCTTAAGAAACAACAACTTTGGTTTCTTGCCAAACCATAGTTCATACGGTGTCGTCTCCATGGACTTAGATGGTGCCCTATTTAAAGTGAATGTAATTGTCTTTAATACATAACCCACAAATATAGCGGTAGATTTGTAAGAGACATCATACACCATATCCAATAAGGTTCGATTATGACGTTCGGACGCACCATCATGCTATGGTGTTCCAGGTGGCGTCAACTGTGAAACGATTCCACCTTGTCTGTAGTGATTGCCAAACTCATAACTCGGATACTTTCCCTTTGATCAGATCGAAGGAACTTGATCTTCTTGTTACGATGATTCTCAACTTCACTCTAAAATTGCTTGAACTTTTCAAACATTTCAGACTTATGCTTCATTAAGTAAATATACCCATATTTATTCAATTCTCTGGTGAAGGTGAGAAAATAACGATATCCACCGCGCGCGTCAACACTCATCGGACCGCACACATCAGCATATGTATGATTTCCAACAAGTCACTTGCCCGTTCCATTGTTCCAAAGAACGGGGTTTTAATCATCTTGCCAAAGAGGCATGGTTCGCATGTGTCAAGTGACTCAAAATCAAGTGACTTCAAAAGTCCATTAGCATGGAGGTTCTTTCATGCGCTTTACACCAATATGACCTAAGCGGCAGTGCCACATGAAAGTGGAACTATCATTATCAACTCTACATCTTTCGGCATCAATGTTATGAACATGTGTATAACTACGACCGGGATTCAACAAACCATTCACATTGGGTGCATGATCATAGAAGGTATTATTCATGTAAACCGACTAACCATTATTCTCTGACTTAAATGAATAACCGTATTGCAATAAACATGATCTAATCACGTTCATGCTCAACGCAGACACCAATGCAAACAACATTTATCTAGGTTCAACACTCATCCCGAAGGTAGAGGGAGCGTGCGATGGTGATCACATCAACCTTGGAAACACTTCCAACACACATCATCACCTCGCCCTTAGCTAGTCTCTGTTAATTCTGTAGCTTTTGTTTTGAGTTACCAATATTAGCAACTGAACCGGTATCTAATACCCAGGTGCTACTAGGAGTACTAGTAAGGTACACATCAATAACACACATATATCAAATATACTTTTGTTGAAGTCAACAGCCTTCTTATCTACCATGTATTTGAGGCAGTTCCACTACTAGTGACCGTTCCCCTAATAGAAGCACTTTATCTCGGGTTTGGGTTCTTGGGTTTCTTCACTAGAGCGGCAACTGGCTTGCCATTCAAGAAGATTCCCTTCTTGCCCTGGCCCTTCTTTGAAACCAGTGCTCTTGTTAACCATCAACACTTGATGCTCCTTCTTGATTTCTACCTTTACGGCCTTAAGCACGACGAACAGCTCCGGGATTATCTTCCCTTGCATGTTATAGTTCATCACGAAAGTCTAGTAGCTTGGTGATAGTGACTGGAGAACTTTTGTCAATCACTCTCTTATCCGGAAGATTAACTCCCACTTGATTTAAGTGATTGAAGTACCCGGACATGCTGAGCACATGCTTACTGGCTGGGCTATTCTCCTACATCTTGTAGGCAAAGGTCTTGTCAGAGGTCTCAACCTCTCCACACGGGCATGAGCCTGAAATACTAATTTCAGCTCTTTGAACATCTCATATGTTCTATGGCGTTCAAAACGCTTTTGGAGCCCCGACTCTAAGCCGTAAAGCATGGCGCACTAAACTATTAGGTAGTCATCAGAACGTGTCTACCAGATGTTCACAACATCCACAGACGACTCCAAAGGGGTTGGCACAACGAGCGGTGCATCAAGGACGAAAGCCTTCTGTGTAGCTAGCAGTGAGGACAATCCTCAGACTACGGCCCTAGTCCACACAATTGCTTACAATATCTTTCAACTTAGTCTTTCTCTAGGAACGTATTAAAACAAAGAGCTAAAGCGCGAGCTATTAATCCACAACATAATTTGCAAAGAAAATTTAGACTATGTTCATGATAATTAAGTTCATCTAATCAAATTATTCAATGAACTCCCACTCAGATAGACATCCCTCTAGTCATCTAAGTGATACATGATCCGAATCGACTAGGCCGTGTCCGATCATCATGTGAGATGGACTAGTCATTAACGGTGAACATCTCCATGTTGATCGTATCTACTATACGACTCTGTTCCGAGGCCATGTCTGTACATGCTAGGCTCGTGAAGTCAACCTAAGTGTTTTGCATGTGTAAATCTGGCTTACACCCGTTGTATTCGAATGTTAGAATCTATCACACCCGATCATCACGTGGTGCTTCGAAACAACGAACCTTCGCAATGGTGCACAGTTAGGGGGGACACTTTCTTGAAATTTTAGAGAGGGATCATCTTATTTATGCTACCATCGTTCTAAGCAAATAATATGTAAACATGACAAACATCACATGCAAATCATAAAGTGACATGATATGGCCAATATCATCTTGGGTCTTTGATCTCCATCTTTGAGGCGCGGTATGAACACCATCGTCACCGGCATGACACCATGATCTCCATCATCGTGTCTTCATGAAGTTGCCTCGCCAACTATTACTTTTACTAATATGGCTAACAGTTAGCAATAAAGTAAAGTAATTACATGCCGTTTTCATTGATACGCAGGTCATAAATAAATTAAGACAACTCCTATGGCTCCTGCCGGTTGTCATACTCATCGACATGCAAGTCGTGATTCCTATTACAAGAACATGATCAATCTCATACATCACATATATCATTCATCACATCCTTTTGGCCATATCACATCACATAGCATACCCTGCAAAAACAAGTTAGACGTCCTCTAATTGTTGTTGCATGTATTACGTGGCTGCTATGGGTTTCTAGCAAGAACGTTTCTTACCTACGCAAAACCACAACGGTGATATGCCAATTGCTATTTACCATTCATAAGGACCCTTTTCATCGAATCCGATCCGACTAAAGTGGGAGAGACAGAAACCCGCCAGCCACCTTAAGCATCAAGTGCATGTCAGTCGGTGGAACCAGTCTCACGTAAGCGTACGTGTAAGGTTGGTCCGGGCCGCTTCATCCCACAATGTCGCCGGATCAAGATAAGACTAGTAACGGTAAGAAAATTGAACAAATCATCGCCCACAACTGCTTTGTGTTCTACTCATGCATAGAATCTACGCATCGACCTAGTTCATGATGCCACTGTTGGGGAACGTAGCAATAATTCAAAAAAAATCCTACGTGTCACCAAGATCAATCTAGGATATACTAGCAACGAGAGAGAGGGAGTGCATCTTCATACCCTTGAAGATCGCTAAGCGGAAGCGTTACAAGAACGCGATTGGTGGAGTCGTACACGCTACGATTCAGATCACGGTCGATTCCGATCTAAACATCGAACAACGGCGCCTCCGCGTTCAACACACGTACAGCCCGGGGACCTCTCCTCCTTCTTGATCCAGCAAGGGGAGAGGAGAAGTTGAGGGAGAGCTCCGACAACACGACGGCGCGGTGGTGATCCAGCTTGCGGTTCTCTGGCAGGGCTTCGCCAAGCGCTATGGAGAGGAGGAGGTGTAGGAGAGGGGGAGGGGTTGTGCCAGGGGAAGGGTGCGGCTGCCCTCTCTCTCCCTCACTATATATAGGGGGAAGGGGGTTGGAGGAGGCGCCCTAGGGTTCCCTAGGGGAGGGGCGGCGGCCACAGGGGAAACCCTAGATGGGTTTGGGCGCCCCTACCCCTAGGAAACTTGCCCCCCAAGCCGGGAGGGGTGGCTGCCCTAGGGGAGGCGCCCCCACCTCTCCAAGTTACGTGAGATGGGGTGCGAGGGGTGCTCAGCCCCTTAGTGGGCTGATGTGCCCCATCCCCTTCGCCCATAAGGCCCCCCAACGCTTGCACGGGCCTCCGAAACCCCTTTCGGACACGCTGGTCGTCACCCGGTACCCCCGGAACAATTCCGGACGTCAATACCCTTCTTCCAATATATCGATCTTCACCTACGGACCATTCCGTACTCCTCCTCACGTCCGGGATCTCATCCGGGACTCCGAACAACCTTCGGTAACCACATACTATTTCCCATAACAACTCTAGCGTCACTGAACCTTAAGTGTGTAGACCCTACGGGTTCGGGAACCATGCAGACATGACCGAGACATCTCTCCGGCCAATAACCAATAGAGGGATCTAGATACCCATATTGGCTCCCACATGTTCCACGATGATCTCATCGGATGAACCACGATGTCGGGGATTCAATCAATCCCGTATACAATTCCCTTCACTAGTAGAAAAGAGGGCTTTGGTTCAGGCCGGGTCAGCCCATTAGTCCCGGTTCAGTCCAGAACCGGGACCCATGGGGGCACTGGTCCCGGTTCGTGAGGCCAGGGGCCTGCCGGGCCTCATGGGGGCATTGGTCCCGGTTCGTCATGCCCCTTTGGTCCCGGTTGGTGGGACGAACCGAGACCAATGGGCCTCGCTCCTGGCCCACCACCATTGGTCCCGGTTGGTGGCTTGAACCAGGACCACAGGCTTCCCTTTAGTCCCGGTTCATGCCACGAATTGGGACCAATGAGTTGCCTATATATACCCCTCGCCCGCGAGTAGAGCACCCCAGTGCTCTGTTTTTCTCTGGCCGGCGAGGGGAGGGCTTTGTGGTGCTCTAGCTCACCTCCTATGCACATGAGGTGTTCGATCAAATGCCTGAGCCACACTAGTTAAGCTTTCTCCTCTCGAAGCTCGACCTCAAAGCTCCATTTTCCTCGAGATTTTTCTAGGTTTAGCGGCTCGTCATGTCCCACTCCCGTCTTCACCGCCGTCGATCGCCCGCACTGATCTCGTCGCCGGCACCACCGTGGTGAGCCTCTTATTGTTATCTTCTTTCTGAAAGAAAAAATTCTTACTTTAGATAGATACTTGTCTAATTTTCTTAATTTTATTATTGCTTGTTATTATATAGTGCGATGGTTTTGGTATCCGCCCCCGTCATCCCTCATCCTGGCTATGATTCGGATGTGGTATATATTGTCTTTTTATAACTATTTGGTTAATTTATTGTTTATGACAATTATGCCGACCAACGTGACATAGATTCTATTTATCTAGGAGGTAGTTGAACCGGAAATTCCAACCGACCCTATTGTTGAGAGGTTAAATTTAGTTGAAGAAGAAAACAATTATTTGAAGGAAAAATAAAGAAAATTGAGGAGGAGAAGATGATATTGGAGTTGCATGTTGCGGCTGTCGTCGATGATCACAAGATCAAGATGGATGCAATGCGGTTGAAGATGAGAAAGATTAGAAAATATGCCATTCATACCGAGGCTTGGTATCATTATGCCGTTGGATCAATTGTTACCTTGGTTGCGATTATGATCGCATTTGTTTTCGCATTGAAATGTTTTACATAGTTTCAATGTATGGTTTAATTATCTATACATGATGTTCTGTAATGGTTTTTGACACACTTAATTATATATAATGCATGTAGATGAACCGGCAATGGATGTACGGTGACAGACACACCTCCGAGTACATTAAGGGCGTGCATGATTTTCTCGAAGTGGCTGGGGCAAACAAGCAGAATGGTTTTATGTGTTGTCCATGCCCTAAATGTGGGAATACGAAGTCTTACTCTGACCGTAAAATCTTGCACACCCACCTGCTTTACAATGGTTTCATGCCACACTATAATGTTTGGACGAGGCACGGAGAAATAGGGGTTATGATGGAAGACGATGAAGAAGAAGAGGACGATGACAACTATGTGCCCCCTTAATACGGTGATGCTTTAACGGGGGAAGCTGCTGAAGATCAAGAGGAACCAGACGATGTGCCCAATGATGTTGCAACGGGGGAAGCTGCTGAAGATCATGAGGAACCAGACAATGTGCCCGATGATGATGATCTCCGCCGGGTCATTGTCGATGCAAGGACGCAGTGCGAAAGTCAAAAGGAGAAGCTGAAGTTCGATCGCATGTTAGAGGATCACAAAAAAGGGCTGTACCCCAATTGCGAAGATGGCAACACAAAGCTCGGTACCGTACTGGAATTGCTGCAGTGGAAGGCTGAGAATGCTGTGCCTGACAAAGGATTTGAGAAGCTACTGAAAATATTGAAGAAGAAGCTTCCAAAGGATAACGAATTGCCCGATAGTACATACGCAACAAAGAAGGTCGTATGCCCTCTAGGGTTGGAGGTGCAGAAGATACATGCATGCCCTAATGACTGCATCCTCTACCGCGGTGAGTACAAGGATTTGAACGCATGCCCGGTATGTGGTGCATTGCGGTATAAGATCAGACGAGATGACCCTGGTGATGTTGACAGCGAGCCCCCCAGGAAGAGGGTTACTGCGAAGGTGATGTGGTATGCTCCTATAATACCACAGTTGAAACGTCTATTCAGAAACGAAGAGCATGCCAAGTTGATGCGATGGCACAATGAGGACCGTAAGAAAGACGAGAAGTTGAGAGCACCCGCTGATGGGTCGCAGTGGAGAAAAATCGAGAGAAAGTACTGGCCTGAGTTTGCAAGTGACCCAAGGAACGTATGGTTTGGTTTAAGCGCGGATGGCATTAATCCTTTTGGGGAGCAGAGCAGCAATCACAACACCTGGCCCATTACTCTATGTATGTATAACCTTCCTCCTTGGATGTGCATGAAGCGGAAGTTCATTATGATGCCAATTCCCATCCAAGGCCCTAAGCAACCCGGCAATGACATTGATGTGTTCCTAAGGCCATTAGTTGAAGAACTTTTACAGCTGTGGAATGGAAATGGTGTACGTACGTGGGATGAGCACAAACAGGAGGAATTTAACCTGCACGTGTTGCTGTTTGTAACCATCAACGATTGGCCCGCTCTCAGTAACCTTTCAGGACAGACAAACAAGGGATACCACGCATGCACGCACTATTTAGAAGAAACTGAAAGTATATGCCTGGACAAATGCAGGAAGAATGTGTACCTGGGCCATCGTCGATTTCTTCTGACCAACCATCAATGTTGAAAGAAAGGCAAGCATTTCAAAGGCGAGGTAGATCACCGAAAGAAGCCCGCCATGCGTACCGGTGATCACGTACTTGCTATGGTCAATGATTTACACGTAATCTTTGGAAAGGGTCCCGGCGGACTAGCTGTTCCGAATGACGTTGAGGGACACGCACTCATGTGGAAGAAGAAATCTATATTTTGGGACCTACCCTACTGGAAAGACCTAGAGGTCCGCTCTTCAATCAACGTGATGCACGTGATGAAGAACCTTTGCGTGAACCTGCTAGGCTTCTTGGGCGTGTATGGGAAGACAAAAGATACACCTTAGGCATGGGAGGACCTACAACGTTTGCACGAAAAAGACGGCATGCCTCCGAAGCAGTATAAAGGTCCTGCCAGCTATGCTCTTACGAAAGAAGAGAAAGAAATCTTCTTTGAATGCCTGCTTTGTATGAAGGTCACGACCGGCTTCTCGTCGAATATAAAGGGAATAATAAATATGCCAGAGAAAAAGTTCCAGAACCTAAATTATCATGACTGCCACGTGATTATGACGCAATTGCTTCCTGTTGCATTGAGGGGGCTTCTACCGGAACACGTCCGATTAGCCATTGTGAAGCTATGTGCATTCCTCAATGCAATCTCTCAAAAGGTGATCGATCCAGAAATCGTACCAAGGCTAAGGAGTGATGTGGCGCAATGTCTTGTCAGTTTCGAGCTGGTGTTCCCACCATCCTTCTTCAATATCATGACGCACGTCCTAGTTCATCTAGTCGACGAGATTTTCATTCTGGGGCCCGTATTTCTACACAATATGTTCCCCTTTGAGAGGTCCATGGGAGTCCTAAAGAAATATGTCTATATAACCGCGCTAGGCCAGAAGGAAGCATCTCCATGGGCCATCAAATGGAAGATGTCATTGGGTTTTGTGTTGACTTCATTCCTGGCCTTAAGAAGATTGGTCTCCCTAAATCGCGGTATGAGGGGAGACTGACTTGAAAAGGCACGCTGGGAGCGGCCTCAATAATATGCAGGGACGGATATTCTTGGTCTCAAGAACACTACACAGTTCTACAGAACTCTACCTTGGTGACCCCGTATGTCGATGAACACAAGAACAGTCTGCGGTCCAAACACCCCAGCAGTGCGACGACTGGATTACATGTGAACACATCAGGACTTTTAGCAGTTGGTTGGAAACACGTCTCAGAGGTGACAACACTGTTTGTGATGAGTTGTACTTGTTGTCCAGGGCACCATCTTTGACTATATGACTTACAAAGGATACGAGATAAATGGGAATACATTTTACACGATCGCCCAAGATCAAAAGAGCACCAACCAAAACAGCGGTGTCCGCTTTGATGCAGCAACCGAGAGGGGAAAGGACACATATTATGGTTACATAGTGGACATATGGGAACTTGACTACGGACATGATTTTAAGATCCCTTTGTTTAAGTGCAAATGGGTCAATCTGTCAGGAGGCGGGGTACAGGTAGACCCATAGTACGGAATGACAACAGTGGATCTCAACAATCTTGCGTATGTAGACGAACCGTTCGTCCTAGCCAATGATGTGGCACAGGTTATCTATGTGAAGGACATGTCTACCAAACCGAGAAAAAGAAAAGATAAGGAAGAGAATACATCATACAATGAGCCAAAGCGCCACATAGTTCTTTCAGGAAAAAGGGACATCGTGGGAGTGGACGGCAAGACAGACATGTCTGAAGATTATGAAAAGTTTCATGAAATTCCTCCCTTCAAAGTCAAGGCTGACCCAAGCATCCCGATAAACGATGAAGATTATCCATGGTTACGGTGCAATAAGCAAATGACACAAGTGAAGAAAAAGTGAAGACATTCTCCCACAACTATTATGACGATACCATGCCAACTTTGTAACAGACGAGTATGATACCATTGTCCGTTTTGAACATGCACATGCTATGGGTGTGAAATTATGATACCATGCCAACTTTCAACTTTTTTAGAGTTCATTTGAAATGCTTTAATGTCTTATGGTTCGGCCCTCGTAATACCATTATTCAAATTTGAAAACTAATGGCACTAACAGAAAGTTTATATTTTTTTCTAAAACTAATGGCACTAACAGAAAGTTTATAATTTTTCTGACCTAAAAGCAAAAAGAATTAAAAAAATAAAGCAAAAAACAAAACAAAATAAGTAATGCAAAAAACAAAACAAAAAAACAGGAAAAAAACTATTTTTACAGTAAAGTTAATCACAAACTTGTGATTCACACAAATTTCAAAGAATTCAAATTTTAACTACTTAAATTTGAAAACTAATGGCACTAACAGAAAGTTTATATTTTTTCTAAAACTAATGGCACTAACAGAAAGTTTATAATTTTGCTGACCTAAAAGCAAAAAGAATTTAAAAAATAAAAAAATAAAAAGAAAATAAATAATGCAACAAACAAAACAAAAAATGGAAAAAAAAACTATTTTTATAGTAAAGTTAATCACAAACTTGTGATTCAGACATATTTCAAAAAATTAAAATTTTAACTATTCAAATTTGAAAACTAATGGCACTAACAGAAAGATTACAATTTTTCTGACCTAAAAGCAAAAAGAATTAAAAAATAAAGCAAGAAACAAAAGAAAATAAATAATGCAAAAAACAAAACAAAAAAACCGGAAAAAAATAAAAAAACTGCCACCTATTGGGCCACCATGGTCTGAATACGACTAGAAACCCAACATGGGCCAGGATTCAGGCCTGCAGAAGGCCCAATAGGCCCACAGACACCATAGTGTGAGATTAGGCCCGTAAGCCTGCATTTGAGAGGAGATCGAGAGGGCAGCCGCAGTGTGGCTTATAAACCACTCTGAGTCCCTCTCAACTAGCGAGGTGGGACTAAGCTTTTGGCCGCGGGCAGCGCAAGGCCTTTGGTCCCGGTTGGTACCACCAACCGGGACTAAAGGGGGCATTGGTCCCGGTTCGTGGCACCAACCGGGACCAATGCTCCTCGCCCCTGGCCCATGACCATTAGTCCCGGTTTGTGACACAAACAGGGACAAAAGGGTTGGTCCTCGTTGTGGGCCGAGTTTTGTCCCACCTTGCCAACCGAAGGGGGCTCACACCGGTTTATAAGCCCTTCCCTCTCTGCCTTGTTGAGCTCCTCTCAAAATGAAAATAGATGCCCATATAGAGAAAAGTTTAACCAAAATTCAGAGTGAATTTATCTGAAATTCATAGAAATTTACTATGAATTTAGGTTGAATTTTCCCTATAAGCGCATCTATGCTCATTTTTTTAGTAAGTTAATCACAAACTTGTGATTCACAGAATTTTCAAAGAATTCAAATTTGAAACTAATGGCACTAACAGAAAGTTTATAATTTTTCTAAAACTAATGGCACTAACAGAAAGTTTATAATTTTGCTAACCTAAAAGCAAAAAGGATTAAAAATTAAAGAAAAAAACAAAAGAAATTAAATAATGCAAAAAACAAAACAAAAAAATAGGAAAAAAACTATTTTTATAATAAAGTTAATCACAAACTTGTGATTCACACAAATTTCAAACAATTCAAATTTGAACTATTTCAATTTGAAAACTAATGGCACTAACACAAAGTTTATAATTTTTCTAACCTAAAAGCAAAAATAATTAAAAAATAATGCAAAAAACAAAACAAAAAACTGGAAAAAAAATGATTTTTATAGTAAAGTTAATCACAAAATTGTGAATTCACACAAATATCAAAGAATTCAAATTTTAACTATTCAAATTTAAAAACTAATGGCACTAAGAAAAAGTTTATATTTTTTCTGAATCAAATGGCACTAACAGAAAGTTTATAATTTCGCTAACCTAAAAGCAAAAAAGAATTAAAAATTAAAGCAAAAAACAAAACAAAATAAATAATGCAAAAAACAAAACAAAAAACTGGAAAAAAAACTATTTTTATAGTAAAGTTAATCACAAACTTGTGATTCACACAAATTTCAAAGAATTCCAATTTTAACTATTCAAATTTGAAAACTAATGGCATTAACAAAAAGTTTATAATTTTTCTTACCTAAAAGCAAAACAACAAAACTAGAATAAAATAAAATAGCAACATTAAGTATTTTGTTGTAAGTAGAAACAAAATAAAATAAATAAAGCAACAAAGAAAACAAAAAAACAAAAAAAGTGCCACCTACTGGGCCCCCACGGCTTGAATACGACTAGAAGCCCTACCATGGGCCAGGATTCAGGCCCGTAGGAGGCCCAGTAGGCCCACAGGCAGATAAGGTGACTTTAGGCCCGTAAGCCTGCATTTGAGAAGAGCTCGAAGTGGTCAGCGCAGCAGCGCTTATAAACCACTGTCGAAGCCTCCGGCTAGCGAGATGGGACTAAACATCCTACCGCACCGTGCCAGTTCCAGCACAAGGCCTTTGGTCCCGGTTGGTGCCACCAACCGGGACTAAAGGGGTGCATTGGTACAGGTCCGTGGCATCAATCGGGGCCAATGCCACCCTTTAGTCCCGGTTAGTGCTACCAACCGGGACCAAAGGCCGCCGCTACCCGCCCTTTGGGCTGCTGAAAAGAGGCCTTTGGTCCCGGTTGGTGGGACCAACCAGGACTAAAGGGGGGCATTGATTCCACAAACTGGGACCAATGCTCTCAGTATATAAGAAAGCACTTGGCGTTTTTCAGACATCATCTGCATCAGTTCGCCCGACGACGCCGCCAGGCTGCCCGATCAAGCTCGCCCCGTCGACGTCGTCGCCGCCCTCTGCTGCCTAGTCGACGTCGTCGCCGCCCTCTGCTGCCTCGTCGATGCCATCGCCGCCCTGCCCCGAGCACACAGCCGGCGGCCCGCCCCGACCACGCCGCTCGCCCCTGCCCCGACCACATCGTCGTCGCCCCAGCTACCCCGCGCCGCCATCGCCTCTGCCTCGCGCGCCCTGCCCCGACCACACGCCGCCGTCGCCCTGCCCCGACCGCGCCGTGACTCATCCATTTGGTCAGGGCCGGCACCTCCCCCCTCTTCCTCCCTGTTTTTTTGCATATATATATAGAGAGAGAGAGAGATGTTTTTTCCTGATTATATTTATATGTATGAGTATATGTATGTGTGTATATCTGTTTATATGTCCTTTTTTAGATTTTCTGTTTTTTGCATTTTTATAAAAATGTATATATGTAGGTATATATGTTATATATATATATGTTCATGTATATATGCAAAAGACAGATTTTTAGAAAAATTAGGATTTTTTCGGTTCATATAATTTTTTGGTGATATTATTTATTGTAAATATGCAAATGTTTGTATATTCATATGAACAATGAATTAGGCAAAACCTTATTTTGAAAGAATGAGAGGAAAAAGGAAGCAATACTACTTCTATTTTTGAACATTATTTTAAAAAAAGCAAGCAATACTACTTCATGTATTTTTAAGAAGGAAGAAGAAGAAAAAGAATGAGAGGAAAAAGGAAATAAGAAGAGGAAGAAAGGAGAAGAAGAGGAGAAATAAATAAGAAAAGGAAAAAAGAAGAAAGGAATAGAGGAGAAGAAGAAAAACATAGAATATTCTCCTCTATTCTCCTCTATTCCTTTCTTCTTCTCCTCTTTTTTTTCTTCTTTTTTTCGATCTTCTCCTATATTACTTTCTTCTTCTCCTCTTTTTATTTCTTCTTCGTCTTCTTATTTTTTATCGGATATGTCCTTGTTGATATACCCCGTGTCCCGATAACTTCAACACGACGGGGGGGTTGACCTACCCCCTCCCCGATAATATTATTTTCCCATGTATGTATGCAAAAGTTACATTTTTAGAAAAGTTTTATATATCTAGCTAGGAAGGGAAGAAGAAGAAAAAGAATGAGAGGAAAAAGGAAAATAAGAAGAGGAAGAAGAAAGGAGAAGAAGAGGAGAAATAAATAAGAAGAAGAAAAAAGAAGAAAAAGAAGAGGAGAAGAAGAAAGGAATAGACGAGAAGAAGAAAGAAAAAGGTTTTATATATCTATCTAGGAAAGGAAGAAGAGGAAAAAGAATGAGAGGAAAAAGGAAAATAAGAAAAGGAAGAAAGGAGAAGAAGAGGAGAGGAAGAAGAGGAGAAATAAATAGGAAGAAGAAAAAAGAAGAAAAAGAAGAGGAGAAGAAGAAAGAAATAGAGGAGAAGAAGAGAAAATAGAATATTTTATTTTCTCTTCTTCTCGTCTTTTTTCTTCTTTTTTTTCTTCAATCTTCTCCTCTATTAATATCTTCTTCTCCTCTTTTTATTTCTTCTTCGTCTTCTTATTTTTTATCGGATTTGTCGTTGTCGATATACCCTGTGTCCCGATAACTTCAACACAAGGGGGGTTCGACCTAACCCCTCCCCGATAACATTATTTTCCCATGTATGTATGTCGTCGTTGTCGATATAACCCCCTCCCGGATAACTTCGACCATGATAACTTATACCACGGGAGCACCCCACCCCCCCCGACCCTCTCGCTCGACCAAAACTCTCGAGGACACCCAAACCCTAGAAAAAATGATGTTCGTCTCCTACCCCCTCATGCCGCGCCCCTACCTGAAAGTGCGTTACATCGACTAGAGGGGGGGGTGAATAGGCGATTTTTATGGAAGTCTTCAAAACGTGGAAGTTATGAAGACAAACGATAGAAATAAACCTATTACCCTGCAGTGGAAGGTAGACTACACTAGGCAAGCCATAGTCAAGTATTCAATAGAGTGAAAGCACAATGACTAATAGCAGCAATGTAGTAAGGACCAGGTAGGAAGATATTATGAAGCCAAACAGAACACGCAGTCACTCAGTGAAGATAAAAGATAGTGAAATCATACAATGACTTCACAAGGAGTAACAGTACGTAAAGAGAAGGGAAGGATGAAACTAGTGACTCATTGAAGACAATGATGTGTTGGACCAGTTCTAGTTGTTGTGACAACTGTACGTCTGGTTAGGGCGGCTAGGTATTTAAACCTGAGGACACACAGTCCCGGACACCCAGTCCTGAACACGCAGCTCAGGACACCCAGTCCTCACCGTATTCCCCTTGAGCTAAGGTCACACAGACCTTGCCCAATCACTCTGGTAAGTCTTCAACGTAGACTCCCAAACCTTCACAGACTTCATTCACCGGCAATCCACAATGTCTCTTGGATGCTCAGAACGCGACGCCTAACCGGCTGGAGGATTCACAGTCCTCAAGTGTAATAAGTCTTCAGATCACACAGACAAGAAGACTTAAGTGATGCCTAATTCTCTCTGGCTCTGGGTGGTTAGGGCTTTATCCTCGCAAAGAATTCTCTCTCAAAGGCTTCGAGGTGGGTTGCTCTCAAACGACAAAAGCCGTACACTAACTCTGAGCAGCCAACCGTTTTTGGTTGTAGGGGGTGGGCTATTTATAGCCACCAGGCAACCCGACCTGATTTGTCCGAAATGACCCTGGGTCACTAAGGAACTGACACGTGTTCCAACAGTCATATTTCAAACTCACACGGCAACTTTACTTGGGCTACAAGCAAAGCTGACTTGTCCGACTCTGGACAAGATTCGCTCTCATAGTCTTCACTCGAAGACATAGGTTTTGTTTAAGCATCACTTCAGTCATTCTGACTGGTTCTCTTGGACCCCACTTAACAGTATGGTGGTTCCTATGACTCAACAAAGAAGAAGAAAAAGAACTACGAAAGATCTAAGTCTTCGAGCTCCATAGGCTTCATGCGATGTCTTCTCTTGTCATAGTCTTCAATTTGAATATCTTCATATACCACCTTTGACTTCAATGTCTTCATACATTTTTAGGGGTCATCTCTGGTAGGAAAATCGAATCAATGAGGGACTTCTACCTGTGTTATCCTGCAATTCTCACAAACACATTAGTCCCCCAACTAGGTTTGTCGTCAATACTCCAAAACCAACTAGGGGTGGCACTAGATGCACTTACACTACCCTTGAAGCGTTGCCGAAACAATGTTGCCATGTTTGCAATATGAATCTAGATAGTGATGGGACTCGAGATGAGTCAACTTTACTTAGAAGGCGTCCCAAAAATTCGGAGTTTTTAGATCTTGATGCAAAAGTTGATAAAAGTGGGATTGGAGAGGTCAAAACTTTTGATAGCAATGAACCCACTATTTTGGATTTCAAGGAATTTAATTATGATAATTGCTCTTGATAGATTGTATTTCCTTATTGCAATCCGTGCTAAATTCTCCTCATGCTTATAGTCAAAATAAAGCTTTTACTAAACATATCTTTGATGCTTTGATGCAATCTTATGAAGAAAAACTTGAGTTGGAAGTTTCTATCCCTAGAAAGCTTTATGATGAGTGGGAACCTACTATTAAAATAAAAATTAAATATCATGAATGTTATGCTTTGTGTGATTTGGGTGCTAGTGTTTCCACGATCCCAAAAACTTTGTGTGATTTGCTAGGTTTCCGTGAATTTGATGATTGTTCTTTAAACTTGCACCTTGAGGATTCCACTATTAAGAAACCTATGGGAAAGATTAATGATGTTCTGATTGTTGCAAATATGAATTATGTACCTGTAGATTTCATTGTTCTTGATATATATTGCAATCCTTCATGTCCTATTATTCTTGGTAGACCTTTCGTTAGAACGATTGGTGCAATTATTGATATGAAGGAAGGGAATATTAGATTCCAATTTTCGTTAAGGAAAGGAATGGAACACTTCCCTAGAAAGAAAATTAAATTACCATATGAATCTATTATGAGAGACACTTATGGATTGCCTACGAAAGATGGCAATACCTAGATCTATCCTTGCTTTTATGCCTAGCTAGGGGCGTTAAACGATAGCACTTGTTGGGAGGCAACCCAATTTTATTTTTATTCCTTACTATTTTCTCCTGTTTAGTAATAAATAATTTATCTAGCCTATTTTTTGGTTGTGTTTTTTGTGTTTAATTAGTGTTTGTGCCAAGTAGAACCGTTGGGAAGACTTGGGGAAAGTCTTTTTGATCTTGCTGTAAAAAACAGAAACTTTAGCGATCACGAGAATTGCTGCCATTTTTTATTAGAGAGTTCTATTTAGTTAATTCTTTTTGCAGATGAGTAATAGATAAATTCCTCACGTTCAGCAATTTATTTTAGAATTTTTGGGGTTCCAGAAGTTTGCGTTAGTTACAGATTACTACAGACTATTCTGTTTTTGACATATTCTGTTTTTCGTGTGTTGTTTGCTTATTTTGATGAATCTATGGCTAGTAATAGAGTTTATAAACCATAGTGAAGTTGGAATACAGTAGGTTTAACACCAATATAAATAAAGAATGAGTTCATTACAGTACCTTGAAGTGGTGTTTTGTTTTCTTTCGCTAACGGAGCTCACGAGATTTTTTGTTAAGTTTTGGGTTGTGAAGTTTTCAAGTTTTGGGTAAAGATTTGATGGATTATGGAACAAGGAGTGGCAACAGCCTAAGCTTGGGGCCGCCCAAGGCAACCCAAGGTAAAATCCAAGGACCCCAAAAAGCCTAAGCTTGGGGATGCCCAGGAAGGCATCCCCTCTTTTGTCTTTGTTCATCAGTAACTTTACTTGGAGCTATATTTTTATTTGCCACATGATATGTGTTTTGCTTGGAGCGTCTTGTATGATTTGAGTCTTTGCCTTTTAGTTTACCACAATCATCCTTGCTGTACACACACTAGTAGAAAACGGGCCATTAGCACCGGTTCGTAAGGCCCTTTAGTGCCGGTTTCGGAACCGGCACTAACATTTCGGCACTAAAGGCCCCCCCCCCTTTAGTACCGGTTCAGCACGAACCGGTACAAAACGGCAACCACGTGGCACGAGCCAGCTCCGGGGGCCGGGAGCCCTTTAGTACCGGTTGGTAACACCAACCGGTACTAAAATGTTTGGGGGATTTTTGGTTTTATGATTTGTTTTTCATTTAATTTTGTGTTTTCCATTTTAATTCTTTTTCGTTTGCTGGTATTTTACGGTACTACACATTGTACACGTTATGCATATATATATAAATAGAATTTCTAGTAGAACCAATCATATATATATATCATCAATGTCTCACAAACCACCATATTAATTTACACATACACACATGTATAGCTATATACAATTTCTCCTACATATGCATGTTGCCTTCGGAGCCAGTGGCATTAGCCTAATTGGTGCCTTCGGAGCACGATGACAATTGGAAGTGGTTCATGACATGTTCGATGGGGGCGGTAGCGGGTAATAGTATTCTCCCTTCGGATTTATGACCTGGTCGAGCAAAAATCCCGCTATTTCCTCTTGAAGTGCTTCTACGCGCTCCGTTTCTAGGAGCTTGTCCCGCACCTCTTTGAACTGTTAAGAAGGAGATCAATATGCATGTGTATTAGTTGTGTGACTAGATATCGATAATGGTGTAAAAATTGTGAATAGTGTTCTGACAAGCGTACCCATTCCTGTCTTTGAGATCTGCTCCTTTCGGATGCCATCATGCGAATGTTCTCGCAAACGCAGTATGCACACAGATTAGTCCCCTGCGCCTGCTTCAGGGCCTTTATTACGAGAATGGAATTTAATTTGATCAGATAATAATTAATCAAGCATGATAATTAAAGAGATGGCAGCTAGCTAGCTAGTACTACTTAATTACTTACCTTGGATCGAAACCATTTCAGCTGTGGTTTCCATTCGCCTTCCGTGACGCTGATGAACCTTGCCCAAGCCCTGCCCGCCGAGAAAGAAAATGAATAAAGGGGTTATTAAATAGTTCATATCATGAAATGACGAACTAAATAGGCCGAGATATATAGTTAATAATGATTGAAATTACCTGTTGACTACCCCATACAAGATGTTGTAGTCACTATTTGCTTTGAGTAGCGAGTCCAGTATTTCAACTGTTCCGGCGTCAACTTTAATGATACACAAGATCCAGTGAAATCTGCATGCACACACGTTTGCATGTCTTAATTAAGAGGGCATATGTAAGCAAAAACATGTAGCTAGCTAGTAGGCAAAAACATAGAATTTGTAGTACAAGAAAGTGTGACTCACTCGAAGTTGTAAGGAAGTAGTATATCTTCATTGTATTTGAGGCCCTTCAAGAACTCTAGCATGCTGTCCTCTACCTGCTTTTCATAATACTTTCTCATTTTCCATGTGTATTGATTAACGGTGTTTGGGTCAATGAACCCAATGCCATAGCGTCCACCTTTTCTCATTTCATACATCTTCATCCTGCATAATACCACAGAAAAGAATATAGTGAGGATAATTACAGGTATTGATTGATCAAAAGGATCACTATAGCTAGCTTGAGACTTCAATTAATTACAGAAAGAAATCACTTACAGACAATAGCAACTGACGATAGATTTGTCGAGTGCGTCTTGATTGTATAACTGAAACAGTTCAAAATACTCAACGGCCACAGCTTTCTCATGGTAGTAATGATCCTTCTTGACATACACCATGAGGGACTCTCGATCGGATCTCTTGGTAATGTCCATGTACCATTGATGCAATTCATACATTCTCGTTGGGAGCTTCTTGACATCTTCTGGCTTGACCAAAGGTTGGCCCCGGACATATTTCCGTTTTATTTCCTCCTCTGTAATCACAGGCATGTCCTCGATCTCGAGAAGTTGTCCAACAGTGATCTTGAGTTCTTCAGCCTGCATTATATGCTCCTGGGTTATTACCACATCGCCCACCTCGGGAACGTAAACTGTTTGGCCACAATAATATTGGGCGCGCGTACTGTCACGTGTTGTCGGCACAACAAGTGGGGGGGTCGATTACACCGCCTGTTCTCCCAGCTGGGCAACGGTTTTCCCGCATTTTTCGACAGCTGCTTGTTGTTTGCTCGAGCTCGAGCTCGCCTCCTTCTGTAGACGTTGTCGATGTAACTTCCTGATGTGGCGCTCATAGTCTGTGTCAACAGGCTTAGGAGCTGGTGGTTGAGCCATACGAATGAAGTGGTCAACTACTTCCACAGGCACTTTCTCCCTTGGCGGCGGTGGCGGTTTCGGTCCAAAATGGGCGTCGACTTCTGCCGGCACTATGGCATTGGTTTGCTCCTCGGTCCTGTCGTAAGCCCTCACAGGAAGAGGAGTAGTGAGGTTTGGACCATATTTATATCGCTTGCCTCCGCCTGTACTTCCTATACTATGACCTCGACTGGTACCGCTACGCACCATAGCTGCGGGGTGTCTCTTCTGCGATTGCTGAGGCGGCGGAGACGGCTGACGGGGCTGAATTGGACGAGGAGGAGTGGCCTGAAGCTGTGCCGAACTTGGAGGAGGAGTGGCTTGACACTTTGCCGGACTTGGAGGAGGAGGAGTGGCCTCACGCGTTGGTGGACTTGGAGGAGCGGGAGTCTGCTGACTCGGTGGCGGACTTCGACGAGGAGTCGGGTGACGCGGTGTCGGTGGCCTTCGAAAAATGATGCAATCCTTTCTCCATAGGATGATACGACGTTTGGCATCTCCGAGTGTGTGCTCCTCATCACCTCCAGGAATGTCAAGCTCTAGCCCTGAATATTGGTCCACCACCTCATCAACCAAGACACGAGCATAGCCCGCTGGAATCGGGTTGCAATGGAAGGTTGCCTCGGGGGAATTTGAAAAAGCAACGGCGTCCGCCACCTTCATGGATATGTTCTTCATTTTGAAGTGTAGCTCGCAGTTAGTGTTCTCCGTGATGTCATCCACGGGGTATCTATCCAGCACTACTGCGTCGCCCAGGGCGGAACCCACGCTGCTTCTCGACATGGATGGGGCGGTGGTATCCAATGCTGGATCATCCGCTAGCTGCTGCAACTGCTGAGACCACCTTTGCTGGCTAAGTGAGTCGATCTGCTCCTGCTGCCGCTGGAATTTAGCTGCCAATTCCGCTTGACTTTCTTCTAGGCCTTGAAGGCGTTCATAGTCGAGCTTCCTTTGCTCCTCCTCCATCTTCCTCTTCTTCTCCTCCGCAATCTTCTTTCTCGCACGGGTTCTGTAGTCGGTGTTCCAGTCCGAAAACCCCTCATACCACGGAATAGCGCCCTTGCCTCGTGTTCTTCCCGGGTGTTTAGGATTTCCCAGGGCACGCGTAAGCTCGTCGTTCTCTCTGTTGGGCTGGAACACCCCCGATCGAGCCTCTTCTATTGCAACAAGTAGCGCATCGTCGGCTCCGTTCAGACATGCCTTCGTCGAAACATTGCCTGTCTTCGGGTCCAACTCCCCCCCATGCGCATAGAGCCAAGTCCTGCACCTGGGGGGCCAGCTCTTACTAACCGGAGTGACACCTGCATCCTCCAACTCTTTCTCAGACTTATCCCACTTAGGCATTGCCACCGCGTAGCCACCTGGCCCCAGCTTATGGAACTTATCCTTTTTTTCGGCATTCTTCTTGTTTATTCTCGACCGTTCCTTAGCTAATTCTGAATCCTTGAATTTCACGAAATCGTCCCAATGAGCACTTTGATTCTCTAGTATCCCCTCGAATACTAGAGTCTTCCTTCCTCCCTTGACGTACTTCTCCCACGTCATTCTCTTGTGGTTCTTGAATGCAACCGCCATCTTCCTAAAAGCAGCGTCCTTGACTTTCCGCACGTCTGCTTCTGTGAAATTATCTGGTAAGGTGAAATGTTCCATGAGAGTATCCCAAAGCAGATTTTTTTGCTTCTCGTCGACAAAAGTAACATCTGGACGTGGATTTGCTGGCTTTCTCCATTCTTGAAGGGAGATCGGGAGTTGGTCCTTCACAATAACTCCGCACTGACGAACGAACTTGTCCGCAATCTTCTTAGGCGCTAATGGTTCGCCATTAGGTCTGATTGCCTCGATATTGTACTTTACGCTCTCCTTCAACTTTTTGTTCGGGCCTCGTTTTGTCCTTTTGCCTGAAGATTTGCTCGATCCGGATGGCTGAAAGAAGAAAGATCGATTCGTTAATATATCTTCAACTCATTTAAAACATGCGATGATCACCAGATTCTTGCTTATATAAATATATATACCTCGCCGGTGTTTGTTGTTTCAGGATCAACATGTTCTTCGTCGTAGTTCATGACTTCATCTTCTCGATCGTCGCGATCGAATATCATATCACCCTCTCCGGTGTTGTTTAGAAATTCGGAGCCGTCAAAATCTTCTTCCTTCTGATCATCATCTGGCCCGCGTATGATATCGAGCATGGTCTGTTCTCTATCTCTGTCGGTATTGTCCGCCATAGCTTTTATTTAACTATGCCAAAAGAAATATAAAACAATTTAGTATAATCTCGAATAATAGATATAATCTCGAATACATCGTCTCGAATAATAGATATAATCTCGAATACATCATCTCGAATAATAGATATAATATTGAATACATCACTAGCTAGCTAGCTAGCAAGCTAATAAAGATCGAATAGTACAGAGTAATCTAGGCCACTCGCGGTTCCTGAGGTGCGGGCGGTGGACACCCAAAGAGAAGGAACCATCACTGGATCATAGCTCGGGTGATCTCCCCAAAGAACCTGCCAGGTATTGGAGAACCTGACGTCCATAGCAGCCATGTAGCGATGGACGTGCTCGTCCTCCTCCCTGACACGGCGACGTACCACCTCCGGCGGGGCCGGCTCCCTCCGCACTAAAAGTGGCCCACGTGAATGCCACCAAAGGAGATGAGGGTCGACGACGGGACCCGGGGCCGGGTTCCTCACCAAGCGTCGCGCCCCTGAAGGTAGCACCTCCCAGTGCCAGCCCGGCGGAGCCCAGTCCCGGACATGGGTCCTCTGAAGCAGGACGTCGTCGCGGACGTGTCGACGGCGAGGATGCGGGCCGGGCATGGTCGACAACAAAATATTATATGCCGCAAAAGTAAAGTAACATTTTTTAAATGATGGATTGTGATGATTTCATATATGCAAATTCTAAATTTTATAACTAAAAATATAAGAAACTAAAAAAACATCGATCATCGTCTAACAATTTGAAATTAATCTAATTCATCTAGCTAGCTAAAACTAACATTTCCAAAATTTCTAACATTTCTATATAACTAACATTTCTATAACATTTGACATTATATATATATTATAACTAACATTTCTACATACTATTTGACATTAATCTAATCTAATTAATTAACTCATCTAAAACTTTGTATGAAAAACAGAAAAACAGAAAAAACTAAAAGCTAAAAACAGAAAAATTGTGTGTGTGTGCGCGTCTAGTGTGTGTGTAGTGTGTGTGTGTGTGCATGTAGTGTGTGTGTGCGCGCGCGCGTGTGTGTGCGCACGGTCGGCGCCGGCGCCGGCGCCGGTGTGCGCTACGATCGATTGGAGGGAGGAGAGGGGCCGGGGGAGGGGCTCACAGCGCGCGCGGGCAAGGTCGAGGCGACGGCGATGGCGAGGGCAAGGTCGATCCAAAGGCAACGGCGACGGCGAAGCGAGGGGATCGGCGACCGGGACGGCGACGGGGGTGCCGCGGAGTCGACGGGGACGACGCGACGAGGACGGGGGCGTCGTGGAGTCGACGGGGACGGGGCGACGAGGGCGGCAACGGCGCGGGACGGGGCGGCGGCAGAGAGGAGTGGGAGATGAGAAACTGAAAATTTTCGAAGTGTTTCTTATATAGGGGACACCTTTAGTACCGGTTGGAGCCACCAACCGGTACTAAAGGCCTGTTTTGGCCAGGCCAAGCGGGGGGGAGCACCCCCCTTTAGTACCGGTTCCTGGCTCCAACCGGTACTAAAGGCCCCCCCTTTAGTACCGGTTGGTGCCACGACCCGGTACTAAAGGGGGTGCGCTGCCAGGCGAGGGGCGCAGAAGTTTAGTCCCACCTCGCTAACCGAAGGGCGCTCACACCTGCTTATAAGCCCCGCCGCCGCTGCTGTCTCGAGCTCCTCTCTAAAGCAGGCCTTCTGGGCCTACCTCTGCTACTCTGCCCTGTGGGGCCTATTGGGCTTGCGGGCGTGCATCCTGGCCCAACAACAGGTTGGGTTTCTAGTCGTATGCAGGCCGCTGTGGCCCGGTAGGTGGGCTTTTTTCATTTAGTTTTTTCTTTTCTGCTTTATTTATTTTGTTTTATTTATTTTTAGTTGTTTTTTGCTGTATTTAGAGTTTCTTTGTGAATATTTTTGATAGTTTTTAGAAACTTTCAGTTAGTGCCGGTAGTTTTTAAATTTGAATAGTTTAAATTTTGAATTATTTGGAATTTGTGTGAATCACTAGTTTGTGAATAACTTAACTTTAAAAATACATTTTCTAGTGATTCTTTTTTATTATGTTTAATATTAGTGTGTTTTATCGTTATATTAAATTTGGAAATGCTTAAGTTATTTAAAAATGAAATGCCTTTGTAACGGATGAGTTTTCGTCCGAAACCCTGATACTTCGAAACAGATTGTCTATTTTGTACACGAAGTGTATCCAGTTTTTGCGGTAACCCTCTCTACTTTTTTGCACATGCTATGTGGGTGAAATTATGATACCATGCCAACTTTCATCCTTTTCTGAGTTCATTTGAAATGCTTTTCAATTTTAGGGTCATTTAGCTGAAAAAATCAATAAATGCATGAAAGAATTTGCTTGCACATAAAATTTCTTCGCGTTTCAAATGCCAAAACGAATAACTAGCTACCCTAACTATTACAGAGATTCCCTCCTGGGTGTGAAACACAGAAGAAAGTGATGATAGCTAAGCCGATCACATCCCAGATCTTTGGGTGTGAAACTTTTTCTTCGCGTGTGTCCCTTTGCGTCGTAGCCATGGAAAATCTTCATCATTTAACGGGATGCTCGGGTCAATATTCACTGTGAATGGAGCAATTTCATCAAACTTTTCATAATCTTCTGACTTGTCTGTATTGTCATCCACTCCCATGATGTTTCTCTTCCCAGAAAGAACTGTGTGCCGCTTTGACTCATCGTACGATGCATTCGCTTCCTTATCTTTTCTTTTTCTTGGCTTGGTAGACATGTCCTTCACATAGAAAACCTGTGCCACATCACTGGCTAGGACGAATGGTTCGTTTGCATACGCAAGATTGTTGAGATCCACTGTTGTCATTCCGTACTGCGGGTCTTTCGTTACCCCGCCTCGTGTCATATTAACCCATTTGCACCGAAACAAAGGGACCTTCAAACCACGTCGATAGTCAAGTTCCCATATGTCCTGTATATAACCATAATATGTTTCCTTTCCCGTCTTGGTTTCTGCATCAAAGCGGACACCACTGTTTTGGTTGGTGCTCTTCTTATCTTGGGCGATCGTGTAAAATGTATTACCATTTATCTCGTACCCTTTGAAATTCATTATATTCGAAGATGGTAACTGGGACAGCAAGTATAGGTCATCTTCAATAGAGGTGTCATGCATGGTACGTGCTTGCAACCAGCTGGCGAAACTCCTGGTTTGTTCACGTGTAATCCAGTCATCAGACCGCTCCGGGTGTTTGGAGCGTAGCAAATTCTTGTGTTCATCCATATACGGAGCCACCAAGGAGGAATTTTGTAGAACTGTGTAGTGTGCTTCAGTGAGAGAATGTCCGTCCATACATATTATTTGTTCCCCTCCTAGCGTGCCTTTTCCATCCAGTCTGCCCTTATGCCGTGATTTAGGAACACCAATCGGCTTAAGGTCAGGAATAAAGTCAATACAAAACTCAATGACCTCCTCATTTTGACGGCCCTTGGAGATGCTTCCTTCTGGCCTAGCACGGTTATGAACATATTTCTTTAAGACTCCCATGAACCTCTCAAAGGGGAACATATTGTGTAGAACCCAAAACGTTAATCTCTTCGCATAGGTGAACTAGGACGTGCGTCATGATGTTGAAGAAGGATGGTGGGAACACCAACTCAAAACTGACAAGACATTGCACCAAATCATTCTGTAACCTTGGTATGATTTCTGGATCGATTACCTTCTGAGAGATTGCATTGAGAAATGCACATAGCTTCACAATGGCTAATCGAACGTTTTCCGGTAGAAGCCCCCTCAATGCAACCGGAAGCAGTTGCATCATAATCACGTGGCAGTCATGAGACTTTAGGTTCTGGAACATTTTCTCTGCCATGTTTATTATTCCCTTTATATTCGACGAGAAGCCAGATGGTACCTTAATACTGAGCAGGCATTCAAAGAAGATTTCCTTCTCTTCTTTGGTAAGAGCGTAGCTTGCATGACCCTGATGTATGCCGTCTTTTCCGTGCATACGTTGCTGGTCCTCCCGTGCCTCAGGTGTATCTTTTGTCTTCCCATACACGCCCAAGAAGCCAAGCAGGGTCACACAAAGATTCTTCGTCACGTGCATCACGTCGATTGCGGAGCG
This sequence comes from Triticum urartu, assembly GCF_003073215.2. Lineage (NCBI taxonomy): Eukaryota > Viridiplantae > Streptophyta > Magnoliopsida > Poales > Poaceae > Triticum > Triticum urartu. The sequence continues at coordinate 712,659,083 of NC_053024.1, read as the reverse complement.
GACCTCGAGGTCTTTCCAATAGGGCAGGTCCCAAAATATAGATTTCTTCTTCCACATGGGTGCGCGTCCGTCAGCGTCATTCAGAACAGGTTGTCCACCAGGACCCTTTCCAAAGACCACCTTCAAATCCTTGGCCATATCATGTACATCAGCACCAGTACGGTGGCGAGGCTTCGTCCGGTGATCTTCCTCACCTTTGAAATGCTTGCCTTTCTTTCTTACGGGATGCCTGCTCGGAAGAAATCGACGATGTCCCAGGTACACATTCTTCTTACAATTAGCCAAATATATACTGTTGGTATCGTCCAAACAGTGCGTGCATGCGCGGTATCCCTTGTTTGTCTGTCCTGAAAGGTTACTGAGAGCAGGCCAATCATTGATGGTCACGAACAACAACGCCTTTAGGTCAAATTCTTCCCCCATGTTCTCATCCCACGCACGTACACCTGTTCCATTCCACAGTTGTAAGAGTTCTTCAACTAATGGCCTTAGGTACACATCAATGTCGTTGCCGGGTTGCATAGGGCCTTGGATGAGCACTGGCATCATAATGAACTTCCGCTTCATGCACAACCAAGGAGGAAGGTTATACAAACATAGAGTCACAGGCTAGGTGCTATGGTTGCTGCTCTGCTCCCCAAAAGGATTAATGCCATCTGCGCTTAGACCAAACCATACGCTCCTTGCGTCATCTGCAAACTCCTTCCCGTACTTTCTTTCGATTTTTCTCCACTGCGACCCGTCAGCAGGTACTCTCAACTTTCCGTCTTTATTACGGTCTTCTCTGTGCCATCGCATCGCCTTGGCATGCTCTTTGTTTTGGAACAAACGTTTCAACCGTGGTATTATAGGAGCATACCACATCACCTTGGCAGGAATCTTCTTCCTGGGGCGCCGGCCCTCGACATCACCAGGGTCATCGGGGCAGATCTTATAGCGCAATGCACCACATACCGGGCAAGCGTTCAAATCCTCGTACTCACCGCGGTAGAGGATGCAATCATTAGGGCATGCATGTATCTTCTGCACCTCTAACCCTAGAGGGCAGACAACCTTCTTTGCTTCGTACGTACTCTCGGGCAATTCGTTGTCCTTTGGAAGCATATCCTTTATCATTACCAGCAACTTTCCAAATCCCTTGTCAGATACACCATTCTCTGCCTTCCATTGCAGCAATTCCAGTGTGGTGCCCAGCTTTTTCTTGTCACCTACGCAATTCGGGTACAACAATTTTTTGTGATCCTCTAACATGCGCTGCAACTTCTTCTTCTCCAAATCACTTGTGCAGTTTCTCTTTGCATCGGCAATGGCCCGACCTAGATCATCAACGGGCTCATCTGATGCCTCTTCTTCAGCTTCTTCCCGCATTGCCGGCTCAGCTTCTTCCCGCATTACCGGCTCAGCTTCTTCCCCCATTGTTGTATCATCGTATTCAGGGAACCCATGGCCAGGATAGCTGTCGTCGTCCTCTTCTTCTTCATTGTCTTCCATCATAACCCCTCTTTCTCCGTGCTTGGTCCAAACATTATAATGGGGCATGAAACCGGTCTTAAACAGGTGGACGTGAATGGTTCTTGACGTAGAGTAATTGTGACCATTCTTACAGCGAGCACATGGACAAGGCATAAAACCATCCGCCCACTTGTTTGCCTCAGCCGCAAGCAGAAAAGTACGCACGCCCTCAACGAACTGGGGAGAGCATCGGTCATCGTACATCCATTGCCGGCTCATCTTCATTACACAACACCGAATAGACCAAATTAATACAAGTTCATACATAAAGTTCATACAACACTTAAATGCAACAAACAAATAACTCTCTAGCTAAAGCATTTAAATGCAACAACAAATACGATCAAGATCGCAACTAAGGTAACAATGGATCCAACAGCATAATGATACCAAGCCTCACTATCGATGGCATATTTTCTAATCTTTCTAATCTTCAAGCGCATTTTCTCCATCTTGATCTTGTGATCATCGACGACATCGGCAACATGCAACTCCAATTCCATCTTCTCCCCCTCAATTCTTTTCAATTTTTCTTTCAAGTACTCGTTTTCTCTTTCAACTAAATTTAACCTCTCGGCAATAGGGTCGGTTGGAATTTCAGGTTCAGATACCTCCTAGAAAAAATTTCTATGTCAACTTGATGGGCATAATTTGTCATAAACATGAAATGCAACTAGTTTTAAAAGAGAATATACATACCACATCCGAATCATAACAAGGACTAGGGCCGACGGGGACGGATATCAAAACCATGGCACTATATGTATAACAAACAACGTACGGTAAGATAATTATACGAGTAACTATATATCCAAATCACAAACATCAATTTTTATATAAAATTTCATGAACAAGAGGTTCACCACAAGGTGGTGCCGGCGACGGGACGGTGCGGGCGATCGACGGTGGCTACGATGGAGATTTAGACGGCACTAAGTAAACCACACCTACATATGCAAACTAAGTGTTATTTTTGACCTCAAATTGCATATAAATCAAATACTAGCACATATATATATATATATCCTCCCAAATTACTGAACTCACAAATTAATCACTATATAAACCAATGCAAGAGCTAATCTAGCAATGAGAGATGAAAGGACAAAGTTGCTAACCTTTGTGATCATTTGAATGGATGAGGGCCTTCAAATCTTGACAAATTTTGGGCAAATTTTGTGATGAACTCGAGAGGAAGAAGGGAAGAACAGAGGAGAGGGCCGGAGAGGGGAAAGGGGGAAGAACAGAGTGCTGGTGGACGAAGGGTTTATATAGGACGACCTTTAGTACCGGTTCGTGGCACGAACCGGTACTAAAGGTGCTGGAGGGGCCCCACTCTGGCAACATCCTGCCACCACTCTCATTAGTACCGGTTCGTGGCACGAACCGGTGCTAAAGGTTCGCCACGAACCGGTACTAATGAAAGCGGCCCGGCTAGCCGTTGGAACCGGCACTAATGTATACATTAGTGCCGGCTCAAATACAAACCGGCACTAATGTGCTTCACGATTGACCCTTTTTCTACTAGTGACACCTTTTGAGAGAGACACACATGAATCGGAATTTGTTAGAATACTCTATGTGCTTCACTTATATCTTTTGAGCTATATTGTTTTTTCTCTAGTGCTTCACTTATATCTTTTAGAGCACGGTGGTTGTTTCATTTTATAGAAATAATTGATCTCTCATGCTTCACTTATATTATTTTGAGAGTCCTTTAGAACAACATGGCAATTTGCTTCTAGGCATAATAAAAAGCTTTCTTATAAGTGCATTGAATACTACGAGAAGTTTGATACTTGATGATTGTTTTGAGATATGGAGATAGTGATATCAAAGTTGTGCTAGTTGAGTAGTTGTGAATTTGAGAAATACTTATGTTGAAGTTTGAAAGTCCGGTAGCATGCACGTATGGTAAACGTTGTGTAACAAATTTGAAACATGAGGTGTTATTTGATTGTCTTCCTTATGAGTGGCGGTCGGGGACGAGCGATGGTCTTTTCCTATCAATCTATCCCCCTAGGAGCATGCGCGTAATACTTGGTTTTTGATGACTTGTAGATTTTTGCAATAAGTATGTGAGTTCTTTATGACTAATGTTGAGTCCATGGATTATACGCACTCTCACTCTTCCATCATTGCTAGCCTCTTCGGTACCGTGCATTGCCCTTTCTCACCTTGAGAGTTGGTGCAAACTTCGCCGGTGCATCCAAACCCCGTGATATGATACACTCTATCACACAAAAACCTCCTTATATCTTCCTCAAAACAGCCACCATACCTACCTATTATGGCATTTTCATAGCCATTTCTAGATATATTTCCATGCAACCTTCCACTGTTCCGTTTATTATGACATGCATCATCATTGTCATATTGCCTTGCATGATCATGTAGTTGACATCGTATTTGTGGCAAAGCCATCGTTCATAATTCTTTCATACATGTCACTCATGAGTCATTGCACATCCCGGTACACCGCCAGAGGCATTCATATAGAGTCATATCTTGTTCTAGTATCGAGGTTTACTCATTGAGTTGTAAATAAATAGAAGTGTGATGATCATCATTAATAGAACATTGTCCCAAAAAAAGAAAAAAAGAAAGGCCAAAAAAAGGCCCAAAAAAATATAAATAAAAAGGGGAAATGCTACTACCCTTTTTCGACACTTGTGCTTCAAAGTAGCACCATGATGTTTATAATAGAGAGTCTCTTGTTTTGTCATTTTCATATACGAGTGGGAATTTTTCGTTATAGAACTTGGCTTGTATATTCCAACAATGGGCCTCCTCAAGTGCCCTAGGTCTTCGTGAGCAAGCAAGTTGGATGCACACCATCTTAGTTTCTTTTGTTGAGATTTCATACATTTATAGCTCTAGTGCATCTGTGGCATGGCAATCCCTACTCCTTGCATTGACATCAATTGATGGGCATCTCCCTAGCCCATTGATTAGCCGCATCAATGTGAGACTTTCTCCCTTTTTGTCTTCTCCACATAACCCCATTCATTATATTCTATTCCACCCATAGTGCTATATGTTGGGTTTCGTAGTAATTTCAAAAAATTTCCTACGCACACGCAAGATCATGTGATGCATAGCAACGAGAGGGGAGAGTGGTGTCTACGTACCCAACGCAGACCGACTGCGGAAGCGCTGACACAACGTAGAGGAAGTAGTCGTACGTCTTCACGATCCAACCGATCAATCACCGAAACAACGGCACCTCCGAGTTCGAGCACACGTTCAGGTCGATGACGATCCCCGGACTCCGTTCCAGCAAAGTGTCGGGGAAGAGTTCCGTCAGCACGATGGCGTGGTGACGATCTTGATGCACTACAGCAGCAGGGCTTCGCCTAAACTCCGCTACAGTATTATCGAGGACTATGGTGGCAGGGGGCACCGCACACGGCTAAGGAATAGATCACGTGGATCAACTTGTGTGTTCTAGGGTGCCTCTGCCTCAGTATATAAAGGACTAGAGGGGGGAGGCTGGCCGGCCAAGGTGTGGCGCGCCAGGAGAGTCCTACTCCCTCTGGGAGTAGGATTCCCCCCCAATCCTAGTTGGAATAGGATTCGCGGAGGGGGAAAAGAGAGAGAGGGGGCCGGCCACCTCTCCTAGTCCTAATAGTACTAGGGGAAGGGGGAGGCGCACAGCCCATGTAGGGCTGCCTCTTCTCTTTTCCACTAAGGCCCATCATGGCCCATTTAGCTCCCGGGGGGTTCCGGTAACCTTCCCGGTATTCCGGTAAAATCCCGATTTCACCCGGAACACTTCCGATATCCAAACATAGGCTTCCAATATATCAATCTTTATGTCTCGACCATTTCGAGACTCCTCATCATGTCCGTGATCACATCCGGGACTCCGAACAACCTTCGGTACATCAAAATGCATAAACTCATAATATAACTATCATCGTAACCTTAAGCGTGCGGACCCTACGGGTTCGAGAACAATGTAGACATGACCGAGACACGTCTTCGGTCAATAACCAATAGCGGGACCTGGATGCCCATATTGGCTCCTACATATTCTACGAAGATCTTTATCGGTCAGACCGCATAACAACATACGTTGTTCCCTTTGTCATCGGTATGTTACTTGCCCGAGATTCGATCGTCGGTATTCCAGTACCTAGTTCAATCTCGTTACCGGCAAGTCTCTTTACTCGTTCTGTAATACATCATCCCGCAACTAACTCATTTAGTTGCAATGCTTGCAAGGCTTAAGTGATGTGCATTACCGAGAGGGCCCAGAGATACCTCTCCGACAATCGGAGTGACAAAACCTAATCTCAGAATACGCCAACCCAACATCTACCTTTGGAGACACCTGTAATGCTCCTTTATAATCACCCAGTTACGTTGTGATGTTTGGTAGCACCCAAAGTGTTCCTCTGGCAAACGGGAGTTGCATAATCTCATAGTTATAGGAACATGTATAAGTCATGAAGAAAGCAATAGCAACATACTAAACGATCGGGTGCTAAGCTAATGGAATGGGTCATGTCAATCAGATCATTCAACTAATGATGTGACCTCGTTAATCAAATAACAACTCATTGTTCATGGTTAGGAAACATAACCATCTTTGATTAACGAGCTAGTCAAGTAGAGGCATACTAGTGACACTTTGTTTGTCTATGTATTCACACATGTATTATGTTTCCGGTTAACACAATTCTAGCATGAATAATAAACATTTATCATGATTATAAGGAAATAAATAATAACTTTATTATTGCCTCTAGGGCATATTTCCTTCACTATATCCATGGCTCACGCTCATGTATTGCGTGAAAGTTAAAAAACGTTTGAGATTACTAAAGTGTGAAACAATTGCTTGGCTTGTCATCGGGGTTGTGCATGATGAGAGCATTCTTGTGTGACGAAAATGGAGCATGTCCAAACTATAAGATTTTGTAGGGATGAACTTTCTTTGGCCATGTTATTTTGAGAAGACATAATTGCTCAGTTAGTATGCTTGAAGTATTATTATTTTTATGTCAATATTAAACTTTTATCTTGAATCTTTCGGATCTAAGCATTCATGCCACAATAAAGAAAAATTACATTGAGAAATATGTTAGGAAGCATTCCACATCAAAAATTCTGTTTTTATCATTTACCTACTGGAGGACGAGCAGGAATTAAGCTTGGGGATGCTTGATACGTCTCCAACGTATCTATAATTTTTGATTGTTCCATGCTATTATATTATCTGTTTTGGATGTTAATGGGCTTTATTTTACACTTTTATATTATTTTTGGGACTAACCTATTAACCGGAGGCACAACCCAAATTGTTGTTTTTTGCCTATTTCGGTGTTCCGTAGAAAAGGAATATCAAAAGGAGTCCAAACGGAATGAAACCTTCGGGAGCATGGTTTTTGGAACAAACGTGATCCAGGGGACTTGGAGTGGACGTCAAGAAACAATCGAGGAGGCCACGAGGCAGGGGGGCGCGCCTACCCCCCTGGGCGCGCCCTCCACCCTCGTGGGCCCCTTGTTGGTCCATCGACCTATTTCTTCCTCCTATATATATTGACATACCCCGAAAACATCCAGAAGCACCACGAAACCCTTTTTCCACCGCCGCAACCTTCTGTACCCAAGAGATCCCATCTTGGGGCCTTTTCCGGAGCTCCGCCGGAGGGGGCATTGATGACAGAGGGCCTCTACATCACCTCCATGGCCCCTCCGATGATGTGTGAGTAGTTTACCTCAGACCTTTAGGTCCATAGCTAGTAGCTAGATGGCTTCTTCTCTCTCTCTTTGAATCTCAATACAAAGTTCTCCTCGATTCTCTTGGAGATCTATTCGATGTAATCTTCTTTTGCGACGTGTTTGTCGAGATCCGATGAATTGTGGGTTTATGATCAAGTTTATCTATGAACAATATTTGAATCTTCTCTGAATTATTTTATGTATGATTGGTTTACCTTTGCAAGTCTCTTCGAATTATCAGTTTGGTTTCGCCTACTAGATTGATCTTTCTTGCAATGGGAGAAGTGCTTAGCTTTGGGTTCAATCTTGCGGTGCTCGATCCCAATGACAGAAAGGAAAACGACACGTATTGTATTGTTTGCATCGAGGATAAAAAGATTGGGTTTATATCATATTGCATGAGTTTATCCCTCTACATCATGTCATCTTGCTTAAGGCGTTACTCTGTTCTGATGAATGTAATACTCTAGATGCATGCTGGATAGCGGTCGATGTGTGGAGTAATAGTAGTAAATGCAGGCAGGAGTCGGTCTACTTGTCACAGACGTGATGCCTACATACATGATCATAACTAGATATTCTCATAATTATTCGCTTTTCTATCAATTGCTCGACAGTAATTTGTTCACCCACCGTAATACTTATGCTTTCTTGAGAGAAGCCACTAGTGAAACCTATGGCGCCCGGGTCTATTTTCCATCATATATATTTCCAATCTATTTTATTCTGCAATCATTACTTTCAATCTATATCATAAAAATACCAAAAAATATTTATCTTATTATTATCATCTCTATCAGATCTCACTCTTGCAAGTGGCCGTGAAGGGATTGACATCCCCCTTATCACGTTGGTTGCGAGGTTCTTATTTGTTTGTGTAGGTACGAGGTGACTCGCGCATGGTCTCCTACCGGATTGATACCTTGGTTCTCAAAAACTGAGGGAAATACTTACGCTGCTTTACTGCATCATCCTTTCCTCTTCAAGCGAAAACCAACGCAGTGCTCAAGAGGTAGCAGGTGGCAGTAGAGTAGCTTCCTCTGCAACCGCGTGTCAATAAGGTGGTCAGCAGACGGACGGACGGACGACCGTCGTGTCGTTTGAACACGGAGCAATCACCTGCATCGGAAAGCGGTATGGGCGACACTCTCTCGGTGGGCGCGCCGATTCAATGTCGGTGCCAGTGAGAGGTCGTGTGCGTTCTAAACAGGTATGAATGCGACATTGACACTATGGAGCGCCGCTGAGCGTTTCAGATGGAAAGCGCGCGCAAGCGAGGGAGGTGTTTTTTTGTGGGTCAGGGTGATCAGACACAGGCTTGGCAGCGGTCTGAACGCACGCGATCCCCCCCCCCCACACACACACACACGTTTGTCTCTGATTCAGGGAATAAAACACGTCTGAACCGCTCAGCAGACAGATACAAATATGTGTTGAATGACACAACACGTCCGGACGGCACCGCTCGGACGTAGATGCGCTAATAGATAACTCAACATTGTCGGCGTTTCTACTCCCGAGCTCATTTGCACCACCCCTGATGAAAAAAATCAAAACAAGTACTTCAAAAAATTACAATTTGTTGTGTGGTAGATAAGTTTATGCGTGAGGTGCGCTCCAAGTTTCAACTTATTTGGACATCTGAGCAACTCTCAGCAAAAAAGCAAAATCAGGGTCTGTAAAAAGGTTTACTGTTCACACACTGTTCTGACCCAATTTGTTTTTTTGCTGAGAGCTGCTCGTATGTTCAAATAAGTTGAAATTTGAAGCGAACCTCGCGCACAAACTTGTCTACCACACAAAAAAAAATTGGATTTTTTTGGTTCTTTCAGTATTTGTTTTGAATTTTTTTTCTTGCCGGGTGCAGATAAGTCTGGGCACCGAATTGGTTTTCATAGTACTTTATCCATTTCGGTTTATAAGATCCATGGCACTACTACTCCAACCAAACGGAGCAAGCCAACATAGTGCCAAGTATTAGATGTATCTGTTCAATATTCCCTGGCAAAAAAAGATTATAAGTACCTAAATTGTGTACGGGTTAAAACTATAGCCTAGTATCAGGATATGTATTCAGTAGACTGGCCGATGGACAAAAAGCTGCTAGGCATCCATCATGACCTTGAACTCGTCGAAGCAAACCACTCCATCTCCATTCAGGTCAAACCTGCGGATCATGGCGCGGCACTCCTCGATGCCCTGCTCGGACCCTAGCCTGGCGAGCATCCGCATCAGGCTCGCCGGCGTGATGCACCCTTCGCCCTTCACCTCGTACATCGCAAACGCCTCCCTCAGCCCCCGGCACCGCTCCTCCTCTTCCTCTGGTTCCGGCGGCGCCACCAGCCGGAGGAACTCCAGCTCGTCCAGCAACTGGTCTCCGTCGGTGTCGGCCAACGCCACGAGCGCCTCGCCGTCCTCCACCGACACATCCTCGCCCAGCGCCGCCTTCATGCACAGCCGCAGCTCCGCCGCCGAGATCCTCCCGTCGGCGTCGCGGTCGAAGGAGGCAAACACGCTGCTGAAACGCTCGGCCGTCGCGGCGTGCACCATCTTCGCTTGCTTGCTACGGTGATCACCTGGGAATCGTGGCTGTGGTAGCAGTGTGTGACCGTGTGTTAATGTGCGGGGAGCCTGAGATTACTGCAACGCTAGCTTAGCTTCTGGTTCTGGTGTTTAGCCTCAAGTGCCTATGCGTGTATATATATATACAGGCGGCACTAGTACGTACGGACAAGCGTGCAGCTAGCCGGTTGTGTTGATGGATTCAAGGCCAAATTATTGATGAGGCCGACGAACGGGTCGGTTGACGGTGTCAATTCGTTTTCAGCCGTCGTCGAGGAGGGAAACTGCAAAGTTGAACGAGCACATCGAAGTATATAATACTCCTGCATGCATGGGCCTTTTGTGACGGTATATTCCATGCAAGCCAAGCCAGCCAGCGACTTTCGTCGGTTGCTGCTGACATATAGGAGTATGTTATTGGAAGCCTATAATATCCCAGAGCTTTGGCGTGTCAGTATCCCCCCTCCCGGCATGCAAGGTGCGCATATAATACACTCACCTCGCCGCCGGCGACGACCAAGTCATGTTCGGGCCGTTCGGTCATGTTTGGTCTTTCCCCATGAGTAGGTAGCTGGACAATGATTCTCAGTTAATTTGTTTGAAGCTGTTCTACGGTAGATTTCATTAATCACAAAAAGGTATGTACTACATAGCAACGCAAAGAGAAAAGAAACAACCCAAATTCTTAATCGCGCAGCTGCACGATTTGGTTGTGCTGAGCGCACGCGCTACCCGACAAGGCCGTTAGAGACCAAGCACGTCGCTATCTTCCGCTTCAGAAAAAAGCCTTATCCCGATTCCCTTTTCCTCGTTTCCATTTAGTCCGAGCAGGTGCTCAGGGGAGCTGAGGGCCTCCGGCGTCGACGCCCAGGCGGTCGTGGGGGAGGTAGTCCGCCGGAGGAGCTCGGCGAGCTGGTCCGTCGGGGAGCCGGAGCAGCAGGGCCGCCCCTCCTTCCCCCTCTTTTCTAGGAGCTGGAGCTGGGTCCGGCCCATAACTCTGTGAAGGAAGGGTAAGAACGGAGCCCACGCCGGAGGGCAGACTATGCTCAGGTCAGCTCGTCGCGGCGCAGCCGTGTAGTCTGCCGGCATCAAGGTTCGGTCTGTCACCGGGGTGCGCATCAGTAGCAAAGACAGCTTGGTGAGACAGCGTTCAGCTGGAGCTATTCGACTAGGCAGCGAACGACCAGTCACCTGACTCACCTCATGGTAATGCCATTCTCTAGTTCTCCTCCTTCTGTTGCATGCAATTGAATTGAGCCCTTTGTGATGTTAGGATATTCATGTGATGCATGCTGCTTGACATAGTCTTTTCACTGTGATGCATTGTTTTGGGCGAATTTGTTGCTGTTATGAGAGCGTCAGGACTAAAACATCTAGTTGATGTTAAGCCTCTGGCCTAAAACATTGTGGTCTGTACAAGGCACACATCCCATGTGTTAAGCCTCTAGCATAGAACACATATGATTCTGTTTATGAATTGATTTCTTGTCTTGTTCAATGGATTTTTAAGCTACAGCTATTGTGCTCGTAGTTTTTTTATACAGTGTGCTATTCACTTTGCTGCATTAGGCTGGCATCCTAAGATTTATGCTATCTAAAGCACAGTGACAGCCGCAACAACTAACACACAAGCTTCTACTCTCGATGTGGGGTTGTTTTCTGAAATGTGTGCACATCTTGAAACCCCTGGGATTAGTAGTTGCTGCACATTTGCGAAGAGTTGCTCAAAATCAATCAGGGAAAATCCATCTATAAGTTTAGTTTTCTTTAGCCTCTCTTCTCAGTCAAGGTAGCAGATATGTGATTTTTTTGTGAGATGAGTGGTGAACTAGATTCAGAGATAGTTTTACACAGGTACAATCAACACACACCAAGCCTGATTGAAATTGGAGAGGAACTTTTAAGATTTCTTGATGGAATAAGCACAATGCCATGTTGATCTTGGTTCCAGCAGCCTTGAATAAAGGATTGTAGTGGGGCTTTTGTTTGTTGGAATGTATACAGATGTTTTGCAATCTCTGGAATGTACACATGGTGGCATAAGAGTTTCCCAAGATCAAGACATAGTGCACGGAGTCGTGTGTGTTGGGGAGATATAGGTGCAGGGTGGCGAGGTGTGAGATAGGGCGCGTGTGACGAGGCAGACGAAGGTGGTGGGCGGCGAGGCAAGAGAGAGGAAGTGTGTGGGGTGGATGAAGGTGGAGGGCACTGCCCAGGTTATGACTGGAGGTGCACAATATGTTAAAAGGAGTTGCCTAGGAGTGGATCAGAAGTGACTCTCTATTTTTTTTTTCCTTTTTTTGTTGGTCGAGTGGAGTTTCCCAACATTTATTATAAGTGTTTTTGGCAGTGCTCTTCATGATTGGATAGGTTGGTTCAGACGAGTGTTCTTTTCGCCCTGCTATTCTTGGTTGCATATGTTAGTTGAGAATTTACTTTGGATCCTGTACATAGCCACACAAGTATTTCATTTATTTTTGCCTGGGGTCATCGACTGCGTTGATGAATACATAGAACATCATGTGATTTCGGAGAAACTATCACACAACAAAAGCAACAAAAACACACAGAAAAAGATACCATAGTTACCCTACATAGTTTGCATCCCTTTTTAATGCACAATACATGAGCCTAAAATAACCATACAGTTGCCTAAAATAAAGTATCCCGTTTCCCAATTCTCATGGACATAAAAATTACCAAGACCATGATTTGGCCAATATCTAATGATTTTAGATACCTTTCTATTAAGTTTGTGTCATAGTCGTGCGTCAAGAATTTCTTCTCTTCGGGTGGGATCCCTTGGTATGATTCTAAACACTTTGTTGAATGATCAGAGAGGGTGGCGAGGTGGAGCTGCTCATGGGGACATAACTAAGACCATGAAGTTTTTTTAATGGGATTAAGTTTAACTGTGAACCCCTAAAAAACAAACATCTGTATGTTATTTATCCCTTTTTTTAGGAGTCATAGTTGCCCACAATCAGCCATACAGTTGCCTAGAACCATGTATCCAGTTGCGCAATCCTAACGAATACAAACATTACCAGGACTATAATTTGGCTAATATGTAAAGGTTTTAGATACCTTTCAATTAAGATTGTGTCATAGAGATGCATCAAGAATTTCATCTCCTCGGGGTTGGATCCCTTGGTATGATCGTAAATACTAGGTGAATGATCATAGAGGGCGAGCGGTGTGGAGCTGGTCATGGGGACATAATTAAAACCATGAAGTGTTATTAGGGGATTAAGTTCATTTGTGACCACCTCCAAAAATGAACATGTGTATGTTCTTTATCCCTTTTTAGGTGTCAAAGTTTCCTACAATCAACCATACTATTGCCTACGACCATGTATCCAGTTGCCCAGAATCAACCATACAGTTGTCTAAAACCATGTAACCAGTTGCCCACAATTAACCATACAGTTGTCTAAAACTATGTATCCAGTTGCCCAATCCTCATGAACAGAAACATTACCAAGACCATAATTTGGCTAATATATAAAGGTTTTAGATACCTTTCAAGTTTGTGTCATAGAGATGCATCAGGAATTTATCTCTTCGGGGTGGGATGCCTTGGTATGATCGTAAATACTTGGCGAATAATCATAAATGGGGACTAGGTTGTAGTTGGTCATGGGGACGTAAACTAAATTGTGAAGTGTTTTTAGGGGATTAAATTTATCTGTGAACCCTCCAAAAATGAACATGTGTATTTTCTTATATCATTTTTTGAGGTGTCATAGTTTCCCACAATCAACAATACAATTGCCTAAAACCATGTATACAGTTGCCCACAATCAACCATACAGTTGTCTAAAACTATGTATCCAGATGCACAATCCTCATGAACAGAAACATTACCAAGACCATAATTGGCTAATATGTAAAGGTTTTAGATACCTTTCAAGTTTGTGTCATAGAGATGCATCAAGAATTTATCTCCTCGGGGTGGGACGCCTTGGTATGATCGTAAATACTTGGCGAATAATGATAAATGGGGACCATGATGTAGTTGGTCATGGGGACGTAAACTAAATTGTGAAGTGTTTTTAGGGGATTAAATTTATATGCGAACCCTCCAAAAATGAACATGTGTATGTTCTTATATCCTTTTTTCAGGTGTCATAGTTTCCCACAATCAACAATACAATTGCCTAAAACCATGTATCCAGTTGCCCACAATCAACCATACAGTTTGCCTAAAACCATGTATCCAGTTGCCCAATCCCCATGAACAGAAACATTACCAAGACCATTATTTGGTAAATATCTAAAGGTTTTAGATACCCGCAATTAAGTTTGTGTCATAGAGGTGGAGTCATTATTTTCCTCTCCTCAAGTGGGATCCCTTGGTGCGACTATAGAGGGGAGGGGTGGAACTGGTCAGGTTTCCTAGATGGAGATGTGAGGCCCGTGACTGTTGTTAGCTAGATTAGCAAGAGTAGTAGCTTAGTTCGGTAGGGCACACTCAGTTTTCAGGAAATATAGCTACAACCAATATGGCTAACACACAAGCTTATACTCTCGATGTGGGGTTCTTTGCTCGAATGTGTGCACATTTTTGCAACCCCTAGAATTAGTAGTTGCTGCACATCTGCAAAGAGTTGCTCAAACTCAATCATGGGAAAATCCATGTATAAGTGTAGTTTTCTTTAACCTCTCTTCTTACTCAAGCTAACAGATAGGTGCTTTTTTGTGAGATGAGCGATGGACTAAATTCAGAGATATGTTGTACACGACAATATTCGCCAATGCACACCAAACATTACTGAAACTAGAAAGGAACTTTTAAGATTTCTTGATGGAATAAGCTCTGCTTGATTGGATAGGTTGGTTTAGACAAGTGTTCTTTTGGCCCCTCTATTGTTGGTTGAATATGTTAGTTAAGAATTTCCTTTGGATCCTGCACATAGCCACATAGGTCTTCCATTTATTTTTGCCTGTAGTCGCCGGCTGCGTTGATGAATACGTAGAACATCGTGTGATTTCAAAAAAATTATCACGCATCAAAAACACACAGAAAAAGATACCATAGTTTCCTTACATAGTTTGCATCCTTTTTAATGCACAATACATGAAAGATAACATAGTTGCCTAAAACCATGTATCATATTGCCCAATCCTCATGAACAGAAACATTTACCAATACCATGATTGTTGGCCAACATCTAAAGGGTTTAGATACCTTTCAATTAAGTTTATTTGTGAATCCCTAAAAAGCAAACATGTGTATCGAAAATCCATCTCTGCACCCGAGCTCAACTGTGCCCACGCTGACGAAAAAAATCAAAAAAAAAATACTAGAACAATTCAAAAAAATTCCAATTTTTTGTGTGGTAGACAATTTGATGCGTGAGGTACGCTCCAATTGTCAAATCATTTGGACATCTGAGGAGCTCTCAGCAAAAAAGACAAATTGAGAATCTGTAAAAATGTTTACTGTTCATATACTGTTTTGACCTGGTTTGCGTTTTTGGTCAGAGCTGCTTAGATGTCCAAATGACTTGAATGTTGAGCGGGCCTCACGCATCAAATTTTCTACCACACAAAAATATTGTGGAATTTTTCGATTTTCTTTTGATTTTTTACGAATTATTTTCTAACCAAGTGCAGATGAGCCTAGGCACCGAAACACTACTAACGTGTGTATATTCTTTATTACTTTTTCAGGTATCGTAGTTGCCCACAATCAGCTATACAGTTGCCTAGAACCATGTATCCTGTTGCCCAATCCTAATGAATAGAAACATTACCAAGACCATAATTTGGCTCATATGTAAAGGCTTTGGATACCTTTCAATTAAGATTGTTTCATAGAGATGCATCAAGAATCCCTTGGTATGATCGTAAATACTAGGTGAATGATCATAGAGGGGAGGGGGAAGTGTGGAGCTGGTCATGGGACATAACTAAAACCACGAAGTGTTTTTAGGGGATTAAGTTTATTTGTGACCACCTCCAAAAATGAACATGTGTATGTTCTTTACCCCTTTTTTAGGTGTCATAGTTGCGTAAAATCAACCATAATGTTGTCTAAAACCATGTATCCAGTTGCCCACAATCAACCATATAATTTTCTAAAACCATGTATCCAGTTGCCCACAATCAACCATACAATTGTCTAAAACAATGTATCCAGTTATCTAATCCTCATAAACAGAAACATTACCAAGACATTATGAGGCACATGACTATGTGTGTGTGCGCGTGCGCACGTGTGTGTGTGTGTGTTTTCTCCTCTGCTACTGCCTAGGTGCCCAAGGAAAACTCTGGAGTTGTTCAGGCTTGGACTACGCATGAATTGCCTGGTGAACTTGGTCTTTTCTGTATGTGGCCGCTTTATCTAGATACCAAGTCAGACTCGGACTACACACGAGTTGTTTGGTGAATGCATTGGAGTTGCACAAAAATACCGTAAAAGTTGTTGGCTTTTTAAGTACCACTCCAGTGCATATAAGTCACATAGTTGTTTTTCTTTTCTACCCCCAACAGGCTCTGTTGGGTGAACTTAGTATTTTCTATATGTGGCTGCGCTTATCAATATTCGAAGTTGTTGTTTTCACCTCCTTGTTACAACAGAAATGGTTGGCATAGTGGGGACGGCGTCTCCTCCTTTACATGGCATCTAGTTTTGGGAATCGTGTTTGCTCGGGAGTGGCATAGAGGGCATCGTCAAACCGCGGTCAGAAGTTGACCGTTGGGTTAGCATCTCCATTTGTAGTGCGGACTCTTTGTCCATCGCCGGGACCTCGGCTAGGAGGGACGGATTCGACTCCTCTTGTCGTCTGAGGAGATGGGATCCAGCTTGATGTCGGAGGGAGCAATGGACACGGAGGGGCCATGAGAATTCCCCCTTGTCATTCGGTTTAGAGGATTTCAGACGTACGGACTTGCTCAAACAAATTAGGTGGCCGTCATTGGATGGTTATAAGTGTCTAAAGAGGCTGATCCCGACATTTGGGGCTATTTGGTGATCCGCGTTGGAATTGTCCTTATGGTAGATGACTTAGAGGTGTAAGTCAATTGGTAGTCATGGTAACAAACTTAGAAGGATCCTCCTTTGATAGGTAGTCATACTAGGGGAAAAAAGGAGTTGCTTTTGTATAGCACTTAAGTTGCCTCAATAGCACACAAAGTTGCTCGGAAAAAAATTTCGTTGAAACCTGTTCATATGGGATCTAGTTTTAAAGAACTCGTCGCGAGAAACCCAATGATGAAAACGGATCTGGATTTTGACACTTGAATCAAAAGTTACAAATTTTTAAAGTTTTTGATCCCCCTAATAAATGCAAGCGGGATATATAGTGTGAGCACATGGGACCTGACGCTTTCCTTTTCGATTCAATTGAAGAAGACCAGGTGCTTTTTTCCTTTAAAAGGAAATTGTGCTCAATCCGACAAACGAGTGCATCGGCGCCGGCTAGCTATCTCCAACAAACAAAGAGGGTCCTGCTCAGCTAGTTCCTATTTTTTGGAACGTACTAAACTAGTGAAAGAGTGTTCTCAATCCAAGCTTTAAGAATTTCCATATAAATATCCTTGATTTTGTGACACACAATCTTAAGATCTTGTTTCCGAAATATCTTTCAGGAGTTGATATTCGGGGTAACGTTTTTGAAGATCTTGTTATTTTGTTGCATCCATATATTATAGTAGGCCATGATAAGAATGTCAATAGCAATTTCTAGAGGCAGAGCTACAACAACATATAGAATGAACAAAAGTACTAAGTACTCCTCCTCATCGCAATAATGTTATCCCAACAGTTAAGAGCGGAAGTACAATCCCACAATAAATGGATTGAGGACTAGGTACACCCACAGTTACAAATAACACATGAATAGGACTACAACCAAAATATTTTCTTTGAAACATATTCCTAGTGTTCAATCTGTCATGCATCAAAAGCCAGAAGAACACCTTGTATCTTAGGATCACAACAAATTTACAAAGCTTCCTAAAGAGAGGGTGCGCAGGGACTCTACTCTCGAGGACTTGCATTTTGATGTCAAAGAAGTTCTGGGAATTACAAGAGTAAGCCCAAATATCCTTGGATGTAGAAAAGTGAGTATTGTGCATTAGATTTTGTAATTGCTGGAAGGCTTGCAAGGAGAGTAGCCTATGAAAGAGGTTTTCTAGACTGGGCGATTAGATGTCCTGCCTGACAAAAATTTGGTCAGTAATAGCAGAAGATCAAGTTTTGGGAATATCTCAGATCAAGTTCTATGCCCTGCCCCCATTTATCAGACCAAAGCAAAACTGAGTCACCCCCATTTGGCATGAGGCCACAATTCTGAAGTGAAGCAGCGGCTTAAGGTCACTTTTCCACTAGAATGAGCTAACCAATCTATCTTGGGGTGGACCAGTAGATATAATAGAATTTCCAAATGAGATTAACCCACGGCAGATCACAATGATTGCAATATTTGTGCAAGTGCGTCATTAATACAGCTGTATTGTGAGTTTCCATCTCCAGCACTCCTGGACAAGCACATTCTTTAGAAAGACAAACTTTATCACAAGCACTTAGGACAACACCTTCATTATCCATTCCATATTTCCTCCAAAAATAATGCTTCGAATATTTGTTGATTTGGTCAATCACGGACCAAGGAAGATCCAAAGAGCGCATAAAGAAAGTAAGCAGACCTGTGGAGATAAATTTGACTAACTGAATTTGTTCTCCATAGGGAAAGATCATTGAACATATAGTTGTTCTTTTGTCAGTTCTCTGCCTGCTTTGATACGTCTCCAACGTATCTATAATTTTTTATTGTTCCATGCTATTATATTATCAACCTTGAATGTTTTATATGCATTTATATGCTATTTTATATGATTTTTGGGACTAACCTATTAACCTAGAGCCCAGTGCCAGCTTCTGTTTTTTCCTTGTTTTTGTGTTTCGCAGAAAATAAATAGCAAACGGAGTCCAATTGACATGCCAATTTTTGATGATTTTTTATGGACCAAAAGAAGACCCCGCAGTAAAAGAGTTGGGCTAGAAGAGTCCCGGTCCATCCACGAGGATGGGGGCGCTCCCCCCCCTCCCGGGCGCGTGGGCCTACCTCGTGGAGGACTCGGGCACCTCCTTGACGTGAGACCGACGCCAAAAATTCTTGTAAATACAGAAACCTCCAGAAAATAACCTAGATCAGGAGTTCCGCCGCCAGAAGCCTCCGTAGCCACAGAAAACCAATCTAGACCCGTTCCGGCACCCTGTCGGAGGGGGGAATCCCTCTCCGGTGGCCATCTTCATCATCCCGGCGCTCTCGATGACGAGGAGGGAGTAGTTCACCCTCGGGGCTGAGGGTATGTACCAGTAGCTATGTGATTGATCTCTCTCTCGTGTTCTTGAGGTGGTACGATCTTGATGTATCGCGAGCTTTACTATTATAGTTGGATCATATGATGTTTCTCCCCCTCTACTCTCTTGTGATGAATTGAGTTTTCCCATTGAAGTTATCTTATTGGATTTAGTCTTTAAGGATTTGAGAACACTTGATGTATGTCTTGCATGTGTTTATCTGTGGTGACAATGGCATATCACGTGATCCACTTGATGTATGTTTTGGTGATCAATTTGCGAGTTCCATGACCTCGTGAACTTATGCACACGTTTTCGTCTTGACTCTCCGGTAGAAACTTTGGGGCACTCTTTGAAGTTCTTTGTATTGGTTGAATATATGAATCTGAGATTGTGTGATGCATATCATATAATCATACCCACGGATGCTTGAGGTGACATTAGGATTTTGGTTGATTTGTGTCTTAAGGTGTTATTCTAGTACGAACTCTATGATAGATTGAACGGAACGAATAGCTTCGTGTTATTTCACTACGGACTCTTGAATAGATCGATCATAAAGGATAACTTTGAGGTGGTTTAGTACCCTACCATAATCTCTTCATTTGTTCTCCGCTATTAGTGACTTTGGAGTGACTCTTTGTTGCATGTTGAGGGATAGTTATATGATTCAATTATGTTGTTATTGTTGAGGGAACTTGCACTAGTGAAAGTATGAACCCTAGGCCTTATTTCAACTCATTGCAATATCGTTTGTGCTCACTTTTATCAGTTGCCTTGCTGTTTTTATATTTTTCAGATTACAAAAACCATTATCTACTATCCATATTGCACTTGTATCAGCATCTCTTCGCCGAACTAGTGCACCTATACAATTTACCATTGTATTGGGTGTGTTGGGGACACAAGATACTATTTGTTATTTGGTTGCAGGGTTGCTTGAGAGAGACCATCTTCATCCTATGCCTCCTACGGATTGATAAACCTTAGGTCATCCACTTGAGGGAAATTTGCTACTGTCCTACAAACCTCTGCACTTGGAGGCCCAACAACGTCTACAAGAAGAAGGTTGTGTAGTAGACATCAGGCTTCATGGTGCATAGAGGCAATCTTGGATAAGTGAAAGGTAAATTACCCAGAACATAGCCAGGAATAGAAGTGAGCATCTGGATTTTGCTGCCAGGCACATTGATGGTCACCAACATGGATTTGTCGCAGTTGACTCTAAGCCCGGTAAAGACTGCAAAATACATCAAAATATTCTAAGTTCGCAGCAGTTTCACAGGGCGGGCAGGCATGATGAGGATAGTCTGCATAATAAATTATAGGGAAATCCCGACAAATGTTTTTCGATGGAGGGTGCTGAATAAATTTTTTAGCCAAGGGTTTATTAAAAATGGATTGCAACAGGTCTGCACCCAGCACAACAAGAGGAGAGAGAGAGAGAGGGTAACCCTATGCGACCCCTCCTTTACACAAGAATTATTTGCCTGGCACACCATTCAATCGGACATATGCGAATCTAGAGGAGTATAACATATCAATCCACATAATCCACGAAAATGGATTCTTAGTTAATGAATTTTCAGTATGTTTGTAGTAGTGTGTTGTTGTTGCAGGCAAATGCCAAAGCTATCACCAATAGAAAAGGGGACCCTTATCTACAAAAAAATGACACTAACATTAGAACAAATAACTCTACATACTACTTGTACTTTCTCAATTTTGGTTTATAAGGCCCACACTACTAATGTTGCAACTAAACGGGGCAACTCAACATTGTACTGAGTACTTGAATCTGAAAAATTAAGTAGCTAACTGTGTATAGGTTAAGATTCACTAGTAGAAAAAGGGTCAAACGTGAAGCACATTAGTGCCGGTTTGAATTTGAGCTGGCACTAATGTGTACATTAGTGCCGGTTCCAACGGCTAGCCAGGCCGCTCTCACTAGTACCGGTTCGTGGCGAACCTTTAGCACCGGTTCGTGCCACGAACCGGTACTAAAGTGAGTGGTGGCAGGATGTTGTCTGTCCGGGGCCCCTCCAGCACCTTTAGTACCGGGTCGTATCATGAACCGGTACTAAAGGTCGTCCTACATAGACCCTTCGTCCACCCGAGCTCGCTCTGTTCTTCCCCTTTCCCCTCTCCTCTCTGTTCTTTTCCCTCTTCCTCTCAAGCTCATCACACATTTTGCCCAAGATTTGAAGGCCCCCATCCATTCAAATGATCACAAAGGTTAGCAACTTTTTCCTTTCATCTCTCATTGCTAGATTAGCTCGTGCAATGCTTTATATAGTGATTGATTTTTGAGTTTATTAATTTGGGAGGAATTATATATATGTGCTAGTATTTGATTTATATGCAATTTGAGGTCAAAAATAACACTTAGTTTTGCATATGTAGGTGTGGTTTACTTAGTACGTTCTAAATCTCCGTCGTAACCACCGTCGATCGCTCGCAACGTCCCGTCGCCGGCACCACCTTGTGGTGAGCCTCTTGTTCATGAAGTTTTATATAAAAAAAAATGATGTTTGTGTGATTTGGATATATAGTTACTCGTATAATTATCTTACCCATACGTTGTTTGTTATGCATAGTGCCATGGTTTTGACATCCGTCCCCGTCGGCCCTCGTCCGGGTTATGATTCGGATGTGGTATATTCTCTTTTAAAACTATTCATTGCATTTCGTGTTCATGACAAATTATGCCCATCAAGTTGACATAGATATTTGTATGTAGGAGGTAGTTGAACTGGAAATTCCAACCGACCCTATTGTCGAGAGGTTAAATTTAGTTGAAAGAGAAAACGAGGATTTGAGGGAAAAATTGAAAAGAATTGAGGGGGAGAAGATGGAATTGGAGTTGCATGTTGCCGATGTCGTCGATGATCACAAGATTAAGATGGAGAAAATGCGCTTGAAGATTAGAAAGATTAGAAAATATGCCATTCATAGTGAGGCTTGGTATCATTATGCTGTTGGATCAATTGTTACCTTAGTTGCGATCTTGATCGCATTTGTTGTTGCATTTAAATTCTTTAGCTAGAGAGTTATTTGTTTGTTGCATTTAAGTGTTGTATGATCTTTATGTATGAACTTTATGTATTGTATTAATTTAATGTTTTCGGTGCTGTGTATTGAAGATGAGCCGGCAATGGATGTACGATGACCGATGCTCTCCCGAGTTCATTAATGGCGTGCGTACTTTTCTGCTTGCGGCTGAGGCAAACAAGCAAGCGGATGGTTTTATGCATTGTCCATGTGTTGGCTGTAAGACTGGTCGCAATTACTCTACGTCAAGAACCATTCACGTCCACCTGTTTGAGTCCGGTTTCATGCCCCACTATAATGTTTGGACCAAGCATGGAGAAAGAGGGGTTATGATGGAAGACAATGAAGAAGAAGAGGAAGACGACAGCTATCCTGGCCATGGGTTCCCTGAATACGATGATACAACAATGAGGGAAGAAGCTGAGTCGGCAATGCGGGAAGAAGCTGAAGAAGAGGCATCGAATGAGCCCGTTGATGATCTAGGTCGGGCCATTGCCGATGCAAAGAGAAACCGCGCAAGTGATTTGGAGAAGAATAAGTTGCAGCGCATGTTAGAGGATCACAAAAAATTGTTGTACCCGAATTGCGTAGGTGACAAGAAAAAGCTGGGCACCACACTGGAATTGCTGCAATGGAAGGCAGAGAATGGTGTATCTGACAAGGGATTTGGAAAGTTGCTGGTAATGATAAAGGATATGCTTCCAAAGGACAACGAATTGCCCAAGAGTACGTACCAAGCAAAGAAGGATGTCTGCCCTCTAGGGTTAGAGGTGCAGAAGATACGTGCATGCCCTAATGATTGCATCCTCTACCGCGGTGAGTACGAGGATTTGAACGCTTGCCCGGTATGCGGTGCATTGCGCTATAAGATCAGCCGCGATGACCCTGGTGATGTCGAGGGCGAGCGCCCCAGGAAGAAGATTCCTGCCAAGATGATGTGGTCTGCTCCTATAATACCACGGTTGAAACGTTTGTTCCAAAACAAAGAGCATGCCAAGGCGATGCGATGGCACAGAGAAGACCGTAAGAAAGACGGAAAGTTGAGAGTACCCGCTGACGGGTCGCAGTGGAGAAAAATTGAAAGAAAGTACGGGAAGGAGTTTGCAGATGACGCAAGGAACGTATGGTTTGGTCTAAGCGCAGATGGCATTAATCCTTTTGGGGAGCAGAGCAGCAACCATAGCACCTGGCCTGTGACTCTATATTTGTATAACCTTCCTCATTGGTTGTGCATGAAGCGGAAGTTCATTATGATGCCAGTGCTCATCCAAGGCCCTAAGCAACCCGGCAATGACATTGATGTGTACCTAAGGCCATTAGTTGAAGAACTCTTACAACTGTGGAATGGAACAGGTGTACGTGCGTGGGATGAGCACATGGGGGAAGAATTTGACCTAAAGGCGTTGCTGTTCGTGACCATCAATGATTGGCCTGCTCTCAGTAACCTTTCAGGACAGACAAACAAGGGATACCGCGCATGCACGCACTGTTTGGATGATACCGAAAATATATATTTGGCTAATTGTAAGAAGAATGTGTACCTGGGACATCATCGATTTCTTCCGAGCAGGCATCCTGTAAGAAAGAAAGGCAAGCATTTCAAAGGTGAGGCGGATCACCGGACGAAGCCTCGCCACCGTACTGGTGCTGATGTACATGATATGGTCAAGGATTTGAAGGTGGTCTTTGGAAAGGGTCCTGGTGGACAACCTGTTCCGAATGACGCTGACGGACGCGCACCCATGTGGAATAAGAAATCTATATTTTGGGACCTGCCCTATTGGAAAGACCTAGAGGTCCGCTCCGCAATCGACGTGATGCACGTGACGAAGAATCTTTGTGTGACCCTGCTTGGCTTCTTGGGCGTGTATGGGAAGACAAAAGATACACCTGAGGCATGGGAGGACCAGCAACGTATGCACGGAAAAGACGGCATACATCAGGGTCATGCAAGCTACGCTCTTACCAAAGAAGAGAAGGAAATCTTCTTTGAATGCCTGCTTAGTATTAAGGTACCGTCTGGCTTCTCGTCGAATATAAAGGGAATAATAAACATGGCAGAGAAAAAGTTTCAGAACCTAAAGTCTCATGACTGCCACGTGATTATGACGCAACTGCTTCCGGTTGCATTGAGGGGGCTTCTACCGGAAAACGTTCGATTAGCCATTGTGAAGCTATGTGCATTTCTCAATGCAATCTCTCAGAAGGTAATCAATCCAGAAATCATACCAAGGTTAGAGAATGATTTGGTGCGATGTCTTGTCAGTTTCGAGTTGGTGTTCCCACCATCCTTCTTCAACATCATGACGCACGTCCTAGTTCACCTATGCGAAGAGATTAACGTTTTGGGTCCTGTATTTCTACACAATATGTTCCCCTTTGAGAGGTTCATGGGAGTCTTAAAGAAATATGTTCATAACCGTGCTAGGCCAGAAGGAAGCATCTCCAAGGGCCATGAAAATGAGGAGGTCATTGAGTTTTGTATTGACTTTATTCCTGACCTTAAGCCGATTGGTGTTCCTGAATCGCGGCATAAGGGCAGACTGGATGGAAAAGGCACGCTAGGAGGGGAACAAATAATATGTATGGACGGACATTCTCTCACTGAAGCACACTACACAGTTCTACAGAATTCAGCCTTGGTGGCTCCGTATATGGATGAACACAAGAATTTGCTACGCTCCAAACACCCGGAGCGGTCTGATGACTGGATTACACGTGAACAAACCAGGAGTTTCGCCAGCTGGTTGCAGACACGTACCATGCATAACACCTCTATTGAAGATGACCTTTACTTGCTGTCCCAGTTACCATCTTTGAATATAATGACTTTCAAAGGGTACGAGATAAATGGTAATACATTTTACACGATCGCCCAAGATAAAAAGAGCACCAACCAAAACAGTGGTGTCTGCTTTGATGCAGAAACCAAGACAGGAAAGGAAACATACTATGGTTATATACAGGACATATGGGAACTTGACTATCGACGTGGTTTGAAGGTCCCTTTGTTTCGATGCAAATGGGTCAATATGACACGAGGCGGGGTAACGGAAGACCCGCGGTACGGAATGACAACAGTGGATCTCAACAATCTTGCGTATGCAGACGAACCATTCGTCCTAGCCAATGATGTGGCACAGGTTTTCTATGTGAAGGACATGTCTACCAAGCCAAGAAAAAGAAAAGATAAGGAAGCGAATGCATCGTACGATGAGCCAAAGCGGCACATAGTTCTTTCTGGGAAGAGAAACATCGTGGGAGTGGATGACAAAACAGACATGTCAGAAGATTATGAAAAGTTTGATGAAATTGCTCCATTCACAGTGAATATTGACCCGAGCATCCCGTTAAATGATGAAGATTTTCCATGGTTACGGCGCAAAGGGACACATGTGAAGAAAAAGTTTCACACCCAAAGATCTGGGATGTGATCGGCTACACTATCATCACTTTCTTCTGTGTTTCACACCCAGGAGGGAATCTCTGTAATAGTTAGGGTAGTTATGTGTTTTGGCATTTGAAACGCGAAGAAATTTTATGTGCAAACAAATTCTTTCATGCCTTTACTGATTTTTAAAGTTAAGTTATTCACAAACTAGTGATTCACACTAATTTCAAATAATTCAAAATTTAAACTATTCAAATTTGAAAACTACGGGCACTAACAGAAAGTTTTAATTTTTTGTACCTAAAGCAAAAATATTCACGAAGAAACTCTAAATACACAAAAAAACAACTCAAAAATAAATAAAGAAAAAAATAAAAAAAGCACGCCTACTGGGCCAGAGCGGCCTGCATAACTAGAAACCCAACCTGTTGTTGGGCCAGGATGCAGGCCCGCAAAGGCCCAGTAGGCCCACAGGACATCACAGAACATGTAGGCCCAGTAGGCCTGCTTTGGAGAGGAGCTCGAGAGAGCTACCGCACGGGGAGTTATAAACCAGTGCGGACGCCCCTCGGCTAGCGAGTTGGGACTAAACTTGCCGCACAGCACCTTGACAGCGCACCCCCTTTAGTACCGGGTGGTGGCTCCAACCGGTACTAAAGGCCCCCCTTTAGTACCGGTTGGAGCCACCACCCGATACTAAAGGGTGTGCGGTTCCCGCCGCTTGGCCTGGCCAAAACAGGCCTTTAGTACCGGTTGGTGGCTCCAACCGGTACTAAAGGTACATCCTATATAACTAAACACTTCAAAAATTTCAGTTTCTCATCTGCTTCTTCTCCTCTGCCCCGTCGCCCGCCGCCCCCGTCTCCATATCCCTCGTCGCCGCCCCCGTCGCCGCCCCATCCCCGTCGTCGCCGCCCCGTCGTACCCGTCCCGCGTCGTCCCCGTCCCCGTCATCGTCGCCCCGTCCCCGTCATCGCCGCCCCGGCCCGTCCCCGTTGTCGCCGCCCCGTCCCTGTCCCCGTCGTCGCCATCCCCGTCGTCGCTGCGCCCGTCGCCGTCCCCGTCGCCTCTCGCCTCGCCGGTGAGCGCACACACACACATACATTTTTTTAGTTTTTTAGTTATAGAAATAGTTATAAAAATGTTAGAAATTTTTCTTTTTTAGTTATAGAAATAGTTAGTTATATAGCATTGTTAGAAATGTTATAGAAAAGTTAGAATTGTTAGAAATTTTTCTGTTTTTAGTTATAGAAATAGTTAGAAAAAAGTTAGAAAATTTTTCTTTTTTTAGTTATAGAAATATTAGAAATGTTATACAAATATTAGTTATATATATAGAAAGGTTATAATTTTTTTCTGTTTTTTAGTTATAGAAATATTAGAAATGTTAGTTATATAGTATTGTTAGAAACGTTATAGGAATGTTAGTTATATAGAAATGTTCGAAATTTTAGTTATCAAAATCCAATCATTAAAAAAATGTTACTTTTTGCGGGCATATAGCTAGTATTTGTTCTCGACGATGCTCGGCCCGCATCCTCGCCGTCGACCCGTCCGCGACGACGTCCGGCTGACCCATGTCCGGGACTGGGCTCCGCTGGGCTGGCACTGGGAGGTGCTGCCTGGAGGGGGGCGCCGCTTGATGAGGAACCCGGCCCCGGTCGTTGACCCTGATCTCGTTTGGTGGCGTTCGCGTGGTCCAGTTTCGGTGCGGAGGGAGCCGGCCCCGCCGGAGGTGGTACGTCGCCGTGTCAGGGAGGAGGACGAGCACGTCCATCGCTACATGGTTGCGTTAGAGGGCGGCAGGTTCTCCAATACCTGGCAGTTTCTTCAGGGATCTCACTTCAGCTATGATCTTGTGAGGGTTCCTTCTCTTTGGGTGTCCACCGCCCGCGCCGCATGATTCGGTGATGTATTCGAGATTATATCTATTATTCGAGACGATGTATTCGAGATTATATCTATTAT
Source organism: Triticum urartu (assembly GCF_003073215.2). Lineage (NCBI taxonomy): Eukaryota > Viridiplantae > Streptophyta > Magnoliopsida > Poales > Poaceae > Triticum > Triticum urartu. The sequence goes on along the minus strand of NC_053024.1, from coordinate 712,631,556 downwards.
TCGAGACAATGTATTCGAGATTATATCTATTATTCGAGACGACGTATTCGAGATTATATTCGATGATGCTTATTATGTACTATGATTGATTCAGTTTTTCCTTATTAATTGATTGCATCCATGCATTGTAATTTGAATATATTTCTTTTGGATTAGTTAAACAAAACCTATGGCAGACAATACCGGCAGAGAGGGAGAAGAGGCCCTGTTCAATATCATACACAATCCTCGCGGGCCAGATGATGATCAGAATGAAGAAGATTATGACGGCTCCGAATATCTAAACAACATCGGGGAGGGTGACATGATATTCGATCGCGACGACCGAATTGATGAAGTCATGAACTATGAACATGACGAAGAAAATGTTGATCTTGAAACAACAAAGACCGGCGAGGTATATATATTTATATAAACAGGCATCTGGTGATCATCACATGTTTTAAATGACTTGAAGATATATTAACGAAACGATCTTTCTTCTTTCAGCCATCCGGATCGAGCAAATCTTCAGGCAAAAGGACGAAACGAGGCCCAAACAAAAAGTTGAAGGAGGGCGTAAAGTACAATATCGAGGCAATCAGACCTAATGGCGAACCATTCGCACCTAAGAAGATTGCGGACAAGTTCGTTCGTCAATGCGGAGTTCTTGTGAAGGACCAACTCTCGATCTCCCTTCAAGAATGGAGAGAGCCAGCAAAGCCACGTCCAGGAGTTACTTTTGTCGACGACGGACAAAAACATTTGCTTTGGGAAATGCTCATGGAACATTTCACCCTACCAGATCATTTCACAGATGCAGATGTGGAGAAAGTCAAGGACGCTGCTCTTAGGAAGATGGCGGTTGCATTCAAGAACCACAAGATTCGTGAATGGGCCAAGTACGTCAACGGAGGAAGGAAGACTCCAGTATTCGAGGGAACACTAGATAACCAAAGTGCTCATTGGACGATTTCGTGAAATTCAAGGATTCGGAATTATCTAAGGAACGGTCGAGAATAAACAAGGCCAATGCCGCAAAAAAGGATAAGTTCCATAAGCTGGGGCTAGGTGGCTATGCGGTGGGAATGCCTAAGTGGGATAAGTCTGAGAAAGAGATGTTGGATGCAGGTGTCACTCCAGAAACATTGAGCTGGCCCCCCAAGTGCAGGACTTGGTTCTATGCGCATAGGGGGGAGTTGGACCCGAAGACAGGCAAAGTTTCGAAGAAGGCATGTCTGGACGGAGCCGAAGATAAGCTACTTGTTGCAATAGAAGAGGATCGATCCGGGTTGTTCGAGCTCAACAGAGAGAACGACGAGCTTACGCGTGCCCTGGGAAATCCTGAACACCTGGGAAGAACACGAGGCATGGGCGCTATTCCATGGTATGAGGGGTTTTTGGACTGGAACGTTGACTACAGAACCCCTGCGAGAAAGAAGATTGCGGAGGAGAAGAAGAGGAAGATGGAGGAGGAGCAGAGGAAGCTAGACTATGAACGCCTTCAAGGCCTAGAATCAGCGCACGCGGACTTGGCAATCAAATTCCAGTGGTAGCAGGAGCAGATCGGCTCACTTAGCCAGCAAAGGGGGTCTCAGCAGATAGCGGATGATCCACCAATGGATAGCACTGTCCCATCCATGCCGAGAAGCAGCGTGGGTTCCGCACCGGGCGACGCATTGCTGGATAGCTACCCATTGGATGACATCATGGAGAACACTAACTGCGAGCTACACTTCAAAATGAAGAACATATCCATGAAGGTGGCGGACGCCCTTGCTTTTACAAATCCCCCCAAGGCAACCTTCCATTGCAACCCGATTCCAACGGGCTATGCTCGTGTCTTGGTTGATGAGGTGGTGGACTAATATTCGGGGCTAGAGCTTGACATTCCTGGAGGTGACGATGAGCACACACTAGGAGAGGCCAACCATCGTATCATCCTATGGAGAAAGGATTGCATCATCTTTCGAACGCCACCGACACCGCGTCATCCGACTCCTCGTCGCAGTCCGCCACCGAGTCAACAGACTCCCGCTCCTCCAAGTCCACCAACGCGTCAGGCCACTCCTCCTCCAAGTCCAGCACAGCTTCAGGCCACTCCTCCTCCAAGTCCGGCGAAGCATCAGGCCACTCCTCCTCCAAGTCCGGCACAGCTTCAGGCCACTCCTCCTCCAAGCCCGGCACAGCTTCAGGCCACTCCTCCTCCTCCAACTCAGCCACGTCAGCCGCTCCGCCGCCTCAGCAATCACGGAAGAGAGCCGCCTCAGCTATGGTGCGTAGCGGTACAAGTCGAGGTAGTACTGCAGGTACAGGCGGAGGCAAGCGATTTCAATATGGTCCAAGCCTCGCGCCTCTTCTGCAGAGGCCTTACGACAAGTCCGAGGAGGAAAATGTAGCCATATCGAAGGCCAAGGTGGAAGCCCATTTTGCACCGAAACCGCCACCGCCGCCAAGGGAGAAAGTGCCTGTGGAAAAGATTGACCACTTCATTCGTATGGCTAGACCACCAGCTCCCAAGCCTGTTGACACGGACTATGAGCGCCACCTTAGGAAGTTAAATCGAGCACGTCTACAGAAAGAGGCGAGCTCAAGCTCGAGCAAATCAGCTGGCAAAAGGAGCGGTAAAACCGTTCCCCAGCTGGGAGAACAGGCGACGCAATCAATCCCCCCGCTTGTTGTGCCAACAACACATGAGAGTAGGCGCGCCCAATATTATTGTGGGCAAACCATTAACGTTCCAGGGGTGGGCGATGTGGTAATAACCGAGGAGCATATTGCGCAGGCTGAATCGATCGGGATCACTATTGGACAACTCCTCGATATCGAGCCCATGTCTCTGACTAGAGAGGAGGAAATAACACGGAAATATGCCCGGGGCCAACCTTTGGTCGAGCCAGAGGAGGTCAATAAGCTCCCAACGAGAATGTATGAATTGCATCAATGGTACATGGACATTACCAAGATTTCCAATCGAGAGTCCCTCATGGTGAATGTCAACAAGGAGCATTACTACCATGAGAAAGCTGTGACCGTTGAGTATTCATAACTATTTCAGCTATACAATAAAGAGGCACTCGACAAATCTATCGTCAGTTGCTATTGTCTGTAAGTGATTTCTTTTTGTAATTTAAGTCTCAAGCTAGCTGTAGTGATCATTTTGATCAATCATTACCTGTAATTATCCTCACTATATTCTTTTCTGTGGTATTATGCAGGATGAAGATTTATGAAATGAAAAAAGGTGGATGCTATGGCATTGGGTTCGTTGACCCAAATAGCATTAATGAATACACATGGAAAATAGATCCATATCACGAAAAAAGTGTAGAGGAAAGCATGCTACAGTTCTTCAAGGAACTCAAACAATGAAGATATACTACTTCCTTACAACTTCCAGTGAGTCACACTGTCTTGTACTACAAATTATGTTTTTCCCTACTAGCTATAGCTAAATGTTTTTGCTTACATATGCCCGCTTAATTAAGACATGCAAATGTGTGTGCATGCAGGTTTCACTGGATCTTGTTAATCATTAAAGTTGATGAAGGAACAGTTGAAGTACTAGACTCACTACTTAAGAAAGCAAGTGACTACACCATCGTGAAGGGGATAGTCAACAGGTAATTTCAATCATTATTAACTATATCTCGGCCTATTTAATTGGTTCGTCATTTCGTGATAACAACTATTTAATAACCCATTTATTCATTTTCTTTGTCGGCGGGCAGGGCTTGGGCAAAGTTCATCAGGGTCACTCCAGGCCCATGGAAACAAAGTCTGAAATGGTATCGACCCAAGGTAAGTAATTAAGTAGTACTAGCTAGCTGCCATCTCTTTAATTATCATGCTTGATTAATTATTATCTCATCAAATTCCATTCTCGTAAAGGACCTGAAGCAGGCGCCGGGGAATGATCTATGTGCATACTACGTTTGCGAGAACATTCGCATGATGGCGTCTGAAAGGAGCAAATCTCAAAGACAGGAGTGGGTACGATATCGATTGTCAGAACACTATTCACAATTTTTACACCATTATCGATATCTAGTCACACAACTAATACACATGCATATTGATCTCCTTCTTAACAGTTCAAAGAGGTGTGGGACAAGCTCCTAGCACAGGACCGCATAGAAGCAATTTAAGAGGAAATAGCGGGATTTTTGCTCGACCAGATCATAGATCCCAAAGGAGAATACTATTACCCGCTACCGCCCCCATGAACCACTTCCAATTGTTATCGTGCTCCGAAGGCACCAATTAGCTAGGCTAATGCCACTGGCTCCGAAGGCACCAATTAGGAGAAATTGTATATATATATATATATATATACATGTGTGTATATATGTGTGAATTAATTAATGGTGGTTGTGAGACATTCGATAATGTATATATATATATATATTATGATCGGTTCTACTAGAAATTCTATTTATATATATGCATAACGTGTACAATATGTAGTATCGTAAAATACCAGCAAACGAAAAATAATTAAATGGAAAACACAAAATTAAATGCAAAAGAAATCATAAACCCAAACCCCCCCCCCCAACATTTTAATACCGGTTGGTGACACCAACCGGTACTAAAGGGCTCCCTGCCCCCGAAGCTGGCTCGTGACACGTGGTTGCCCTTTAGCACCGGTTCGTGTTCGTGTTGAACCGGTACTAAAGGGGGGGCCTTTAGTGCCTACATTTTAGCGCCGGTTACCAAACCGGCACTAAAGGGCTTTACGAACAGGTGCTATTGTCCGGTTCTGCACTAGTGATTGTAGTCATAATTCTTAGCCAATCAAAATTTCATGCCCTTGTTGTTATCCTATCGGAAAGCTTCGTGTTGAATTTAACCTAATTGCAATATGTGTGCTCAACTGCATGTACAAACCGACTCCCCCGTCTTGATTTATAAGGCCTAATATGTATTTCGAGATTTACTCACCATTTGTTCAACCAATAATCTACGGCATATATGCCATAGAAGTCCATTATTTGGAAGTTTTCACATATGAATTTGACGATGTACCTATTTGTTGCAAAATTATGTTGCTTGAAAATAAGATGGTACACTTGGGCATATTCGGAACATCCTAACATTATGCCAAGATAATGCTACTATGAGTCTGGAAATGTTCTTAATTAATATGCACAACCAATATCATTTCAAGAAGATCACATCTATTAAATTTTGTAATGTGTGCCAACCAATGTGGTTGGATACGGTAACTCTTGTTTTTTCACAAAGTCCTTGCTTCCTCCACTTATTGTAGATTTATGCAATTAGACAAGAATATAACAGAATTGCAATTCTCATTCTTATCTATTTGTGGTAAACTTTTTTATTCATCATATTTGATATTTTCACTAAATGTGTTATGTATTAGTTTACACATCATTATATATATATGTATATAATCCTAAGTAATAGTTTTATGTTTTTTGCGCGTAAAATTCTCATGTAGCATAATTAATAATGTAAGCATGCCCATGCACATTGTTGTTAAAAAAATTTATGGTTCTAGCATTTATCATTATAAACTATATTGTCTTCTATTAAAGTGAAATTACATATTGTAAAAAAGGTCTTTTAACTTTATAGGTTGAGATGTTTAATGAGATTCTTTGTTATAGTGGATCACTCTAAATCTAAGCAAACCCATAAGTGTTGAATTACTCCAAAACTTAATTAGTGCCCCTTATTTATTAAAGTGAAACTCTACACTTACTTGTCTATAGTATCCTTATATATCTAGAATCCTGGTAGGGGTGTTTTAAAGTGTTTGAATCTAAAAACTAATTTGGAGGTTTCCAATATATAAGACTATGAAGTTTATGTGTAAATAAAAGCATAGTTGTTATCTATCAAGTGTGAACAGTTAGATTTTCCTTGAAACCCTTATTCTGCCCTGGCTTGGAGATATGTTCCCGAGTAATTTTTCCTTGTTTTTGAGCATGCATTCTCCATTCCTTGTATAAAGATATAAGATCATATTATTTACATAGCATGCACAAGTATGTTAGAATACAACTCATGTATGTTGTTTTATTTATTAGTTTTTTATCTTTAAAAAATAAACGTGGTTATTCTCAAGTACCCAACTAACTAAGTACCGACAAATTAATCTCTCTCAAGTCAGCTCACAAACCAATCCAATGCAACCGGATTTGTATTACAAAAGTAACAACAACATAAACTATGAAAGTAAAGCCATACTAAATTTTCCTTGCAAAAAAGGTCATACTACAGTTTTTAGTTGTTTGGTGCTAGTGCTCGCTAATTTGTATGCATGCAGAAGTTTCATTTCGTTGGTGTCCTGTAATGCAACTGTCGCATACATTATAGTCAAAAACTGGAAACATTAATTAGGTACCATGTCAGAGTTCCAACCATGTAATGTGGCAATCACAATCATGGTTGAGCAGTGTCTAATGCAGAAAAACTTACACGGTGAGTTTAAAAATGGCGTTGTTGAAATGGTTACAAACACTACACATTTGCAACACAATGTTCCTTTTTTCCAAGATTTTGATAGGATTTTTTCTTGCGTGGTTTAGGTTTGCTAACTATGTATAATCCTGGAAATTTCCACTCTCACATTTTTAGGTGAATTATCCGAGAATTTAACTCTTTTCCGACAAAGGGTGGACTTTATCGGCTTAAAATGGAGCATCAGGAAGATACATAACATGATGAGCACACACCCGACCTCTGCATAATTAGGATGCAAACAACCAACACAAACTCAGACACGTGAAAACACGCCGACAACTAGCAAAGTCATATAAGACCAAAGCTATGTGTAGGCTGCATCAACCATGTCATGACACAACATAGACGCCGAGGTTCTTCAACAGCAACACCTTCAGAAAGGTTGTGAAAGTCAAGCACCACTGTCACCAGATCCAACAATAAGGCCAAAATCTAGGTTTTCAGTCTGAAAAATAAGTCCAAGAATATCCGAGCAATGCCTTCAACAAGGTAAAGACGTAAGAATTAAACATCGCCATTATCTGGTATAACCACTCAGGTCTGACCTAGGCTTTAGCCTCGGAGCTCGAGACCGGGTGCTCCAGTAGCACCATCATCGAAGTCACTCAAGTGTTGTCGCCATGACTTTTCTGCGATATCGGGAACTACATGCAATGAGACCGCCACCACGGCACAACCATCCCTCCGTGTCAAGTCATCTTCCATAATCTGTATCTCACCGCCAAAGCCAACTACTGGATCAGGAGAAATGACCCCTCTTGAAGACCTTTCGATGACCACCGCTATCGTGGAGCTGTAGGTAGTACTATAGTATAGTTTCCAGTCACCGCCATCCGACCGGTCAAATCTCGATCACCGGCTCCAAGTCATGTACCGAAGCACTGCTGGTCAGCCACCGCAGGAAAGCAAGGCCAGCACCTCGCTTCCGCAGTCCACATCCAGCAAAGAGCACGATGCGCACCGGGCCACTGATGCCTCTTCCGATCAGATCTGGCTGGAGACTACCCACACACGGAGGTCCCCGGGCATCACCACTCATCCCACCACGACTCCACATCCGCACCACCATACCCAGCCATCAGCTCCACGCGGCCGCCCTATGTAACGCCCCGGATATAACTTTCCCAATTTGTACTCCAACTCTTGTCGTTTCCGGCGTTAAGTTATATTTATTTCTCGGGTTCGGGTCTTTGTCTCCGTGTGTTGTTTTCATTGTCATGCATCTCATATCATGTCATCATGTGCATTGCATTTGCATACATGTTCATCTCATGCATTCGAGCATTTTCCCCGTTGTCCATTTTGCATTCCGGCGCTTCGTTCTCCTCCGGTGGTCATTTCTAGCTTTATTTCGTGTGTGGGGATTAAACATTTCCGTATTGGACCGGGACTTGCCAAGAGGCCTTGGTTTACTACCGGTAGACCGCCTGTCAAGTTTCGTATCATTTGGACTTCGTTTGATACTCCAACGGTTAACCGAGGGACCGAAAAGGCCTCGTGTGTGTTGCAGCCCAACACCCCTCCAATTTGGCCCAAAACCCACCAAACTCTGCTCCATCACCTAGAGCGTTCGATCACGATCGCGTGGCCGAAAACCGCACCTCATTTGGACTCTCCTAGCTCCCTCTATGTCTATAAATAGACCCCCCCCCCGAAATTCGGATCTCTCTCCCCCTCTCGAAACCCTAAAAATCCCTCTCCGCCGCCGCCGGACGTGTCCGGACGAGCCGGACAACGTCCGGATCCGCCGCCGCCTATCGCCGCCCGCCACGTGGCACTCCGCCGCCAGCCGCAGCCGCCGGCCCGGGGAGCCCGTTCCCAGCCCCCGCCGTCGCCGCCGCCAGATCCGGCCGGGGAGAGGCCGGCCTCGCCTCCCCTCTTCTCCTCGCCGACGAACCACCTCGCCGGAGCCCACCGACTCGCCGGAGACCTCGGGCAACTCGAGCTGCTACAGTACATCGGGCCAGATCTGGATCTGAGGACCCCCCGGTTGACTTTTGTCCCCCCGAACCCTAATTTTTATGCATACTTTGACCTGTGATATCTCCGCATCCGTAGCTCCGATTTGGGCATATAGCATATCAAAATGTTTGTCTCGATGAGTACATCATTTCTTTATATTGCATCATTTTCATTTGAGTTCATCTTGATGCCCGAAATGCTATTAGAAGAGGGCTTCGTGAGTTAATTGTCAGATCTGCTAGTTCATCTTAGACTTTTGTCATTTTTGCCATGATTATTGTGTGCATGATATGCCCATGAGTCCTACATATGTTTTGTTAAGGGTTTTTTCATCTTTCCAGAGGTGCAGCCCATGTATTTTTGTGATGTGTGTGGTGACTTGTGCAAGCTTGCAAAGTGAGGCACCCGGTAAATCTGTTTTCAGGGATTTAGTAGTTTTCACTAAGTCTGGGATTGTTTAGTTCATAATGCCATATGTTCATGCTGTTTCCTAGTGATCCGTGCCTATTTTGAGGATGATCAGTAAAGGAGTTTTGTTAATATTGTTGTGCTCTATCCATCCATGTCTTTGTTTGCAATTATGGAGCACCCTAGCTTGAGTCAATCGAGCTCTACTTTTGCTTCGTTGTGAATCTGGGCAGATTGTCAACTCATTTGCAATTTTGCCGGTGATGTTGTAGTTGATCCGTGCATGCTATGCCATTGTTCTTGCCATGTGTAGCTTGAATTTTGTGCCTTCTTAATGGATGTATGCTTGTCTTGCCATGACTTGCACCGTAGTGAGTGCATCAAGCTCGTTAACATGCCTTCGTGAGTTATGTTTCAGCATGTGTCAGTTTTCACGAAGTCTGAAAACCGATTATGTTTTAGCTATGTTCGTGTGCTTGTTAGTATATTTTGTGATCCCTTTTGGCTCAAGGTCACTAAGGGTCTTTTGTTAAGCTTGTTGACTAGCTCCATGCCATGTTCTTCTTTGTCTTAATCAGGTCCTGTAGCATGTTGTTTTGTTGTTCCGAAGAGGGCTTCATGATCTGAAATTTCAGACAAGTGTTAATTTCACTAAGTCTGAGATCTGTTTACCATTTGCGTTTTTGCCATGCTTGTTTGAACCTGTTAATGGATGAATTGGCCGTAGCTCAGTGCTAGT
>NC_053024.1:712406627-712620976 GCF_003073215.2 Triticum urartu | reverse complement strand
TCAATAGCTCGCGTTGTTGCTTCCCTGTGTTTATTTTGATATGTTCCTAGAGAAAATTGTGTTGAAAGATGTTAGTAGCAATGATGCGGATTGGATCCGTGATCTGAGGTTTATCCTCATTGCTGCACAGAAGAATTATGTCCTTGATGCACCGCTAGGTGACAAACCGATTGCAGGAGCAGATGCAGACGTTATGAACGTTTGGCGAGCTCGATATGATGACTACTTGATAGTTTTAGTGCACCATGCTTTACGACTTAGAATCGGGGCTTCAAAGACGTTTTGAATGCCACGGAGCATATCAGATGTTCCAAGAGTTGAAATTAGTATTTCAGACTCATGCCCATGTCGAAAGGTATGAGACCTTTGCCAAGCACTTTGCCTACAAGATGGTGGAGAAGAGCTCACCTAGTGAGCATGTGCTCAGAATGTCTGAGTACTAAAATCACTTGAATCAAGTGGGAGTTAATCTTCCAGATAAGATAGTGATTGACAGAATTCTCTAGTCACTATCACCAAGTTACTGAAACCTCGTGATGAACTATAATATGTAAGGGATAACAGAACCGATTCCCAAGCTCTTCGTGATGCTGAAATCAACGAAGGTAGAAATCAAGAAAAGCATCAAGTGTTGATGGTTGACAAGACCACTAGTTTCAAGAAAAGGGCAAAGGGAAGAAGGGGAACTTCAAGAAGAGTGGCAAGCAAGTTGCTGCTCAAGTGAAGAAGCCCAAGTCTAGACCTAAACCTGAGACTAAGTGCTTCTACTGCAAAGGGACTAGTCACTGGAAGCAGAACTGCCCCAAGTATTTGGCGGATAAGAAGGATGGCAAAGTGAACAAATGTATATTTAATATGCATGTTATTGATGTGTACTTTACTAGTGTTTATAGCAACCCCTCAGTATTTGATACTAATTCACTTGCTGAGATTAGTAACTCGAAACTGGAGTTGCAGAATGAACAAAGAATAGTTAAGGGTGAAGTGACGATGTGTGTTGGAAGTGGTTCCAAGATTGATATGATCATCATCACACACTCCCTATACTTTTGGGATTAGTGTTGAACCTAAATAAATGTTACTTGGTGTTTGCGTTGATCATGAATATGATTTGATCATGTTTATTGCAATACGGTTATTCATTTAAGTCAAAGAATAATTGTTATTCTATTTACATGAATAAAACCTTCTATGGTCATACACTCAATATAAATGGTGTATTGAATCTCGATCGTAGTGATACACATATTCATAATATTGAAGCCAAAAGATGTAAAGTTAATAATGATAGTGCAACTTATTTGTGGCACTGCCATTTAGGTCATATTGGTGTAAAGCGCATGAAGAAAATCCATGCCGATGGGCTTTTGGAATCACTTGATTATGAATTAGTTGATGCTTGTGAACCATGCCTCATAGGCAAGATGACTAAGACTCCGTTCTCCGGAACAATGGAGCGAGCAACTGACTTATTGGAAATAATACATACTGATGTATGCGGTTTGATGAGTGTTGAGACTCGCGGCGGGTATCGTTGTTTTATGACCTTCACAGATGATTTGAGCAGATATGGGTATATCTACTTGATGAAACATAAGTGGGAAACATTTAAAAAGTTCAAAGAATTTTAGAGTGAAGTGGAAAATCATCGTAACAAGAAAATAAAGTTTCTACGATCTGACCGTGGAGGAGAATATTTGAGTTACGAGTTTGGTCTTCATTTGAAATAATGTGGAATAGTTTCGCAACTCACGCCACCTGGAACACCACAACGTAATGGTGTGTCCGAACGTCGTAATCTCACTTTACTAGATATGGTGCAATCTATGACGTCTCTTACCGATTTACCACTATCGTTTTGGGGTTATACATTAGAGACAGCTGCATTCACGTTAAGTAGGGTACTATCTAAATCCGTTGAGATGACACCGTAGGAACTATGGTGAAACCAAAAGCTATCATTTCTTAAAGTTTGGTGTTACGATGCTTATGTGAAAAAGTTTCAAACTGATAAGCTCGAACCCAAATTGGAGTAGTGCGTCTTTATAGGATACCCAAAAGAAACTATTGGGTACACCTTCTATCACAGATCCGAAGGCAAGATATTTTGTTGCTAAAAGTGGATCCTTTCTAGAGAAGAAGTTTCTCTCGAAAGAAGTGAGTGGGAGGAATGTAGAACTTGATAAGGTAATTGTACCATCTCCCGAATTGTAAAGTAGTTCATCACAGAAATCAGTTCTAGTGATCTCTACACCAATTAGTGAGGAAGCTAATGATGATGATCATGAAACTTCAGATCAAGTTACTACCGAACCTCGTAGGAAAACCAGAGTATGGTCTGCACCAGAGTGGTACGGTAATCCTTTCTAGAAGTCATGTTACTTGACCATGACGTACCTATGAACTATGAGGAAGCAATGATGATCCTAGATTCTGCAAAATGGCTTGAGGCCATGAAATCTGAGATGGGATCCATGTATGAGAACAAAGTGTGGACTTTGATTGACTTGCCCGATGATCGATGAGTCATTAAGAATAAATGGATCTTCAAGAGGAAGACGGACGCTGATAGTAGTGTTACTGTCAACAAAGCTCGACTTGTTGCAAAAGGTTTTCGACAAGTCCAAGGGGTTGACTACGATGAGACTTTCTGACTCGTAGCGATGCTTAAGTCTGTCAAAATCATGTTAGCAGTTGTCACATTTTATGAAATCTAGCAAATGGATGTCAAAACTGCATTCCATAATGGATTTCTTAAAGAAGAGTTGTATATGATACAACCAGAAGGTTTTGTCGATCCTAAAGGTGCTAACAAAGTGAGCAAGCTCCAGCGATCCATCTATGGACTGGTGCAAGCATCTCGGAGTTGGAATATATGCTTTTCATAAAGTGATCAAAACATATGGTGTTATACAGACTTGCCGTGAAGTCTGTATTTACAAGAAAGTGAGTGGGAGCACTACAACATTTCTGATTAGTATATGTGAATGACATATTGTTGATTAGAAATAATGTAGAATTTTCTGGAAAGCATAAAGGAGTGTTTGAAAAGAATTTTTCAATGAAAGACCTTGGTGAAGCTGCTTACATATTGGGCATCAAGATCTATAGAGATAGACCAAGACGCTTAATTGGACGGTCACAAAGCACATACCTTGACAAAGTTTTGAAGAAGTTCAAAATGGATCAGGCAAAGAAAGGGTTCTTGCGTGTGTTACAAGGTGTGAAGTTGAGTAAGACTCAATGCCCGACCACTGTAAAAGATAGAGAGAAAATGAAAAATGTTCCCTATGCTTCAGCCATAGGCTCTATCATGTATGCAATGCTGTGTACGAGACCTGATGTGTGCCTTACTATTAGTTTATCAGGGAGGTACCAAAGTAATGCAGGAGTGGATCACTGGACGGCGGTCAAGAACATCCTGAAATACCTGAAAAGGACTAAGGATATGTTTCTCGTTCATGGAGGTGACAAAGAGCTCATCCTAAATGGTTATGTTGATGCAAGCTTTGACACTGATCCAGACGATTCTAAATCGCAAACCGGATACGTGTTCATATTGAATGGTGGAGCTATCAATTGGAGCTGTTCTAAATAGTGCGTCGTGGAGGGATCTACATGTGAAGCGGAGTACATTGCTGCTCCAGAAGCAGCGAATGAAGGAGTCTGGATGAAGGAGTTCATATCCGATCTAGGTGTCGTACCTAGTGCATTGGGTCTAATGAAAATCTTTTGTGACAATACTGGTGCAATTGCCTTGGCAAAGGAATCCATATTTCACAAGAGAACCAAGCACATCAAGAGATGCTTCAACTCCATCCGGGATCAAGTCCAGGTGGGAGACATAGAGATTTGCAAAATACATACGGATCTGAATGTTGCAGACCCGTAGGCTAAACTTCTCTCATAAGCAAAACATGATCACTCTTTGGGTGTTAATCACATAGCGATGTGAACTAGATTATTGACTCTAGTAAACCCTTTGGGTATTAGTCACATGGAGATGTGAACTAATCACATAAAGATGTGAACTAGATTATTGACTCTAGTGCAAGTGGGAGACTGAAGGAAATATGCCCTAGAGGCAATAATAAAGTTATTATTTATTTTCTTATATCATGATAAATGTTTATTATTCATGCTAGAATTGTATTAGCCGGAAACTTAGTACATGTGTGAATACATCGACAAACAAAGTGTCACTAGTATGCCTCTACTTGACTAGCTCGTTGAATCAAAGATGGTTAAGTTTCCTAGCCATAGACATGAGTTGTCATTTCATTAACGGGATCACATCATTAGAGAATGATGTGATTGACTTGACCCATTCCGTTAGCTTAGTACGATGATCGTTTAGTTTGTTGCTACTACTTTCTTCATGACTTATACATGTTCCTCTGACTATGAGATTATGCAACTCCCGAATATCGGAGGAACACTTTGTGTGCTACCAAACGTCACAACGGAACTGGGTGATTATAAAGGTGCACTACAGGTGTCTCTGATGGTACTTGTTGAGTTGGCATAGATTGAGATTAGGATTTGTCACTCTGATTGTCGGAGAGGTATCTCTGGGCCCACTTGGTAATGCACATCACTATAAGCCTTGCAAGCATTGTAACTAATGAGTTAGTTGCGGGATGAGTATTACGGAACGAGTAAAGAGACTTGCTGGTAACGAGATTGAACTAGGTATTGAGATACCAATGATCGAATCTCGGGCAAGTAACATACCGATGACAAAGGGAACAACGTATGTTGTTATGCGGTTTGACCGATAAAGATCTTCATAGAATATGTAGGAACCAATATGAGCATCCAGGTTCCGCTATTGGTTATTGACTGGAGACGTGTCTCGGTCATGTCTACATAGTTCTCGAACCCGTAGGGTCCGCACGCTTAAAGTTCGGTGATGATCGATATTATGAGTTTTTGTGTTTTGATGTACCGAAGGTAGTTCGGACTCCCAGATATGATGACGGACATGACGAGGAGTCTTTAAATGGTCGAGACGTAAAGATCGATATATTGAACGACTATATTTGAATATCGGAATGGTTCCGGATGAGATCGGGAATATACCGGAGCATCGGCAGGTTATCGGAACCCCCTGGGAGGTATATGGGCCTTATTGGGCTTTAGTGGAAAGGATGGGAAAGGAGCAAGGGAGGTGGCGCCCCCCAAGCCCAATCCGAATTAGGAAGGGGGGCCGGCCCCCCTTTCCTTCCTCGCTCCTTCCTCTTCCTTCCCTCTCCTAGTCCAAGTTGGAAAAGGGGGAATCCTACTCCCGGTGGGAGTAGGACCCCCCTTGGCGCGCCTCTCTCTGGCCGGCTGCCTCCTCCCCCTTGCTCCTTTATATACGGGGGCAGAGGGCACCCCATAGACATAATAACTGATCATTGATCTCAGACGTGTGCGGTGCCCCCCTTCACCATAATCCACCTCGATCATATCGTAGATCGTAGTGGTGCTTAGGCGAAGCCCTGCATCAGTAGCATCATCATCACCGTCACCACGCCGTCGTGCTGACGAAACTCTCCTGTGAAGCTTTGCTGGATCGGAGCTCGCGGGACGTCATCGAGTTGAACGTGTGCAGAACTCGGAGGTGCCGTGTGTTAGGTACTTGGATCGGTTGGATCGTTAAGACGTACGACTACATCAACCGGGTTGTGCTAACGCTTTCGCATTCGGTCTACGAGGGTACGTAGACACACTCTCCCCTCTCGTTGCTATGCATCACCATGATCCTGTGTGTGCGTAGGAATTTTTTTGAAATTACTACGTTCCCCAACACCCAGTGCTAGTGGAGAGCAGAGGATTTTTGGGGAGCTCGCGAGGGAGATTGACCACGCTTGCCTCGGTCAGTTGCCTTGTGGGGGTGGTGGTCGATGTTATCTTAAGGCATTTCCAAGGCGGACCTTCAAAACTATTGTAAGAGCATTTATAGCCGGACTTGATAAATCTGACATCTCAAACGCCCGTGGTCATAGATAATGACCGGCCACGCCTTAAAAAAATACATTTCATATCCGGATACTTCAAATTTGACCCCAAATCTATATTATTAGATGCAACGCAACGATTTTTGACGGAACTTCCAGGGGCAAAATTAAGCCTGGGGCAATTGGGGCTGTCAGCCCCAGGAGTGGCCCAACTAACACCAACAGCTCAGCAGTTCTTTTTCCCGAATCCTATTTGACGCCCTCAGCGCCGAATACAATGTTAACGGTACAGGGCGCATACCCCCTGTGCGACGAGGTCCGGCCAACATTTCTTTTTCTTTTTCTAAACTGATGCAAAAAAGACGTACCTGGGAGGATTCGAACCCAGCATGCAACGTGATAACCAGCCCGACACTAAACGTTTTGTGATCAAGTACATTTTCTTACATCTTTTGTTCTTTCTTTTCTTTTTCTGTCTTTCTTTTTCTTTTTCTTTTTTCTTTTTTTCTTTTTCTTTGTACCCTTTTCTAATTCGTAAAGTTCACCGGATTTCATGAACTTTTTTCCAAAATTTTGGTGAACTAATTTTCAAGTTCGATGAACTTTTGTCAAAATTCGATGGACTTTTTTCAAATGCAGTGAACTTTTCTTCAAATTCGATGAACTTTTTTTCTATAATTTGGTGAACTTTTTTTCAAATGCGGTGAATTTTTTCAAATTCGATGAACTCATTTTTAGGTCGATGAACCTTTTTTTAATTCTATGAACTTTTTTGAATTTGATGAACTTTTTTTAAGCTGATAAACTTTTTTTGAAATTTGATGAACGTTTTCCACATTCGTGAATTTATTATGTAAATCAATGATTTGTTTTTTTCTGAACGAACATCACAAATACAGCCGAAAGAAAAAAACAAATGCGAGATCGTTTGATCGAACGAATGAAGGCGAGCGGGAGGGAAGCGAGGGCGTGATGGGTTAATGGGCTGGCCCACGAAGGGGCGCGCGTGGGATCATTCTTTTAAGAATTTTGACTGATAGGAAGTCCAGCCCCAGACGTGTAGAGGCCCAGCACCAAGCTCTAGCCCATAGATCTCTCTAGACTCCACCCTCCCGTACGAGAGATTTCCACCTAACATACGAGCCAACCCAGTTCAATGCTACCGAAAAGGATCTTTTTAGAATGACCCATCATCGGCGATCCCTATTTGGCGCTGCAAGTGCCGGTTATAAGCGTTTCTGCAAACCGGCGCATGCAGCGCACGTCCCTTTGCTGCGACTGAGCCGGCCCATATATCTGCCTTTTCTTTCTATTAGCTCAAAAAGTGTGAGCCAGCGAGAATTCGAACTCGCGGTCTGCTCTTGAACCCCAGCTACCACGACCACCAAGCCAAAGAACGACTCGTGTTTTATACTCCTTTCGTCCGGAAATACTTGTCATCAAAATGAATAAAAAGGGATTTATCTAGATGTATTTTAATTCTAGATACACCCCTTTTTGTCCATTTTGATGACAAATATTTTCGGACAGAGGGAGTAACTTCTTTCCTTCTTTTTATTTCCTCAAGTCGCGGGAACTGCTCCGGTTTTGGGAAGCTTCCTAAACCTTTTTTTCGGTTCGTTGGTCATTTTCAGGTGCGGTTTTATTCGGGTTTCCTTTTTCTTTTCTTTCTTTTCCCTTTTTGTTTTGTTATTTTTTTCATTTTTAAAATTCATCTTAAAAAAACCGTGTTCTTTTTCAAAATCAATGATTTTTCTTTTTCATGTTTTTGTAAGAACCGATGAACGTTTTTCAAATCAATGAACTTTTTTCCAAATACGGTGAACTTTTTTCCAATTCGATGAACTCTTTTTGAAAATTGATGAACTTTTTTCCAAATCCGATGAACATTTTTCAAATTCAACGAACTCTTTTTCAAAATCAATGAACTTTTTTCGAATTCGATGAACTTTTTCCAAATCCGATGAACATTTTTCAAATTCGATGAACT
Source organism: Triticum urartu (assembly GCF_003073215.2). Classification (NCBI taxonomy): domain Eukaryota; kingdom Viridiplantae; phylum Streptophyta; class Magnoliopsida; order Poales; family Poaceae; genus Triticum; species Triticum urartu. The sequence continues at coordinate 712,613,044 of NC_053024.1, read as the reverse complement.
TTTTCCAAATCCGATGAATGTTTTTCAAATCTGATGTACTTTTTTTAAATTCGATGAACTTTTTTTTTCAAATTCAATGAACTTTTTTCAAACTCGATGAACTTTTTATCAAATTCAATGAACTTTTTTCAAATCTGATGCACTTTTTTCAAATCCAATGTATTTTTGAACTTTTTTGGAAACTTCATGCGCATTTTCGAATTCATGAACTTTTAAACAGTAATTCTGAACCTTTTTTTTTCAATTCATATGAACCTTTTTTTCAAATTCGTGGCTGTTTTCAATACTTTTAGAATTATTTTAATTTATATTTCTTTTCAAAATAATTTATGCTGGGTATATATAATATGTGTTAATTGAAGGAAAGGTCAAATAGTACTGGTTTCTAATTGTGGACAACGATATGATCTCAGCCTAGTGGTTACGAGCTACTGCTGTCGATGCCTGTGTGCCGAGTTTGAATTCTTCTATTCCCAAAGAAACAGTTTCAGTATTAAAATCCTCTTTATTTTTTTCGCAGCATGGTTGCTGCGATTGTTGAGCCGGCCCAGCAGCGCGCCGCGTGAGCGCCGGTTGCAATAACGGGCGCTGAAGGCGATGTACAGGAGGTCCCCTCATCATCTCGCCCAGAAACCCTCGCAACGTCGACACCGCTTTCCTTCTGCGCGGAATGTATGTGTGCGGCTGCGCCCAACTGCCTCGGTGTTCAGATCGTCTCATCGGAGAGCAGTGCCCCTAATATGCCCTGACGGCAGAGTATCTGGTGCTATTAAGGCTTAAATGCTACCGTGTTACGGGTATATGAGCCGTCGGATTCTTAGATCGGACGATACCTGGGAGCTGTTGGATCTGCTGGACCAATGCACAATTTTTGGAATCTTTGAAGCCTTTTTTATAAATGTTGCAGAGTTATTGAGAGTTGTCCGATCTGAGAATTCGACGTTGAGGAGCCCGTATCACGGTAGCACCTAAGGCTTGGTAGCACTGGATATTTCCTCCCTCGCGCTACCAAAAGCTACCTCAGTTAATTTACTAGCTCCGTCCTAATTTATTGGTTCCATTGTATTTTCTGCCAAATTTTGACCATAAATTTAGCTAACAAAATGTTCATGCATGTCACAAAAAATTATATCATTGAAAGCTATGTTAAAATACGAATCCAACGATATAATTCTTGTTGACATGCATTAACATTTTGTTAATTAAATCTTTGGTCAAAGTTTGACACAAATTACAAAGGAGAGCAATAAACTAGGTGGTAGTATTAAGTAGTATCATCTAGCCTTTCCGCCCTAGTTACTCTGAATCAACCGAAATACACCGGCAAAAATAGGAAAATAATTCAACCGAAATAAGCTATTTGGTGATTCTATACTTCGGTCAATTTTAATTTCATTGTCAACATGAATTAGACTTAGACTATGTCCAAAGTCTTGATTTTAAACACTGAATCTTATCTTACAGCTCCAAGTCCTACTACACCGATGAAAAAAATGATGGGCTCAAACGAAGAAAGTCTTCCTTAATTTGCTACCAGCTTTTGGCATGATGCAGCCGGTTAAACTGTTACATGCATCTTTTTCTGAAATTTTCTCTCGTGGTAATGATGAGTTCGTATTTCCTTCCAACTCTGAATTGTGTACTTCTAACATGCATTGGTATGTGTCGTGGAATAGGATTAGTTTTTTTACACCCACATGGTTTTACCCTAGGCTTTGAGAAATCCTGGCTCCGCCTATGAGAGCTTCGTCGGACGAGGCCCATGGTGCATCCCGATGCTCGGCGCGCCAACGAAGGGGTTGCGCGTCCGCCAGCGCGCTCGGATGCCAGACGGGTCCCACGGCCTCTGGGGAGGCAGCTACGACTGGCCTAACGCCGAATCCATGCGCCATTTGGGTGGACACAATGAATTCCTAACGGATGGAGTCCGAGTGTAGCCGTGCATGGGCCTCTTCCCGGGCGCGGCGGAGCGCAAGCCAGACGGCCATCCCTCATTGGGGTCGCGTGGGATGAGCTCCGGGTCGACGAATCTGGAGGTGAAGGATTAGGATCCGCTTCCCGCCATGCCGGAGATGGCTGAAAAGAGCCAGAGACGAGCTTGCATGGCAGAGGGAAGGGGAGGGGAGGGGGAGTGAAGTGGCTAGGGTTTGGTCCGGTGAGTGGATGGAGAGGAATTTATATGGGGTCGGGTAGGCCGGGTCCGACGTGGCGAGTGTGCCCGGGCGTCCCTATATCCGCCCCGTATTTGGGTTGGGTATGAGGGGTGCCGGTTAGCCCGGGTGTCTGAGAGCCGTTTGAGGGGATCATCTGGGTCAAAAAACGTGACCGGACAGCGATCGGGTGGCCCGCCCGGGCATATGAGACGGGTTTGAGGCGCCCGACTGTAGATGCTCTAAGTGTTCGGACAGAGCTTTTCGGTCGCAGTTTGTCATCCAATGTTGTCCCACATCGGTCTGCGGACCAGTCCGGACATCATTTTTTTCCGCCAACGAGGAGGGCATTACGGGACTTCGAAAACCAGCCACGTAGGACTCTGACACCCTCGGGCCACCCAAAACCTCGTCCGGACCCGCGTCTCCATCCTTCCCTCTTTTTTTGCATCTACTTTTTATCTCGCCCACGATGTCGTTCTTCTACCCTGGGTGCCGGTCAGCCCAGGCGTCTGAGAGCCGTTTGAGGGGATCGTCTGGCTCAAAAAACATGACCGGACAGCGATCGGGCGGCCTGCCCGGGCGTATGAGACGGGTTTGAGGAGCCTGGCTGTAGATGCTCTAAGTGTTCGGACAGAGCTTTTCGGACGCAGTTTGTCATCCAACGTCGTCCCACATCGGTCTACGGACCAGTCCGGACATCATTTTTTCCGCCAACAAGGAGGGCATTACGGGACTCCGAAAACCAGCCACGTAGGACTCTGACACACCCGGGCCACCCAAAACCTCATCCGGACCCGCGTCTCCATCCTCCCCTCTTTCTTTTCATCTGCTTATCTCGCCAACGATGTCGTTCTTCTACCCTGGCCGCCTGCCAATCCCTTTCCGAAACTCCCCAACCCCCACCTTACACACGACTTCCGCCTCTTGTCTTCAGCCGTCGTCCAGACCCTCGTCCGTCCGGCGCAGGTACCATTCGCCCTTACAGGGGTCACAACGCCCGGCAAGTGTTCGGTGAAATGTTCGTGCTAATTTTTGTCGATCCTTCTTTTAAGCAATTGATTCGGACAGGAAGTACATATACAAGCACTACTCTGATTCGTTCGAGGAGGCAGGTGCTCGGTATCAAGCCACCCAGCTTCCTTTTTGAACCCACCCAACCAGATCTTGAGCTTGATGACACCGAGGCAACCTTCCTGGGCTGGAGTCTAGAGTCTGAAGCCCATCTCCAAGACGGTGAAGGCTAAGCCTGGTGGTGTGTCAACATTATCCTCCTGCAGCGTCTCCCCATCGTCACCACCTCCGCCGCAGTTTGGGGGCGATCTTCTCATGCAATCCCGATTTTTGAATCAGGAGGTGTTCGATGTTTAACTTTCTTTGTAGGAGTCTTGAAGAACATCGAGATGTATGATTATAAATATCACCTTTATCTCAAACATTTGTGATATGTAAAAAATGTGATTACAGGGATCACTTTTATGAAAAATATTTGTGGTTTGTATTTCCGACTTATTCCATCTAGTCAGAGGTAAAAGAATATTAAACATTGCATTTGTTTGTTCGAAAAGGCATAACTCTAGACAACTTCTACTAAAATAAAGTTTAACTAAAAATATGCCACCCACCTTGGGGCTCGACCCAACAAGACCACAAAGTTAAGAGCTTTGTGCTCTATCAGCTGAGCTAGACGGGCAATCTGGCCCAAATTCAAATTTTTACGTTTACATTTTAGGCAGTATTAAGTGATGCATATTATAAATGGAAGGTTAAAATAGGAAATATTTTTGGCAAGACGGACATTGAAAAGTTCCCCGCACCTCATGGTCGCGTTGATCATAGGTTGGAGCTCCTAGAAGAAACTTAGAACTTCAGAACTTAATGAGCAAATTTCAAACCACGGAACACAACATTTCATAGTTCCATGCGCAAAACAAATCACCAATTCCCATGGCATAACACAAACCTACTACTACTAGTATGTTAAATCATATTTGTTATTCACAACAAAAGAATCATATGTTAAAACTTTACAATTGAAGGATAAAGTGAAATAAAAGATACACTTATATTAGCATCATAAAAAACCCGCAACAAGGGTAGTTCCTGGAAAAAAATAAAGGTGCATACTATAATTGAAACCACAACTATTCTACATGCATAAAATAAAAATATTCTAAAATAAATAATACCAATAACAACGTTTGAAATAAAAAAGAGATTGAAATGATGGGGGTTAAGAATAGATTGGAACCACCCCACAAAAAGAATCTATACTGGAACAACTTGAATATGATTGAGGATTAGAAGTAGACATGCATGCCGTAGTGCCGTATTTTCTTTGAAATCTGTATTTTTATCAACCTCTTCTTTGACCTTCACGTGTTTGGTGAGGAAAATTTATGGTATTGCCCGTCCACATGATGGAATGAGTGTTATTTTGCTTGGGTTTCAGTGCTTCGAGGATAATGTTGCAACCTTTGTGAGAGGCGATAGTAATTAGATTGACATCTCAATGGTAATGGCATCTACGGTACTAGGAAGAAAAATCTCATGGCTTGGTCTAGTACATTAATCTTGACAAGGAAACCCTATCATGTGTTGATCTTCCAAAATGACTGATTATCTTGGCAGTGGTTGCGAATGAAGGTACAATAAGGAAAAGGCGTTGGATCTTGGCAGTGGTTGCCAATGACAGTACAATACGAAAGACATCGGTTCACTTGCCGTACCTCTTATCTTCGACCAAAGTGTGTGCAAATGTTTAACGATGTTAGGTTGTCACAACACTCGACTCATGCAGCTTTCCAAATGTTTGTGGGTTATCCACCTCGTGCATATTAGGTGTTATATTACTTCCAATGCATGATTCTTGGAGAACATCAATATGTAAAAGGTGTTATAGAGATCACCTTTATCAGGAATATATGTGGTTTGTACGAGATGCAAAAGGTGATTAGAGAGATCATTTTATCACAAATATGTGCGGTTCATATTTATTCCACCTAGTCCTATGTAAACGAATATGAAACAGCCTACACAAAACATTATCGCCCACCTTGGGGCTCGAACCCAAGACCACAAGGTTAAGAGCCTTACGCTCTACCAACTGAGCTAGACAGGCAATTTGTTCAAATTTCAAAATTAGGAAATATAGGGAGGCAAGTTTAAGTGATGCATAGTTTGAATGAAAGTTTAAAATGGAAAAGATTCTTTAGCAGACAAACTCTGAAAAGTTTCTGCTCATGTTGATCGTAGGTTACAACTCACAGAAGAAATGGACAACTTCAGAACTTAGTGAGCAAATTTCGATCCGCAAACACACAACAGTTCTTAGTGCCATGCGCAAAACAAATCACCAACGACCGACCTTTGCTCTTGGTTTTGGCTTTGGTGGAAGTGGCCACCATGAGCGTGGTAACGCGTGTCACGTTGGCGGCGGATTGCACGGTGAGGGACGCCACCCACGCGGTGAGCGGCGCGCTGGCTTTGGGCGACAGCAGCAAGTGTGAGCGTACCAGGAGTAGCGTTGAGCTGCACACGGAGACATCGGCCGCCCAAAACGTAGGTTTTTAGCCTGGAACTTGAGACTTAATACTCGAAGAGCACCACCATAGACAAAGTCTCTTATGTTGCTAGCAACTTGGAGAAGAAATACGGTTGCAATATATCCATATCAGTATCAGAACCGCGGATCAAGGTGAACTCCACACATTGGGCTACTTGTTGAGATTCGAGATCTGCAAATGCAAACAATGAACGTGCTAACAACTGTGCTGACGGGGACAAGCACCAAAACATCTATAATGCTAAACGTATAAAGAGTTACACACAAGTACACACTAACTAGGATTCTTTCTTTCTAACTAACCTCTCCCCCATGATTTTCACGGGGCTGAGCCCCTCCTCCCTCTTAATCTCCAATCAAAATCCACGTACGTGTAAAACCCCCGTAAACCTATTATGTATAGCATTACTCCCAAAACATTCAATAGAAATGGACCATCATGTGGGCAGTAATGCTACATCCACGGTATTGTACCGCGTTTTATGGAGTAGTTTTGACTTGGAACGTTGTGATAGGTTTAGGGGGAGGATTATTGATCATGTGGGAGGGATCCATGGAGCCTCACAGGATGACACGCGAAGCCTGGCGGCCAAGTCGCATGCACCTCCATTAACATCAATGTGTTTTTGTTCTCTCATGATACATTTGATTCTTTTAAGTCATATAATACTTTGATTGTCACAAAATATGGTAGGGCAAGACATATTTTCATAAAGCTTAGTGTACAAACTTCCCAACCAAATAGCTTCTTTGCATGTCTCAGAAACCGCCATATACTCGACATCAGTAGTGGAACGAGATACAACACACTGCAAAGTTCCTCTCGAACTCACAGGCCACAACACAACCACCAATAATGAAAACATAAGCTGTGAGAGATCTTCTCTTGTCTAAATCACCAGCAAAATTAGAATAGCAAAACCAACAAGTCCATCTCTAGATTTCCCAAACTGTAAATAAGCATTAGAAGTACCTCGCAAGTATCTAAAAATCCACCGTACTGCTTTGCAGTGCTCTTTTCCAGGATTAGCTATGTATCTGCTAACAACACTCAATGCACATTTATCTATGTACAGCATTTGTTCTTGGACTGCATAGTGAAAAAAGAATATTGGAAGTGTTTATCTGATGTGGTTGCTTTTTTTATTCCTCAGTCGATGTCTAGCTTATGTAGGTTGTGGTCTCTTAGTTCTAAACTTGTTGTAAATAATGTGATATGTGCTTCTTGCATATGGAACCTGTGGCCATTGCGTAATGATATTTACTTACAGGGCTCGGTCTAGGCTAATGTATGAGCCTTGTTGAGAAGGGAAAGTGTCCTGGTACTTCCATGGATGATTATGTGCAGCGATGGTCAATCATTTCTGTTGTGACACACAAATAGATGAACAAATGAATGACCACCACTAAAATAGCGCCACAGACCCCACCGTCCATAGTCTAGAAGATGGCCTAAACACCAATCATAGAAAATTACAACGCTAAATATAATAAAACAAAGCCACTCACCTGGTGCTCCATCACCTGATTTCCTACATTCCAAGGTCCACATCACACCAATACATTCGATTCATCTAGCTAACTTCCATGTGGAGTTTGATGTTGCATAAAATACATAACTCTAAGTTATCCCAAATACCTAAAATAATTGGTCAAAAAAGGGTACAAATCCAGAAAGAAAATAAATATGTGGAAGCACCAAAAAGAAATTGCCCGCCTTGGGGCTCGAACCCAAGACCACAAGGTAATGAGCCTCTATGGTGTGCTACCTAGGCAGTCCTACCATTCCAAACAGTGATCTCCGGCCCACTCGTCCTAAATCATGGGGCTAGGATGGCTGCAGGAAAGGCAAGTTTGCTCAGGTAGCAAACAAACCATGTGCTAAGAACCTTGAGCTCTTCCAACTGAGCTAGGCGGGCAATGTGATCTTTTTGACAATCTATCTATTATATAATTAAAAGGAAGATATAATCAATCCCTTAGGTTCACCCATATTACCATAAATGTTGAACAACCTACTCCATTAGTTATATAGTAAGGCCTAACTATAAAAGTTAAGATTTCTATATATAAGGTGAACATTAGTGGAAGAACTATAGTATTAGTTGTCCATATATGTCACATACGTGCCCTACAGAATCTATTTTTAGATGGTTCCCTACAAAATATTTATATGACTAAAAAAGTATAACTGATGTGGCTCTTCAACTAAAGAGAAAATTTCCTATGGATAATGACTGGGAATGTAAATTTCTTATGGTGTATGTTCGTGCTCTACCTCGTATTGAGGCTATATCAGACCACACATCCATTCTCCTAACTACTAGTTTACCACGACCACAACATAGATGCAAGTTCAACTTGGGGGGTTGCTTTGGGATGGCTTCCATGACATGGTCAAGGCGGTGCGGGTGAAACCGGTGGCCAGGCATACCCCAATGCACAAATGGAATAACAAAATGCATGCATTATGCAAACTCCTTGGTGGTTGGGCTAGGCATACGGCGAGTATCTGAAAAAAGGAGAATCTTTTTCTTTTGTCTATATATCATTGGTGAATTAGAAGCTTTGGCAGAGGTTAGACCTCTATCTGAGCATGAAATCGAGATCAAGAGTCATTCGAATGCACAGATAGCTAGCATGCTGTGTGAAGAGGAACTCAAATGATACCATCATTCTAACTCTCAATTTATCCTAAAAGGTGAGTTGAATACTAGATATTTTCATGGAGTTGCCAATGGCAAACATCGGAAGAAAAGTATTCATTCCCTACAACAGGATGAGGGCACGATCGAGGGGCATGATCAACTTAAATGTTATATCACTAATTATTATAAAAATTTGTTTGGAGCCCGAGAGAATGGAAATTTTTTGATGGATGAGTCTTGAATAGATGACATCCCCCCAGGTCTCTGATGGGGAAAATGGCCTTCTAACAGCCCCATACTCCGAGGAGGATGTTAGAAACACGGTTTTCCTAATGGAGTACAACAAAGCCCCGGGTCCGGATGGTTTTCATGCTAAGTTCTATCAGAACTTCTCGAAAGTCATCAAACCGTATCTCCTACTTTTGTTTAGCGACCTACATGTTAGGCAATTAGAATAGTTTCTCTTAAACTTCGGCGACATTATTTTATTACCTACGGTTAATGAGGCTGAAAAGATACAACAATATAGACCTATTTGCCTCTTTAATGTTAATTTTAAAATATTTATGAAGGTTGCGACTATTAGGCTAAATTCGGTAGCTAAACACGTGATTCGTCCTTCACAGACTGCTTTTATGCAAGGCAGGCACATCCTAGAGGGAGTTGTTATCCTTCACGAAATAGTCCATGAATTACATCGAAAAAAGGTTGAATGGGGTGGTAATCAAAATAGACTTTGAAAAATCTTGTGACAAAGTCAAATGGCCACTTCTTTAACACTCTCAAAATGAAAAGATTTTCTGCAATGGTGCACTATTGATTTAAGACCTGAGAGTTGCTCAAACTAATTTTATCAGCATTCGAGCAACTCTTAGGTCTTAAGATCAATTTTCACAAAAGTGAATTGTTTTGTTTTGATGAGGCTCAAGATAAGGCCCACCTATATGCTGAACTATTCGGATGTGGGTAGGGCCAGTTTCTGATCACATATTTGGGGATACCGATACATTATTGAAGATTCACAAATGCTGAATGGAAACACATCGAGGAGAGACTGGAAAAAAGACTTAGCAGTTGGAGAAGTAAACTACTGTTTCTGGATGGAAGATTGGCCCTCATAAATTCAGTACTAAGTAACATGGTACTATATATGATTTCCATCCTCCAATTGCCGAAAGAAGTTTTTACATAGACTGAAGTATTTCTGATCAAGATTCTTTTAGCAAGGAGATAGCGAGAGAAATAAATATTGGCTAGCTAAATGGAGTGTAGTTTGCCATCCCAAAGACCAAAGCGGGTTGGGCATTCATGACCTTGAGATTAAGAATAGGGCCCTCCTCGGCAAATAGTTGTTTAAATTATTGACGAAAGACGGTGTATGGCAAACCCTCCTGAGGAGGAAATATGGGTTCCAAGGTGGTATCCCAAGTATACTGGAAGCTTGGGGATTCCCACTTTTGGGCGGGTCTAATGGCTACGAAGAAATATTGCTTCACTTGTGGATCCTTGTCGATTAAAGCCGACTCAGAAATTAGATTATGGGAGGACAAGTGGCTAGGAAATGCCACACTCCGGAAATAATATCTTGTTCTTTACAACAATGTGTGTCACAAGGGTGATACTATTGTCACGGTAATGCAATCATTTCCGCCAAATGTGTATTAGAAGAGATTTAATTGGACCCAGACTCGAATCGTGGTACATCCTGCTCCAGCGATTGTCCGCAGTGCAATTGTAATCCAATCTATGTGCCAGTTGATAATAACAAGAATATCTGAAAAATGAAGATACCTCTTAAGAATAAAATCTTTGCATGGTATCTTCGCCGCAGAGTCATGCTTACTAAAGGTAACCTTATTAAGATAAATTAGCATGCAAGTCAGCAATGTGTCTTTTGTCACCATGATGAGATAATAAAACATTTATTCTTCAAATGCAAATTGGCCCGTTCTATATGGTCAGTCATCAAGATAACTTCTGGCTTGTATCCTCCTTGTAGCGTTGCTTATGTATTTGGCAACTGGTTACATGGGATATATCACAAGTTTAGTACTCTTGTTAGGCGTGGGAGCGATTGCCGTTATTTGGTCGCTTTGCTTATGTAAAAATGATAAGGTTCTTAATGATAAAAGTACGTCTCTGATACAGGTTATCCATAGATGTACCAGGTCTCTTCATTGATGGTCTTCTCTACAACGTGTGGAGAATTGAGACCTGTTTACGGAGATGTATGCACGATTGGAGGATACGGCGAGGGATACTTTTACCCTACATGGGTGGCAACATGATCTTATGATTGGCCCACCTACGTTTTAGGTGTTATTCAAACTCTACATGTTTTGTTGTACTTCACCTTTTTATTTTTTGTTTATGCAAGAGGACTTTGTTTGGTTGTGTGTATCTTAATTATGCAGAGGCCAGTGTAATACTTAAGCCCTTTAAGTAATAAATCGTCTCTTTTCAAAAAATCTAAAAACATCACATCATGTATCCTTGCTTTGTAGATTTAGAGTATTAAATATTGCTATTATTATTTCTAACACTAAGCTAGCTACGTGGCAGACAAGGTATTTCTGGCCGCGACTTCAAATGCTCCGTCGTGAACATTATTTTTTAAAAAAATGGTAAAAGAAACCGATGTGGCAACAAACATTGACGAATTGTCTTTATACGTACAAGTTTTCATGCAGAAAAAATTACTCCCCCCCCCCTAATAGTACATATGATTTTCTTCTCGAATATGTGCAGATACATAGACAGTTCTTCAATGTTTGTTTAAAAAACATAGATTATTTTGATTTTTTTGGATTTACTGTTCATCACAGGTGCATTTGAACTCGTGAGCAGAAGACTCCTTTCGCTAAGTGGCTGGCTATTCATCTTTACTTATGTAATTCAATGCAATATGTGTACGTTAGATCAATATACATTTTTTTAAGGTCGGATCAATCATCTCCTATATCACTAAGCTCTCTGGGGCAAAATCGGCCGGGAGCGATTCAAACATCGATTTTGACCGAGTCGTACGTTTCTATGAGCTGGGTCTGGTGTGAGCTGGCAGTTTTGTGGGCCTTTTTGGTGAGTGTTGGGTGATACGTGTCAATTCCACGCGTCGGTCTGTTGTGGACAGAGGGGAGAGGTTGGCTGGGGAGTGCCTCAACAGAGCGGAGAGGTGGGCTAGGTTCGTTGCGCCGTCATCTTCGTCATTGGAGGAGCTCGGACGCCGACGCGCTGTGTGTGCCGCTGCCGTTGGGTGAGTATTCAATCAATCTATCCACTACCACTTTCGCAAAAAAAATCTACCCACTACCAGGAGATCGATGCTATCAGAAGAGTCATCTTGCATCTACGATCTGATTTGATATAGGAGGCCGATCCGCCAGACTTGGCTCACCGCCATCTGAATCCCGCCACCATGATCTGATCTGATGGTGAAGTGGGACCGCAAGAAAGAAGTACCCGAGAGGAGCCACGGTGGGGCCTCAAGCTCATGGGGTGCGCCCTCCACCCAAGGGTGTGCCACATGCATGTGTGGGTCCCGCATCAGTCCCCCGAGGCCCATCTTCTGCTATATGAAGTCATTTTCTTAGAAAAATAATAATCAAAAGAAGACTTTCAGGGCGAAGTGCCGCCGTCTCGAGGCGGAACCTGGGCAAGAGCACTTTTGCTCTATGATGGAGCGATTTCGCTAGGGATACTTCCTTCGGGGAAGGGGAAATCGAAGTCATCGTCATCAACAACACTCCTCTCAACATGAGAGGACTCATCTCCATCAACATCTTCACTAGCACCATCTCATCTCCAAACCCTAGTTCATCTCTTCCATCTTTGTCTGAAACCTCAGATCAGTACCAGTGGGTTGCTAGTAGTGTTGATTAAATCATGTAATTGATGCTAGTTGGTTTAGTTGGTGGAAGATTATATGTTCATATACAGATTGTTAATCATATATTATTCTCTTGTGATCATGAACATAAATATGATTTGTGAGTAGTTCTGTTTGTTCTACATGACATGTGAGAAGTCTTCACTAGTAGAAAAAGGCCCATTTGTCCCGGTTCCAGAGGCCCATTTGTCCCGGTTCTGGAACCGAGACAAAAGGGCCGGGACTAAAGCCCAATACCTTTAGTCCCGGTTCGCCTATGAACCGGGACAGATGGGCTTCCACGTGGCCGCTGCGGCTTGCCCATACAGGAGGGCCTTTTGTCCCGGTTGGTAGCACCAACCGGGACCAAAAAGCATCCACGCGTCAGCAGTTCAGGGGCTAGGGTTTTTATATTTTTAAAGGAGGGGGGTTGGGGGTTTTGGGGGCTTTGTAGGGTTAATTTAGGGGTTTCATATATTGTGTTAGCTAGCTAATAGAGACAAGTGTCCTCTCTTATCTCCGTGCTTGGTCGACGCCACGTACTATAGGTATAGAGAGGACTCGACACACTAGCTAGTAAGAAAATGAAGGAAACCATTAACTACACAAGATCGTCATGAACATATACAGAGAGAAGTGACCGACCTCTCCTTCTCCGAGAGATTGGTCGAACAACAAGTTTTTGTATATCTATCTGACGCTACTGGCTACATATATATAATATAAGATCTCTTACAATTCCCTAAAATCTAATGTCAAATTCCACATTGTATTCTCCGGCTTTATTTATGACGTGGTCAAGAAAGAATCCCGCCAATTCCTCTTGAATTGCTTGTATGCGATCTTGTGGTAGGAGTTCATTCCGCATCTGCCATATCTAATTTGAAGAAGGGGGTCAATACTTATATATGAATGAAACTCAACACAAATGATGGTAATAAAATAGAATTGTGGCAATTATTGCTTACGCACTTCAAATTGTTTTTTAGAGTAACCCCGCCTAGAGGTCATCGAGTTGTAGATGTACTTGCAAACGTAGTATCCACAATAATCATTCCCGGGTTCCTGCCACAAGCACTTTACGAGAAATAGAGGTCAATCAAACTGATAATCAAGCATTATAAATGGTATTGATGAAAGTAGCTAGAATCAATGGGAGATGCGCGGAACTAGCTAGTAGTACTTACTTTCGGGGGTGTAAATCGCAGCTCCCCCGGCAGTCCCAGAGCTTTTGCGGTGAACTCTTTCCAAACCATGCAAGACAAAGAAAATAATTACTTGATATCAGGAAATGAACAAAGTTGCCTATATGGTGCGATAATGATCAATTGAACTTACTTCTAGAGCATTTCAATCATGTTCGCATACTCCTGGGGATCTTTTCGTTTTGAGTCTAAGACGGTTACTACTCCCAGCTCAAGCTTAATCTCCACTAGAATAAAGTGGAAGCTGCGCACACATGCATAACTCATCAATTACATTACTATAACCTCAAGTAATAAGGTAAACCGAATATGCACAAGATAGTAACACTTACTTGAAGTTGTAAGGAAAGAGTATTTTCTCTTTATTTTGATTTTGAAGCAATGATTGTAGCAAGTTGGCCTCGGTTTCCATGGCATTATATTTAACTGTAAATTCATCTATGATATTTGTGTTAATGAACCCAATATCATAGATTTGTGCTTTTCTGCATTCGACGATCTTCAATCTGCATAATATAGTGAGGATAATTATATATACATGCAATGAAAGAGCTGAGCTATATATAGAGACTTAAATACATAAGTAGTATTTACAAACAGTAGCAAGTGACGATTATTTTATTGAGGGCCTTTTGATTGTAAAGCTAGAAGAACTCCTCAAATGGAACAGACAACATATCAATTCCAACGAGGTCGTGCTCCTCTTTAACTCTCAGCGTCAAAGTATCCTTCCCAGACTCGCTGCAGGTGTCCATGTACCACTCATGGAATCTTCGCATCATCGTTGTTAGAGGAGGATGACCAGGTTTGACGAGAGACTTCCTGTACCAGTATTTGAATTCGTCCACCTCCATTGTATCAAAATGTGCATCGTCAGGCAGGTAATCTGCAGGATTGGTACCGGGCACCATCCCCAGAAGATTAGCGACGATGTCGCTAGACACCTTGAGCGGGGGCCACGATTGGTTCGCTTGTTCGCCGAGCTAGGGAATTTTTTCCCACTTCTTCGTTCTGCTAACCTTCGGTCACTGCAAGTACTTCCCGACTGCTCCGCTTCCTTATATGTCCTTTCAATAATGCGATCATAGCTGGTTTGCGGTGAAGACGGTGGTGGTCGCTTTAGGGCATCGATAGTGCGCTGAACTTTCATGGAATCTATCTTCTCTTCCGGAGGTGGATGTTTCATAGCTCTTTGCGTTTCAAAGAAGTCCTTCACATAGGCTTCACAGATCTCCGTGTTTTCCTCCATGGTGCTCTCATATGGTAACTTCTCTAGAGGCTTGAGAGATGGACTGAATCTGTATTGCCTCCCGCCTGTGGCTGTACTGCAAGACGCCGGAGCAGCCGGAGCGGCGGCGGCTATCTTCCTTCATTGCTTACGAGGCGGAGAAGGAGGCAGAGTGCTACGATGAGCCGGAGTAGCCGAAGTGGCGGCGGCTATCTTCCGCCGTTGTTGACGCGGCGGCGGAGGAGGAGGCGGGCTGCTCGGACGCGCCGGAGCAGGCGGAGAAGGAGGCGGAGTGCCGCCATGCGCCAGAGCAGCCAGAGAAGGAGGCGGAGTGCCCTGATCACTCGCCGGAGGAGGAGGTGGAGTGCCCTGACTCGCCGGAGAAGGAGGAGGAGGAGGCAAAGGCATCCAGTTCGGAAGCTTGATGTTCTCCTTCCGCCATAGACATGGAGTCTTCAGAGCAAGACCCAGCTGAGTCTCCCCTTCACCGGTAGGGTGGTCAAGCTCGAGCTCCTCAAATCCCTCCGTTATTTCATCCACCATCACAACAGCATAGCCTTGTGGAATCGGAAGGCAGTGAAAAGTTGCACTGGGCTCAGGAGGTGCAACAGAGCCGACAACCGCCTTGACTTTGAGGTTCTGCCATTGTGTCATAAGTGGCAATGTTGAGCTTTTGTGATAGCATCCACGAGGTAGGTAGGAGCCGTGAAGCCAGGCTACTAAAGAAGCTCGATGGAAGCCATGCTGCTTCTCCGCTGAGATGGCGGGGTAGCTTCTCGGGTAGCTCCGACAGGTTGCTGGCTGTGAACTGCTTGTTCCTCTAGCTTTCATACCCTTGCATTCAACTTCTACAGTTCACTCTGCTCCACTTTCCTCCTCCTCTCCCAGGTTTTGTAACCGCCTGTGCCGGCAAACCCAACCTTCCACGCAACGGAGCCTGTCGTGCCTCGTGTTCGTCCAGGGTGCTCAGGATTCCCGAGGGCTTGTGTGAGCTCGTCATTCTCTCTGTCAGGAACGAACGTCCCTTGCTACGCTGTGGCGATATACTTCTGAAGGTTCTTGACGGGTATTTCCAGTTGCTCGTCAGTCCAAACGCACTACCCTGTTCCAGGGTCCAACATTCCCCCAACCCCGAAGAACCAAGTCCTTGAACGGTCTGGCCAGTGGAATGTCTCTGGTTCGACCCCTTTAGCAAGCAGGTCATTCTTAGCCTAGTCCCACAACGGCCGGGCTTTGAGGTAGCCACCTGACCCCGTGCGATGGTGATGCTCCTTCTTTGCATCATTTATCTTGTTTGTCCCTGACATCTTCTTACTCTTCTCCGATGTCTTGTAGGCCACAAATGCGGGCCACTGATCTCTTATCTTCTCAAATCGGCCGGTGAATTCTGGAGTCTTCCCTTTGTCGACAACATTGATTTCAACTCATTCTTCCACCTCCTGAATAGATCTGCCATCTTCTTAAGAGCATGAGCCTTGACCAATGGCTCTATAACTGACTTCTCCGGATCCTACTCTGGCGGTAGGGTGAAATTTACCTCTAGCGCGGTCCAAAGATCATCTTTCTGTCTATCGTTGACATAAGGAACTTGAGGGTCTTCGTTCTTAGCCTTATTCCATTGGTGGATGCTGATCGGGATCATGTCCCTAACAAGAACCCCGCACTGAGCAGAAAATGCTTCCTTGGTCCGGCTGGGTTCAATCGGTTGGCCATTGCCAGCGATTGCTGTGATTGTGAACCTTTCATACTAACGCAACCTTTTCTTCGGGCCTGTTCTCGTTAGCGAAGTTTGGCTCGATCCGTAGGGCTAGAAAAGAAGAAAGAAGAGAGTTAATATGTGTACATACTGCTACGTCTTGAGCTTGCGTTGGTTTTGCCCGAAGAGGAAGGGATGATGCAGTAGAGTAGCGTAAGTATTTCCCTCAGTTTTTGAGAACCAAGGTATCAATCTAGTAGGAGCCCACGCTCAAGTCCCTCGTACCTGCACAAAGCGATAACTACTCGCAACCAACGCGATTAGGGCTTGTCAAGCCCTTCAAGATCACTTACAAGAGTGAGATCTGATAGATATAATATTTTTGGTATAAAGATGCAAAGCAAAAAGTAAAAGCAAAGTAAAAAATAAAAACAAGATTAAAGTGATGGAGATTGATATGATGAGAATAGACCCGAGGCCATAGGTTTCACTAGTGGCTTCTCTCAAGAGCATAAGTATTCTACGGTGGGTGAACAAATTACTGTTGAGCAATTGACATAATTGAGCATAGTTATGAGAATATCTAGGCATGATCATGTATATAGGCATCACGTCCGTGACAAGTAGATCGAAACAATTCTGCATCTACTACTATTACTCCACACATCGACCGCTATCCAGCATGCATCTAGAGTATTAAGTTAAAAACAGAGTAACGCCTTAAGCAAGATGACATGATGTAGAGAGATAAATTCATGCAATATGAAATAAACCCCATCTTGTTATCCTCGATGGCAACGATACAATACATGCCTTGCTGCCCCTTCTGTCACTGGGTAAGGACACCGCAAGATCGAACCGAAAGCTAAGCACTTCTCCCATGGCAAGAACTACCAATCTAGTTGGCCAAACCAAACAGATACTTCGAAGAGACTTGCACAGATAACCAATCATACATAAAAGAATTCAGAGAAGATTCAAATATTATTCATAGATAGACTTGATCATAAACCCACAATTCATTGGTCTCAACAAACACACCACAAAAAGAAGATTACATTGAATAGATCTCCACAAGAGAGGGGGAGAACTTTGTATTGAGATTCAAAGAGAGAGAAGAAGACATCTAGCTACTAACTATGGACCCGAAGGTCTGAGGTAAACTACTCACACTTCATCGGAGGGGCTAGGATGATGTAGAAGCCCTCCGTGATGACGACCCTCTTCCGGCGGAGCTCCAGAACAGGCCCCAAGATGGGATCTCGTGGATACAGAAAGTTGCAGCAGTGGAATTAGGTTTTTGGCTCCTGGTCTGATCATTTGGGGGTACGTGTGTATATATAGGAGGAAGAAGTACGTCGGAGGAGCAATGAGGTGACCGCCTCTTTTGATCCTTGGAGCAGGGTCCAAGTCTCCTGGATCACATTCGGTGAGAAAATCACGTTCCCAAAGATTTTATTCCGTTTGGAATCTGTTTGATATTCCGTTTCTTCGAAACAATGAAATAGGCAAAACACAGCAATTCTAGGCTGGGCCTCCGGTTAATAGGTTAGTCCCAAAAATAATATAAAAGTGGAAAATAAAGCCCAATATAGTCCAAAATAGTAGATAATATAGCATGGAGCAATAAAAAATTATAGATACGTTGGAGACGTATCAGGCATCCCCAAGCTTAATTCCTGTTCGTCCTCGAGTAGGTAAATGATAAAAAGAGAATTTTTGATGCGGAGTGCTACTTGGCATAATTTCAATGCAAATCTTCTTAATATTGGTATGAATATTCAGATTAGAAAGATTCAAGACAAAAGTTTATATTGACATAAAAATAATAATACTTCAAGCATACTAACAAAGCAATTATGTCTTCTCAAAATAACATGGCCAAAGAAAGTTATCCCTACAGAATCATATAGTCTGGCTATGCTCTATCTTCACCACACAAAGTATTTAAATCATGCACAACCCCGATGACAAGCCAAGCAATTGTTTCATACTCTAACTTTTTCAAAACTTTTTCAATATTCACGCAATACATGAGCGTGAGCCATGGATATAACACTATAGGTGGAATAGAATGGTGGTTGTGGAGAAGACAAAAAGGAGGGGAAGATAGTCTCACATCAACTAGGCGTATCAACGGGCTATGGAGATGCCCATCAATAGATATGAATGTGAGTGAGTAGGGATTGCCATGCAACGGATGCACTAGAGCTATAAGTATATGAAAGCTCAAAAAGAAACTAAGTGGGTGTGCATCCAACTTGCTTGCTCATGAAGACCTAGGGCAATTTGAGGAAGCCCATCATTGGAATATACAAGCCAAGTTCTATAATGAAAAATTCCCACTAGTATATGAAAGTGATGAGAGACTCTCTACTATGAAGATCATGGTGCTACTTTGAAGCACAAGTGTGGTAAAAGGATAGTAACATTGTCCCTTCTCTCTTTTTCTCTCATCATTTTTTATATATTTTTTGTTTGGGCCTTTTTCTTTTTATGGCCTCTTTTTATTTGGGCTTCTTTGGCCTCTTTTATTTATTTATTTATTTTATTTTTCATCCGGAGTCTCATCCCGACTTATGGGGGAATCATAGTCTCCATCATTCTTTCCTCACTGGGACAATGCTCTAATAATGATGATCATCACACTTTTATTTTTCTAATAACTCAACAATTACAACTCGATACTTAGAACAAAATATGACTCTATGTGAATGCATCCGGCAGTGTACCGGGATATGCAATATGACAATGATGGAGTGTATCATGATAAACGGAACGGTGGAAAGTTGCATGGCAATATATCTCGGAATGGCTATGGAAATGCCATAATAGGTAGGTATGGTGGCTGTTTTGAGGAAGGTATATGGTAGGTGTATGATACCGGCGAAAGGTGCGCGGTATTAGAGAGGCTAGCAAAGGTGGAAGGGTGAGAGTGCGTATAATCCATGGACTCAACATTAGTCATAAAGAACTCATATACTTATTGTAAAGATCTAGAAGTTATCAAAGCAAAGTATTACACGCATGCTCCTAGGGGGATATATTGGTAGGAAAATACCATCGCTCGTCCCCGACCGCCACTCATAAGGAAGACAATCAATAAATAAATCATGCTCCGACTTCATCACATAACGGTTCACCATACGTGCATGCTACGAGAATCACAAACTTTAACACAAGTATTCTTTAAATTCACAACTATTCAACTAGCATGACTTTAATATTATCACCTCCATATCTCAAAAAAATTAACATGCTTCAATCTTTTCTTAGTATTCAACACACTCAAAAGAAAGTTTCACAAATCTTGAATACCAAGCATATTATTATTAAGCAAATTACCATGCTATTAAGAGACTCTCAAAATAATTTAAGTGAAGCATGAGAGATCAATAGTTTCTTTAAAACAAATCCACCACCGTGCTCTAAAAGATCTAAGTGAAGCACATAGAGCAAAATTATAACACTCAAAAAGATATAAGTGAAGCACATAAAGCAAAACTACTTAGCTCAAAAGATATAAGTGAAGCACATAGAGTATTCTATCAAATTTTAATTCATGTATGGCTCTCTCAAAAGGTGTGTACAGCAAGGATGATTGTGTCATACTAAGACACAAAGACACAAATAATACAAGACGCTCCAAGCAAAACACATATCATGTTGGTGAATAAAAATATAGCTCTAAGTGAATTACCGATGGAAGTGGACGAAAGAGGGGATGCCTTCCGGGGTATCCCCAAGCTTTGAATTTTTGGTGTCCTTGGATTATCTTGGGGGTGCCATGGGAATCCCCAAGCTTAGGCTCTTGCCACTCCTTGTTCCATGATCCATCAAAAGAATTCACCCAAAACTTGAAAACTTCACAACACAAAAATCAAAATAGAGAACTCGTGAGCTCCGTTAGCGAAAGAAAACAAAAGACCACTTCATGGTACTGTAATTAACTCATTATTTATTTATATTGGTGTTAAACCTACTGTATTCCAACTTATCTATGGATTATAAACTATTTTACTATCCATAGATTCATCAAAATAAGCAATCAACACACGAAAAACATAATCTGTCAAAAACAGAACAGTCTGTAGTAATCTGTAGCTAGCGCAATATCTGGAACCCCAAAAATTCTAAAATAAATTGCTGGACGTGAGTAATTTATCTTTTAATCATCTGAAAAAAGAATTAACTAAAATTCACTCTTAAAATAAAAATGACAGCAGTTCTCGTGAGCGCTAAAGTGTCTGTTTTTCTACAGCAAGTTCAACAAGACTTTCCCCAAGTCTTCCCAACGGTTCTACTCGGCACAAACACTAATTAAACACAAAAAACACAACCAAAACAGAGTCTAAATAATTTATTTATTACTAAGCAGGAGCAAAAAGAAAGGAATAAAAATAAAATTGGGTTGCCTCTCAACAAGCGCTATCGTTTAACGCCCATAGCTAGGCAAAAAAACGGGGATATATCTAGGTATTGCCATCTTTGGTAGGCAATTCTTCGATTAGGCATCTGTTTCCCTTAGGAATTTATTTCTTTCTAGTGATTATTAAACTTTTAGGCACAAGATCAAAAAATTCATGTGTAGCAAATGGTTCCTTAATGATATCAAAAAGATTGGGATGAATGCTTATAGATTTAAGATCCGCAGTTTCCTTAGATGATTCGCCCTTATTTTTGGGAACATACATAAGCTTGGCAATTTTAGTAGGAGGACTTGGAGTATTCTTTACGGAAGAAAAAGCGGTTCCCAAGTTTGTAATGATACCCTCAAGTTTATCAATTCTAGTGGAATCTAAGTTCATTTTCTCATTAACTATGAGTTCTTTTTCCTTAATATTTTTCAAAGTCATTCCTACCTTAGATCCATATTGAGTAATTTGATTGTGGATCTTTTTATCTAGATTTTCAATTGATTCCATAGTGGCAACTTTATTTTCAATAATTTCAAGTCTTTGCATAACATGCTCCAAAGTTAACATGGTTCCATTAACCAAAAGAAGTGGTGAGCCAAATAAATTTAGCATAGCATTATAAGAATCAAAAGTATGGCTACCCAAGAAGTTCCCTCCGGTAATGGTATCGAGGATATATCTATACCAAGGATTAACACCTACATAAAAATTGCGGAGAAGAACTAAGGTAGATTGCTTCCTGGTAGATCTATTTTGAGCATTGCAAATTCTATACCAAGCATCTTTTAGATTTTCTCCCTCCCTTTGTTCAAAATTTAGAACTTCACTCTCGGGAGACAACGGAGAAGATATGAGACTAGTCATGACGACAAGCAAACAAGAGGCAAATAGAGAGGGAGGATAGAGAGCGAGGGCGAATAAAACGGCAAGGGTAAATTGGGGGGAGAGGAAAACGAGAGGCAAATGGCAAATAATGTAATGCGCGAGATAGAGATTGTGATGGGTACTTGGTATGTTGACTTTTTGCGTAGACTCCCCGGCAACGGCGCCAGAAATCCTTCTTGCTACGTCTTGAGCTTGCGTTGGTTTTCCCCGAAGAGGAACGGATGATGCAGCAGAGTAGCGTAAGTATTTCCCTCAGTTTTTGAGAACCAAGGTATCAATCCAGTAGGAGCCCACGCTCAAGTCCCTCGTACCTGCACAAAGCGATAGCTACTTGCAACCAACGCGATTAGGGCTTGTCAAGCCCTTCACGATCACTTACGAGAGTGAGATTCGATAGATATAATTTTTTTGGTATTTTTGGTATAAAGATGCAAAGTAAAAAAGTAAAAGCAAAGTAAAAAGCAAAACAAGATTAAAGTGATGGAGATTGATATGATGAGAATAGACCCGGGGCCATAGGTTTCACTAGTGGCTTCTCTCAAGAGCATAAGTATTCTACGGTGGGTGAACAAATTACTGTTGAGCAATTGACAGAATTGAGCATAGTTATGAGAATATCTAGGCATGATCATGTATATAGGCATCACGTCCGTGACAAGTAGATCGAAACGATTCTGCATCTACTACTATTACTCCACTCATGGACCGCTATCCAGCATGCATCTAGAGTATTAAGTTAAAAACAGAGTAACGCCTTAAGCAAGATGACATGATGTAGAGAGATAAATTCATGCAATATGAAATAAACCCCATCTTGTTATCCTCGATGGCAACGATACAATACGTGCCTTGCTGCCCCTTCTGTCACTGGGTAAGGACACCACAAGATCGAACCAAAAGCTAAGCACTTCTCCCATGGCAAGAACTACCAATCTAGTTGGCCAAACCAAACGGATAATTCGAAGGGACTTGCAAAGATAACCAATCATACAAAAAAAATTCAGAGAAGATTCAAATATTATTCATAGATAGACTTGATCATAAACCCACAATTCATTGGTCTCAACAAACACACCACAAAAAGAAGATTACATCGAATAGATCTCCACAAGAGAGGGGAGAACTTTGTATGGAGATTCAAAGAGAGAGAAGAAGCCATCTAGCTACTAACTATGGACCCGAAGGTCTGAGGTAAACTACTCACACTTCATCGGAGGGGCTAGGATGATGTAGAAGCCCTCCGTGATGACGGCCCTCATCCGACGGAGCTCCGGAACAGGCCCCAAGATGGGATCTCGTGGATACAGAAAGTTGCGGCGGTGGAATTAGGTTTTTGGCTCCTGGTCTGATCGTTTGGGGGTACGTGTGTATATATAGGAGGAAGAAGTACGTCGGAGGAGCAATGAGGTGACCGCCTCTTTTGATCCTTGGAGCAGGGTCCAAGTCTCCTGGATCATGTTCGGTGAGAAGATCACATTCCCGAAGGTTTTATTCGGTTTGGACTCCGTTTGATATTTCGTTTCTTCGAAACACTGAAATAGGCAAAAAACAGCAATTCTGGGCTGGGCCTCCGGTTAATAGGTTAGTCCCAAAAATAATATAAAAGTGGAAAATAAAGCCTAATATAGTCCAAAATAGTAGATAATATAGCATGTAGCAATCAAAAATTATAGATACGTTGGAGACGTATCATATACCAAAACAATTGATGCATCAATTAGCTAGTCAGCACAGGCTTAATTAATATATATACCTCGCCGGACTTTGCAACAGCTCCCTCCTCCATTCCGTCACCGAAGCCATCATCATGGTGGCCTTCTTCCACCGGCATTCGGTCACCGGAGCCATCATGATTATGTCCTTCCACCTCCATTGTTCGATCACCGGAGCCTGCTTCACCCTCTCCTTTCAGATCATCGGTGTTGTTGAGATATGACATGACATCACCTCCGCCGAAGGTTATATCCCCCAACAAATGTTCTTTTCCAAGTCTCTTTGTTGATCCATAGTTTCTGCAAATATTACAACATGGAAATTAATATACAAACATGACAGATGGATATATTAGTGGCAAACATAGACCTAGCTAGCTCGACGCTTCTACGGTTTGGGGTGGCCTCGACAACACTTCTAGGGTTTTGGGTGGCCTCGATGCTTGTAGAATTTAACAAAATGGCGCCATTCCGGATGTGCAAAAAATGGTTCCTATTTTTCCTAATCTCATCTACCCTTCTATATGTCATGTTGTCTAGTGTCAAAGGATTCTAGAAAACCATGGCTTCATCATTAGGCGAAAGTAACTGGCGCATGATGTTACGAAGCTCTCCAAAGTTATTTTGGAATGGAGTCCCAGATATGATAATTCTCTTTTTGTTATGAAGTTCAGCAAGAGCCTTCCGAATATCACTACTTGGAAGGTCTTTGTTGAACTTCATAGCAAAAAGCGGATTCTCCTATCCGGGACTCCGTTCCAAAATAACTTTGGAGAGCTTCGTACCATCATGGCCTGGTTACTTCCAGGTAATGATGAAGCCATGGATTTCTTCAATACTTTAACACAAGGCAGCGTGACATATAGAACGTTACGTACTTGAGATCAGAAAAAATGGATCAACTTGTGCACATCCATAATGGGGGCATTCTTGAGAAATCTCTTGTAAATCTGGACCCCCCCTCATGTCGAAGTTATCGGGGAGGGGGTAAATCGACCCCCCTCATGTCGAAGTTATCGGGGAGGGGGTATATATCGACAATGACGACATACATACATGGAAAGAAATGTTATCGGGGAGGGGTATATCGACCCCCCTCTCATATGAAAGTTATCGGGGAGGGGGTATATCGACAATGACGACATACAAACATGGAAAAAATGTTATCGGGGAGGGGTATATCGAACCTACCCTCATTTTGAAGTTATCGGGGAGGGGGTATATCGACAACGACATACCCGATAACAAATAAGAAGATGAGGAAGAAGAAGAAAAGAGGAGAAGAAGAAGGAATAGAGGAGAAGAAGAAAAAAATTCCTCTCCTTCTTTTTCTTCTTCTTCCTTCTTCCTCTTTTCTTCTTTTTCCTTATTTTCCTATTTCCTCTCCTATGACCTAAAATCTACTAACCTAAAATGCACTAACAGTACAACTAACCTAAAATGCACTAAATCAACTATCATCTATCATATGAACAAAAAAGCATACATATATGAAAAAAAATCAGCATATGAACAAGAAAAATTAATACATATATGAAAAAAAATCATCATATGAACAAAAAAGCATACATAATCTATCATCAACATCATCATATCTATCATCAACATCATCTAACAAAATCATTTGAAAAAATGCATATATGAACAAGGAGGATCAGACAAGGAGGCCGGCCGGACCGTAGCGCGGGGCGGCGCGGACCGGGGCGGTGACTACACGGGGCCGGTGACAGGGTCGGGCGTGTCGGCGAGGGCTCGGGCCAGGAAGGGGCGGCGCGGCGATGACGTCGGGGCAGGGGCGCGCACGGCGATGAGGGCTCGGGGCAGGGGCGCGGCGACGGCGTCGGAGGCAGGGCAACGACGGCGATGGCGGGGCAGAGGGGCAGCCTGCCGAGGTCGTCGGAGGGATCGAAGAACTGAAACGAAATTTTCACAAGTGCTGCTTATATAGACGAAGCATTGGTCCCGGTTCGTGGCACCAACCGGGACCAAAGGCCAGTTTTCAGCAGCCCAAAGGGCGGGAAAGAGAGACCTTTGGTCCCGGTTGGTGGCACCAACCGGGACTAAAGGGGGGCATTGGTCCCGGTTGGTGCCTGATGACCCACAAGTATAGGGGATCTATTGTTGTCCTTTCGATAAGTAAGAGTGTCGAGCCCAACGAGGAGCAAAAGGAAATGATAAGCAGTTTTCCGCAAGGTATTCTCTACAAGCACTGAAATTATAGGTAGCAGATAGTTTTGTGATAAGATAATTTGTAACGAGCAACAAGTAACAAAAGTAAATAAAGTGCAGCAAGGTGGCCCAATCCTTTTTGTAGCAAAGGACAAGCTTGGACAAATTCTTATATAGCAAAAAGCGCTCCCGAGGACACATGGGAATTATCGTCAAGCTAGGTTTCATCACAATTATATGATTCGCGTTCAGTACTTTGATAATTTGGTATGTGGGTGAACTGGTGCTTGGGTGCTGTCCTTACTTGGACAAGAATCCCACTTATGATTAACCTCTATTGCAAGCATCCGCAACTATAACAAAAGTATTAAGGTAAACCTAACCATAGCATGAAACATCTGGAACCAAATCAGCCCCTTACGAAGCAACGCATAAACTAGGGTTTAAGCTTTTGTCACTCTAGCAACCCATAATCTACTTATTACTTCCCAATGCCTTCCTCTAGGCCCAAATAATGGTGAAGTGTCATGTAGTCGACGTTCACATAACACCACTAGAGGAGAGACAACATACATCTCATCAAAATATCGAACGAATACCAAATTCACATGACTACTAATAGCAAGACTTCTCCCATGTCCTCAGGAACAAACATAACTACTCACAAAACATATTCATGTTCATAATCAGAGTGGTATTAATATGCATATAGGATCTGAACATATGGTCTTCCACCAAATAAACCAACTAGCATCAACTACAAGGAGTAATCAACACTACTAGCAACCCACAGGTACCAATCCTAGACTTGGAGACAAGAATTGAATACAAGAGATGAACTAGGGTTTGAGAGGAGATGGTGCTAGTGAAGATGTTGATGGAGATTGACCCCCTCCCGATGAGAGGATCGTTGGTGATGATGATGGCGATGATTTCCCCCTCCCGAAGGGAAGTGTCCCCGGCAGAATAGCACCGCCAGAGCACTAGATTGGTTCCGCCTCGTGGCGGCGGAGTCACGTCCCGAAAGCTTGCTTATGATTTTTTCCTCAACGAAAGACTCCATATAGCAGAAGATGGGCATCGGAGGGCCACCAGGGGGCCCACGAGGTTGGGGGCGTGCCCAGGGGGGTAGGGCGCGCCCCCACCATCGTGGCCAGGGTGTGGCCCCCTTTGGAACTTCTTGCGCCCAGTATTTTTTATATATTCTGAAAATGACTTCCGTGAAGTTTTAGGACTTTTGGAGCTGTGCAGAATAGGAATATTTGCTCCTTTTCTAGCCCAGAATCCCAGCTGCCGGCATTCTCCCTCTTTATGTAAACCTTGTAAAATAAGAGAGAATTGGCATAAGTATTGTGATACAATGTGTAATAACAGCCCATAATGCAATAAATATCGATATAAAAGCATGATGCAAAATGGACGTATCAACTCCCCCAACCTTAGACCTCGCTTGTCCTCAAGCGAAAGCCGAAATCGAAAAATATGTCCACATGTTTAGAGATAGAGGTTTCGATAAAAATAAAATACGGACATGAGGGCATCATGATCATTCTTAGAACATCAACTTATATAATTGTTGTCATATGATCTCTTATGCTAGAGTAACAATTCAATCACAATTTGAAGTATGAATCATAAACTTCATTGAAAACTAACAAACTATAATCTTAGTCATTGGATCAATTGCAATTTATCATAACATAGGAAAGAGTCAATATAAGAGCTTTTCAACAAGTCCACATACTCAACTATCATATAGTCTTTCACAATTGCTAACACTCACGCAATACTTACGGGTATGGAGTTTTAATCGAACACAGAGAAAGATAGGGGCTTATAGTTTTGCCTCCCAACGTTTTACCTCAAGGGTAATGTCAACAATAACAGTTCATGAAAACTCACATCCAATTAGCCATATATACCAGGATCTTTCCAACATGTTGTGCTTGCCAAAAGATAAAATGTAAAAAGGAAGGGTGAAGATCACCATGACTCTTATGCAAGGTAGGAGATAAAATTAAAAGATAGGCCCTTCGCAGAGGGAAGCATAGGTTGTCATGTGCTTATATTGCCACTTGTGAAAAAGTCACTTTATATTGCCACTTGTGATATGGACCTTTATTATGCAGTCCGTCGCTTTTATTTCTTTCGTATCACACGATCGTATAAAGCTTGTTTTCTCCCACACTAATAAGTCATACATATTTAGAGGGCAATTTTTATTGCTTGCACCGATGACAACTTACTTGAGATATCTTACTCAATCGATAGGTAGGTATGGTGGACTCTCATGGCAAAACTAGTTTAAGGGTGTTTGGAAGCACAAGTATTATGTCTACTTGGTGCAAAGAATTTGGCTAGCATGAGGGGGAAAGGCAAGCTCAATCATGTTGGATGATCCATGATAATATAATTTATCTCAGATGTAAGAAAACATAACCCATTACATTGTCTTCCTTGTCCAACGTCAACTCTTTAGCATGTCATATTTTAATGAGTGCTCACAATCATAAAAGATGTCCAAGATAGTGTATTTATATGTGAAGACCTCTCTTTCTTTATTACTTCCTATTAATTGCAACGATGACCAAAACTATGTTTGTCAACTCTCAACAACTTTTATTCATCATACTCTTTCTATGTGAGCTCATTACTCTCCATAAGATCCATATGATCTATTTGTTTCTTTTTATTTCCTTTTCTTTTCTTTTATTCACTCAAGATTATGGCAAAATAATCAAGCCCTTGACTCAACAATAATCTTTATTATATATAGCTCACGGACTCGATTACATAGAAGGATCATAAAGCAAAACTCTCAACTAGATCATACTAAAACTTTATGCTACTAGATCAAGATATTACCAAAAGGATCGAACTAAGAAAAACGGTAAAGATAGAAGTGATGGTGATACGATATCAGGGCACTTCCCCAAGCTTGGCAGTTGCCAAGGGGAGTGCCCATACCCATGTGATTATATCTCCCTTTTCGGGGATGGTGATGTGATATTCTTGGCGATGATGCCCCTCAGGATACGATTCTCCTCCTCGAGCTTATTGACTTGCTGCTTGAGTTCCATTATTTCCTTTCGAAGTTTTCCTGTAACAGCCAAAGCTCCCTGCACCCAAGGGTGTTGCATAGCTGCGGGAGAACAAGTGACACTCTTTTCATATTCTCATAAGAAAGAAATCTAACATTGGAAGGGATAACTGAGTTTGGGATAGCCGAGCTCTACAGTTCCCCCATTGTGAATCCAGCTCGAAAGCGAGAAGTGACTTCTTGATCCTCCTCCATGCAATCTATCCTCTTCAAATCAGCCACCATCTCTTCCTCCGTTGCTGGCCCAAAGTGGTCAACATTGTTGTTTGTCATTGATCTCGGTGCCGGATGAGACACCCGGCTCTTCCCGACTGACTCTTGCGAAGACACCTTGCTCTAATCTGCAGCAGCAACAACACGAAACACAAAACAGAGGATAATTGCGTGATATGGGAGTCAAAACCTTCGGGGGATTATATAATGAATTTTTACCGACCAAAATACGTAACATGCAAGAAAACGGAGTCCGGAGAGCGCACGAGGTGCCACGAGGCAGGGGGGGTGCGCCCAGGGGGGATAGGGCGCGCCCTCCACCCTCGTGGAGCCCTCGTGTCCTTCCCGGACTGCTTCTTATTTTTCTATTTTTCTAAATATTCCAAAACGGAGAAAAAATGCCATTATAACTGTTTTGGAGTCGGTTTACTTACCGTACCACGTACCTATTCCTTTTCGGAGTCTGAAACGTTCCGAAAAGTGTCCCTTATGTATTCCTTCGGGGTTACGGTTTCAATAACATTGGTTTCAACATTTATAGGATTACCTGAGATATAATGTTTGATTCTTTGACCGTTCACCACCTTCGGATTTGTGCCTTCGAAGTTGTTGATTCTTATGGCACCACAACGATAGACCTCCTCAATAACGTAAGGACCTTCCCATTTAGAGAGAAGCTTTCCTGCAAAAAATCTTAAACGAGAGTTGTATAGCAATACATAATCACCTACATTAAACTCACGCTTTTGTATCCTTTTGTCATGCCATCTTTTAACCTTTTCTTTAAACAATTTGGCATTCTCATAGGCTTGGGTTCTCCATTCATCAAGTGAGTTAATGTCAAATAACATTTTCTCACCGGCAAGTTTGAAATCATAATTGAGCTCTTTAAGAGCCCAATAGGCCTTATGTTCAAGTTCGAGAGGTAAGTGACATGCTTTTCCATAAACCATTTTATACGGAGACATACCCATAGGATTTTTATATGCAGTTCTATAGGCCCATAATGCAACATCAAGTTTCTTGGACCAATTCTTTCTAGATCTATTAACAGCCTTTTGTAAAATTAATTTGAGTTCTCTATTATTCAATTCTACTTGACCACTAGACTGTGGGTGATAAGGAGATGCAATTCTATGATTAACATCATACTTAGCAAGCATTTTATGGAAAGCACCATGAATAAAATGTGAACCACCATCAGTCATTAGATATCTAGGGACTCCAAACCTTGGAAAAATAACTTCTTTAAGCATCTTAATAGAGGTGTTATGATCAGCACTACTAGTTGGAATAGCTTCTACCCACTTAGTAACGTAATCAACAGCAACTACAATATGTGTATATCCATTAGAGGCAGGAAAAGGTCCCATATAATCAAAGCCCAAAACATCAAACGGTTCAATAATAAGTGAATAATTCATAGGCATTTCTTGACGTCTACTAATATTACCAATTCTTTGACATTCATCACAAGATAAGACAAACTTACGGGCATCCTTTAAGAGAGTAGGCCAATAAAAACTGGATTGCAATACCTTATGTGCAGTTCTATCTCCAGCGTGGTGTCCTCCATAAGCTTCGGAGTGACACTTGCGTAGGATCTGTTCCTGTTCATGCTCAGTTACACAACGTCTAATAACACCATCTACTCCTTTATAAAGATGTGGGTCATCCCAAAACTAATGTATTAAATCATAGAAAAACCTTTTCTTTTGCTGGTATGTGAAACTAGGTGGTATAAACTTAGCAACAATGTAATTAGCATAATCAGCATGCCATGGAGCAGTGTGAGAAGCATTTATGACACTTAATTGTTCATCAAGAAAGCTATCATCAATAGGTAGTGGGTCATCAAGAACATTTTCTAACCTAGACAAGTTGTTTGCAACAGGGTTCTCAGCTCCCTTTCTATCAATAATATGTAAATCAAATTCTTGTAGCAAGAGAACCCGTCTAATAAGTCTAGGTTTAGCATCTTTCTTTTCCATAAGATATTTAATAGAAGCATGATTGGTGTGAATAGTTACTTTAGAATCGACAATATAAGGTCTGAACTTATCACAAGCAAATACAACTGCTAAGAATTCTTTTTCAGTAGTAGCATAATTTCTCTAGGCGTTGTCTAGAGTTTTACTAGCATATTGAATAACCTTTAATTTCTGATCAACTCTTTGCCCTAGAACAGCTCTTACAGCATAATCACTAGCATCACACATAATTTAAAAGGTAAATTCCAATCAGGTGGCTGAACAATAGGTGCAGAGGTTAATGCTTTCTTAAGTATTTCAAAGGCTTCTACACAATCATCATCAAAGACGAATGATATATCTTTTTGTAATAAATTAGTCAGAGGCCGATAAATTTTTGAGAAGTCCTTAATGAACCTCCTATAAAAACCGGCATGACCAAAGAAACTTGTTATACCTTTGATGTCCTTAGGACACGGCATCTTTTCAATAGCATCAACTTTGGATTTATCAACTTCAATGCCTCTTTCAGAAATTTTGTGCCCCAAGACAATACCTTCATTAACCATAAAGTGGCATTTCTCCCAATTCAAGACAAGGTTAGTTTCTTCACATCTCTGCAAAACTCGATCAAGGTTTCTTAAGCAATCATCAAAAGAGGATCCATAAACGGAGAAATCATCCATGAATACCTCACATATCTTTTCACAAAAATCAGAAAATATAGCCATCATGCATCTTTGAAAGGTAGCAGGTGCATTACATAAACCAAAAGGCATACGTACATAAGCAAAAGTATCGAAAGGGCAAGTAAAAGTGGTCTTAGATTGATCATCAGCTGACATGGGTATTTGGGAGAAACCAGAATAACCATCTAGAAAGCAAAAATCTGTATGTTTGGATAATCTTTCTAGCATTTGATCAATAAAAGGTAAGGGGTAATGATCTTTTTTAGTAGCTTTATTTAATTTGCGGAAATAAATTACCATCCTATAACCTGTAATAATTGTTTGCGGAATCAATTCATCTTTATCATTAGGAACGACAGTATTACCTCCCTTCTCAGGAACACAATGGACATGACTTACCCACTGACTATCAGCAACGGGGTAAATTATACCTGCCTCAAGGAGCTTTACTATTTATTTTCTTACCACTTCTTTCATCTTAGGATTCAATCGTCGTTCGTGATCAATAACTGGTTTGGCATCTTTTTCCAAATTTATTTTGTGTTGACATAGAGTGGGACTAATGCCCTTAAGGTCATCAAGAGTATATCCAATAGCAGCATGGTGCTTCTTCAGAGTTTTCAATATTTTTTCTTCCTCCTTCTCTAAAAGGTTAGCACTAGTAATAACAGGATATATCTTCTTTTCATCAAGATAAGCATATTTAAGAGTATCAGGGAATGGTTTAAGCTCAAACACGGGATCACCCTTGGGTGGAGGAGGATCCCCTAAGATTTCAACAGGCAAGTTGTGTTTCAGAATAGGTCCCTGTTTAAAGAACACTTCATCTATTTCCCTTCTTTCACTCATATACATATCATTTTCATGGTCTAGCAAATATTGTTCTAAAGGATCACTAGGAGGTACGGCAATAGAAGCAAGACCAATAATTTCATCTTTACTAGGCAAATCTTCTTCATGGTGTTGTCCATGGAATTTAGAAAAGTTGGATTCATGAGACATATCACCTAAACCAAATAGTAATAACATCATTTTTGCAGTCTATCCTAGCACTACTAGGGAAAACCTTATACACAGAACATTAGCAGTAGCGCGGGATAAAAACGCACGCTGGTGCTAATTAGCAGCAACGCGGTATTTAAAACTGCGTAGCGCGCCCGAGTACAAAAGCGCTACTACTAAAATTCCCACGGCTTAGCCGATAGGCTACACATAGTAGTAGCGATCTACGTGGAACCGCGCTACCGCTACTTGTTTTATAGCAGCGCATTTATGAACAAAGGCGCTACTACTAATGAAAATTAAATTAAATGGAAAGCAAATAAAAAAGCGAAGGAATAGCAGTAATGCTTGTTAGGAAACGCGCTATAGCTACTGTAGCAGCAGCACACTTCCTGGAACGTGCTACTACTACTTTTAACTTAACCGTGCGGTTCGTTCTTCCTCCACGGCCACTTCCCCCAAATCCCTACTCCTCCGCTGTCGCCGCCCTGCATCGTCGTCGGCCGCCGCGCGCGACCCGTCACTCTCCGCACACCTTCGACGCCGCCCCCGCCCCCGACCGCGACCTCGACGCCGCCCCCGACCCCGACCTCGACACCCCCCTACATCGTCGCCCTCTGCCGTGCGCCCGCCGCCCCGACCCCGTCCCCAACCTCGACGCCGCGTGCCCCTCTCCCTAACTCCGCCGGCGCCAGAGGTGAGCACCCCTCCTCCTCCTCCTCCCCTACCTCTGCCTATCTAGGGTTCTTAGGGTTAAATTTTAGAGTTCATCTAATTAGTTAGGGTTCATCAAATTAAATGCTAATTATGGCAGTAGTTGTTAAGTAGAATTAGTTTTAGAGTTCATCGAATTAGTTAGGTTTAAATTTTAGAGTTCATCAAATTAGTTAGGGTTAAATTTTAGTAAGTGTTTAATAGAATTAGTAAGAAAATTAATATAACTAGTTGAACTAGTTTATTTTTAGTAAAAACTATTTTATTTTTAGTAAGTAAATTAATAAACTAGTTGAACTACTTTAGTTGTAGTTGAACTAGTTTAGTAAGTAAATTAATAAACTAGTTGAACTAGTTCAATTAATAGAACTAATGTATTTTTAGTAAGATAATTAATATAACTAGTTGAACTACTTTATTTTTAGAAAGAACTAGTTTTTTTCTATTTATAGTAAGTTTATATTTAGTAAGAACTAGTTGAATTAATAAAACTAGTTGAACATGTGATATTTGCTCAAATAGGATATGGGGTTGCCCAAGTGGCCGTTCATGTTCAGTTTACACCTCCGAGTGGCCTATGTTTTGCCGGAGTGTTGATTAATTTTCGTTCCGGCAAATTTCAGGCGCTCGATATGTCCTTTTTTTAGCAAAGGTCATGCCGGATTTTTCCGTGAATTCTGGCATGACTTGTGCTAGATATGTAGGAAATATCAAGTGACCTAGATTTTCTCGAAAAATAATGATCTAATTTAGGTTTTTTAGTACATATATTTAATTGTACAAGTTTAATCTTTGAATTATGAACGTAGGAAATGTCGTACTCGGACGACGACAGTCTCCCGGGGGAGTGCAGCTGGTGCCACGACGATCGAGGTATGTGCGACATGTTCGTTGAGCTGGACGAAGATCGGCGCTTCAGCATTAAGCTCGAGGAGACCTTAGATGTTGAAACGGTACGCAACAACGGCAAGTGTTTTTTCGTAATTAAGCATGACTTCAACTATTTCAACATCTAATTTTCATCTTTTACAATTCGACTAGCTTATCCCATGCCATGCAAGATGCTATGTCTTGGAGAGGATGGCTTTTGAAGACCATGAAAATTTTCAAACAAAGAAAATACACCTAAGGACCCATCATGATATCGGTTTTGAAGTAAATCTGTACAATTCTCAGAGCGGAACCCATTTTGGTTGCCAAAATTGGGAAGCACTTTGCAAAATGTATGGTTTTTATGAGGGTATGATTGTCACCATGGATCTTGGTGATCCTGACATCGAGCAAGACTTATGGACATTTGGGTCCTTGTTGATACGCTTCCGATTCTACCGCAATGTGAGTTTCTCAAACATAGTTATTAACTAATTTATATTGTTTATTTCAAAATAGTTGACAGCTTATTTCGATTGACAACTTATTTTGAATCTTTAAAGAATGTGCAGAAGATGGTAGACAAAACCCACTACACTGATGGCTCTGAATTAACTTATAAGGAGAAAAGTCATCTGATTGCTTATTGTACTTATCTTGAGAATTACAATACCTATTATCGAACTCCTCCAAATTGTGGTGAATACGTGCCACTAGTGCACGTGTTGAACCACGATAACTTCTATGGAGATACCCTGGTAAGATTTTTTACTATTACGACATCCGTGCATCCTTTTCATACTTCTAAAACTAGTACATCATTGCTAACTATGAAGTTATTGCTATGTTTTTCAACAGAAAATCCCGATGGATTGTGTGCCTCATCTGATGTATCAGAATGGTGGCCTTGCAGTTCCGAACATACAACCAGGTCAATCTAAGGAGCTCACCTGTGCATATCAGATTTCTAAAACCGGTGAACACATACTAATCAAAGAATGGAAAAAATGTTTGGACATTCGCAAGGAGGTTCTTGGAAGTAACATTAAGAGAAAGGCAAGAATTGGAGACAGGATAATCTCCATTCTCCATAATGGAGAGTCAGGGGCTATCTTGTTTTTTGCTATTTTACCTTAGAGAATATAGTAGGTCCTAAGAGAATGTAGTAGGTCCTATGAGGTACAATATGTTTATTATGTGATACAATGTGTTAGAGTTGATGATGAGGAGTACTTGTGATTACGACTAATGACCAATTTTCTATGTGATGTCTCATTGATGAAAACGATGATCTTGAGGAGGTGTTATATGACAATGATGTATTATGATGATAAGTTGTTAATGATATGATGATGATGATGATGATATTTATTATATCATTCGGTGAAAGAACCGCGGATTAGTTTCAAGTGGATGTCCATCTACTTGAAACTAGTCCACGGTTCTTTCACCCCATGATGTAATAACTCATTATGATGTAAAAACAATTTCTAAATTCCTGTTGTATGAAAACTTGTGTAAAGGTGTACGAATACAACATGAAATAAAAAAAAATACGAAATAATAGTAGCAGCGCGGGCAGGGAGAAGCGCTACTACTAATTACCAGTAGTGCTCCTCCGGGAAGTCGCTACTATTAAGTCGATTTAGCAGTAGCGTGGTCGGAGGCACGCTACTGCTATACGTTAGCTGTAGCGCCTTATCAGTAGTGCATCGCCCAGCGCTACTGATAGGCCTAAAACCCGCGCTGCTGCTAGGCTTTTCTCTAGTAGTGTAGCATTAACAGTGTTTAAGAAGGTTCTACCAAATATAATGGGACAAAAGCTATCTTGTGGGGGAACCAAGAACAAGAAAATCAGCAGGATATTTAGTTTTCCCACACAAGATTTCAATATCTCTAACAATTCCCATTGGTGAAATAGTATCTCTATTGGCAAGTTTAATGGTGACATCAATTTCTTCTAACTCAGCAGGTGCAATATCATGCATAATTTCTTTGTATAAGTCAATAGGTATTGCACTAGCACTAGCACCCATATCACACAAGCCATGATAACAATGATCTCCTATTTTAACAAAAATAACAGGCATGCCTACCATAGGTCTATGTTTATCTTTAGCACAAGGTTTAGCAATTCTAGCAGTTTCATCACAGAAATAAATAACATGCCCAGTAATATTATCAGCCAAGAGATCCTTAACAATAGAAATATTAGGTTCAACTTTAACTTGCTCATGAGGTGTATAGGTTCTAATATTGCTTTTACGAACCATAGTTGAAGCTTTAGCATGATCTTTTATCCTAATAGGAAAAGGTGGTTTCTCAACATAAGCAGTGGGAATAATAGGATCATTATAAGTGACAGTCTTTTCTTCAACTTTAATAGGTGCAGCTACTTTTACTTCAATGGGGGGATGATATTTAAACCACTTCTCCTTAGGGAGATCAACATGAGTAGCAAAAGATTCATAGAAAGAAGCTACTATCTCAGAGTCAAGTCCATATTTAGTGCTAAATTTACGGAAAACATCGGTATCCATAAAATATTTAACACAATCAAACTTAGGTGTCATACCTGACTCCTTACCTTCGTCGAGATCCCAATCTTCAGAGTTGCATTTAATTCTTTCCAATAAATCCCATTTGAATTCAATAGTCTTCATCATAAAAGAGCCAGCACAAGAAGTATCAAGCATGGTGCAGTTGTTATCAGAAAGCCGAGCATAATTTTTTTGAATAATCATTTCTCTTGAGAGCTCATGATTGGGGCATGAATATAACATTGACTTAAGCCTCCCCCAAGCTTGAGCGATGCTTTCTCCTTCGCGAGGCCAAAAATTATATATATAATTACGATCACGATGAACAAGATGCATAGGATAAAACTTCTGATGAAATTCCAATTTCAATCGTTTGTAGTTCCATGATCCCATATCATCACATAGCCTATACCATGTCAATACGCCTCCCTCCAAAGATAAAGGGAAGACCTTCTTCTTGATAACATCATCGAGCATACCTGCAAGCTTAAATAATCCACAAACTTCATCCACATATATTAGAGCATCTCCAGCCGGCCCCCCGACAGCCCCCCTAGGAGCACTTTTTTTAGCACCGGTTGTAAAAAACGTCCCAGCCATGCACCCAGGACCTCGTTTTTCGCCGGATTTAGCGAATGTTACGGCCGGCGCGCCCACCCCACATCCAGCTCCCTGCGGGGCAGCTGGGAACGCCGGTGCTCGCCTTTTGCATGTGCAGGCCCACCTGCAGCCCCTCTCTCTCGCCTCTCTCCTCTCTCCTCTCCTTTCTCTCTTCCTTCCACCGCCCCGCATCTCCCCTCGGCGTCCTTGATCCTCTCCTTGCCGGCCCCGCCCCGCATCTCCCCGCTAGCCGCCTTGCTCCTCTCCTCGCCGCTCCCTGCATGCTCGCCGCCGTGCTCCGTCCGGCTCCACCCGACCAGAGACAGAGGAGCAGACGGGAGAGGTGAAGCTGGCGATGGACCGGCCGGCTCCTGCCGTCTCCGGCCGAGCCGAGCACACCGGCGGCCGTGGCGGGGCCCGCCGCACCCGTTCCCGGCCAGAGGGGGGCGTGGGAAGGCGTGGGGACGCGGCAACGGGCGGCGCCAGAGGAGAAACAAAGGTGAGCGGGCGACGGTGGTCTTCGACGGTGCGGGCAACTCCGACGGGCTCCGGCTGATATAAGGACACTGGCGGGACCGGGGCAACGAGGCGCACCCGTTCAGAGGCCAAGGGGGCAGTGAGGAGGGATGGAACGGAGGCGAGGCCGCGGCGACAGGAGGTTACAGAGGCGGCGACAGTGGGGATGGTTTTCAGTGCAACAGCCAGCTCCGGCGAGGGCAAGTGGGTGGGGCGAGCTGCGGGAGTGAGGGGGAGCTCATGGACAGGTTGGGAGGAGGGGAGAGGGGCTAGGCACGTCGGGGTGGACCGAACTCCGGCGATGGCCACGGTGGTCTAGGAAGAAATGACGACTTGGGCAGCACAACGGCTGGAATTTTTTTGCACCCAAAGACTAAATTAGCACCGGGGCCTCCC
Source organism: Triticum urartu (assembly GCF_003073215.2). Taxonomy (NCBI): domain Eukaryota; kingdom Viridiplantae; phylum Streptophyta; class Magnoliopsida; order Poales; family Poaceae; genus Triticum; species Triticum urartu. Next base: position 712,574,893 of record NC_053024.1, on the reverse strand, counting down.
CAGGAGGCTGAAAAAACGCCTTGTGGGGGGCACAACGGCTGGAGATGCTCTTAGGTGCTCATCAGGATGTAATGTTCCATCTCCTGCAAAAGGATTAGCTAGAAGTTTTTCTATCATACCCGAAGGAATTTCAAAGCAGACATTTTCATTTTCAGTAGGTTTAGTAGGTTAAGGAGCAACTCTTTGCTCTACTGGTCGGGGTGAAGATACCCCGAACAAGACCCTCAGAGGATTACTTTCCATAGTAACAAGTGACAGTAAATTTCAGCACACTATATACTTTTTTCCTTACCAAATTCCACCTACCAAAGGCGCTTCACTCCCCGGCAACAGCAATAGAAAAGAGTCTTGATGACCCACAAGTATAGGGGATCTATCTAGTCCTTTCGATAAGTAAGAGTGTCGAACCCAACGAGGAGCAGAAGGAAATGATAAGCGGTTTTCAGCAAGGTATTCTCTGCAAGCACTGAAATTATAGGTAACAGATAGTTTTGTGATAAGATAATTTGTAACGAGCAACAAGTAACAAAAGTAAATAAAGTGCAGCAAGGTGGCCCAATCCTTTTTGTAGCAAAGGACAAGCCTGGACAACTTCTTATATAGCGAAAATCTCTCCCGAGGACACATGGGAATTATCGTCAAGCTAGGTCTCATCACGATCATATGATTCGCGTTCGGTACTTTGATAATTTGGTATGTGGGTGAACCGGTGCTTCGGTGCTGTCCTTACTTGGACAAGCATCCCACTTATGATTAACCTCTATTGCAAGCATCCACAACTACAACAAAATTATTAAGGTAAACCTAACCATAGCATGAAACATGTGGATCCAAATCAGCCCCTTACGAAGCAACGCATAAACTAGGGTTTAAGCTTCTGTCACTCTAGCAACCCATCATCTACTTATTACTTCCCAATGCCTTCCTCTAGGCCCAAATAATCGTGAAGTGTCATGTAGTCGACGTTCACATAACATCTCATCAAAATATTGAATGAATACCAAATTCACATGACTACTAATAGCAAGACTTCTCCCATGTCCTCAGGAACAAACGTAACTACTCACAAAGCATATTCATGTTCATAATCAGAGGGGTATTAATATGCATATAGGATCTGGACATATGATCTTCCACCAAATAAACCAACTAGCATCAACTACAAGGAGTAATCAACACTGCTAGCAACCCACAGGTACCAATCCCAGACTTGGAGACAAGAATTGGATACAAGAGATGAACTAGGGTTTGAGAGGAGATGGTGCTGGTGAAGATGTTGATGGAGATTGACCCCCTCCCGATGAGAGGATCGTTGCTGATGATGATGGAGATGATTTCCCCCTCTCGGAGGGAAGTGTCCCCGGCAGAACAGCTCCGCCAGACCCTAGATTGGTTCGGCCAAGGTTCCGCCTCGTGGCGGCGGAGTCTCGTCCCGAAAGCTTGCTTATGATTTTTTCCGCAATGAAAGACTCCATATAGCAGAAGATGGGCATCGGAGGGCTACCAGGGGGCCCACGAGGTAGGGGGCGCGCCCAGAGGGGTAGGGCGCGCCCCCACCCTCGTGGGCAGGGTGTGGCCCCCTGGTGAAGTTCTTGCTCTCAGTATTTTTATATATTTGGAAAACATCTTCCGTGAAGTTTCAGGACTTTTGGAGCTGCACAGAATAGGTCTCTAATATTTGCTCCTTTTCCAGCCCAAAATCCCAGCTGTCGGCATTCTCTCTTTATGTAAACCTTGTAAAATAAGAGAGAATAGACATAAGTATTGTGACACAATCTGTAATAACAGCCCATAATGCAATAAATATCGATATAAAAGCATGATGCAAAATGGACGTATCAGTGCCACGAACCGGTACCAATGCACCCCTTTCGTCCCGATTGCTGCTACCAACTGGGACCAAAGGCCTCACGCTGCCCGCGGCCAAAAGTTTAGTCCCACCTCACTAGTTGAGAGGAGATTGGAGTGGTTTATAAGCCCCACTGCGGCTGCCCTCTTGAGCTCCTCTCAAATGCAGGCTTACGGGCCTAATCTAACGCTACGCTGCCTGTGGGCCTACTGGGCCTTCTGCAGGCCTGAATCCTGGCCCATAGTTGGGTTTCTAGCCGTATTCAGGCCATGGTGGCCCACTAGGTGGCATTTTTTTTCCAGTTTTTTTCTTTTTTCCTTTATTTATTTTATTTTGCTTCTACTTATAGCAAAATACTTACTCTTTTCAATGATTCTTTTTGCTTTTAGTTAATAAAAATTATAAACTTTTTGTTAGTACCATTAGTTTTCCAATTTGAATAGTTTAAATTTGAATTTTTGAAAATTTGTGTGAATCACTTGTTTGTGAATAACTATACTATAAAAGTAGATTTTTGAGTGATTCTTTTTTCCAGCTATTTAATATTACTGTGTTTTATTATTATATTCAATTTGGTAATTTTTAGGTTATTTGAAATGTTTGTTTTAATCAAAATCATATTTTGTTATTTTAGTTTTCTATTAAAGTTTCAAACTGAAAATTCTTTATGAAAATTCCTTTTGCTATTAATGTTTTGAACAAAAAAAAACTTTGATAATTTTAGTTACATAAATTTTATATAATTTTACTTTCAATAATACTAGAGGTTTATAAAAGGTTTTTAGTTGATTCCTTTTGCTATTAGAGTTTCAGTAAAGTTTTCTAGTTCATCTTTTGCTATTAGAGTTTCATTAAAGTTTTCTAGTTCATTCTTTTAGTTTATTATTTTTTCTATTAGAGTTTCCTAAAAGTTTTCTAGTTCATTCTTTTTTATATTAGTTCATTCTTTGAGCTATATGACCCTGAAATTGAAAAGCACTACAAATGAACTCTGAAAAGGTTTAAAGTTGGCATGGTATCATCATTTCACCCACAAAGCATGTTCTAAAAAGTTGAGAGGGTTACAGCAAAAACTAGATGCACTTCGTGTACAAAATAGGCAATCTCTTTTGAAGTATCAGGGTTTCAGACAAAAACTCATCTCTTACAAAGGGATTTCATTTTTTTGAACTTATTTGAACTCCATACTTGGTGTGTGTTCAAAATGCACCATTCATAGCCACATCATCAATTTTCAACCCTTTCTGACTTCATTTGTTATTTTTCATGCATTTACTGATTTTTGAGCTATATGACCTTGAAATTGAAAAGCACTACAAATGAACTTTGAAAAGGTTGAAAGTTCGCATGTTTTCATAATTTCACCCACATAGCATGTGCTAAAAATTTGAGAGGGTTACGGCAAAAACTGGATGCACTTTGTGTACAAAACGGGCAATCTCTTTCGAAGTATCACGGTTTTGGATGAAAACTCATCTGTTACAAAGGGATTTCATTTTTTTGAACTCCAGACTTTTTGTTTGTTCAAACTGCACCATTCAAACCACATCATCAATTTTCAACCCTTTCTGACTTCATTTGTTATTATTCATGCATTTACTGATTTTTTGAGCTATATGACCCTGAAATTGAAAAGCACTACAAACGAACTTTGAAGAGGTTGAAAATTGGTAGGGTATCATCATTTCACCCACATAGCATGTGCTAAAAAGTTGAGAGGGTTACGGCAAAAACTGGATGCACTTCGTGTACAAAACGGACAATCTCTTTCGAAGTATCAGGGTTTCATATGGAAACTCGTCTGTTACAAAAGGAATTTCATTTCTTGATCATAATAGTTGTGGAGAGAAAGTCTTCACTTTTTCTTTGCTTGTGTCCTTTGCTTATTGCGCCATAACCATGGATATTCTTCATCGCTTAACAGGGTGCTTAGGTCAGCCTTGACTTTGGAGGGAGGAATTTCATTAAACTTTTCATAATCTTCAGACATGTCTGTCTTGCCCTGCAATCCCACGATGTCTCTTTTTCCTGAAAGAACTATGTGGCGCTTTGGCTCATTGTATGATGTATGCGCTTCCTTATCTTTTCTTTTTCTCGGTTTGGTAGACATGTCCTTCACATAGAAAACATGTGCCACATCATTGGCTAGGACGAATGGTTCATCTGTGTACCCAAGATTGTTCAGATCCGTTGTTGTCATTCCGTACTGTGGGTCTACCTGTACCCCGGCTCCTAAAAGATAGACCCATTTGCACTGAAACAAAGGGACCTTAAAATCATGTCTGTAGTCAAGTTCCCATATGCCCACTATGTAACCATAATATGTGTCCTTTCCCCTCTTGGTTGCTGCATCAAAGCGGACACTGCTGTTTTGGTTGGTGCTCTTTTGATCTTAGGCGATCATGTAAAATGTATTCCCATTTATCTCGTATCCTTTGTAAGTCAATACAGTCGAAGACACCCCCCTGGACAACGAGTACAGCTCATCAGAAACAATGTTGTCACCTCTGAGATGTGTTTCCCACCAACTGCCGAAAGTCCTGATGTGTTCACATGTAATCCAGTCGTCACACTGCTCCGGGTGTTTGGAGCGTAGAATGTTCTTTTGTTCATCGACATACAGGGTCACCAAGGTAGAGTTCTGTAGAACTGTGTAGTGTGCTTGAGACCAAGAATGCCCGTCCCTACATATTATTGAGTCCCCTCCTAGAATGCCTTTTCCAGTCAGTCTCCCCTCATACCGCGATTGAGGGAGACCAATCTTCTTAAGGCCAGGAATGAAGTGAACACAAAATCCAATGACATGCATCCTCTGTTTGATGGCCCATGGAGATGCTTCCTTCTGGCCTAGTTCAGTTACAGACATATTTCTTTAGGACTCCCATGAACCTCTCAAAGGGGAACATATTGTGTAGAAATATAGGGCCCAGAATGACAATCTCATCGACTAGACGAACTAGGACATGTTGGAAATATGCCCTAGAGGCAATAATAAAAGCGTTATTATTATATTTCCTTATTCATGATAATTGTCTTTATTCATGCTATAATTGTGTTATCCGGAAATCGTAATACATGTGTGAATAACAGACACCAACATGTCCCTGGTAAGCCTCTAGTTGACTAGCTCGTTGATCAACAGATAGTCATGGTTTCCTGACTATGGACATTGGATGTCATTGATAACGAGATCACATCATTAGGAGAATGATGTGATGGACAAGACCCAATCCTAAACATAGCACAAGATCGTATAGTTCGTTTGCTAGAGTTTTCCAATGTCAAAGTATCTTTTCCTTAGACCATGAGATCGTGTAACTCCCGGATACCGTAGGAGTGCTTTGGGTATACCAAACGTCACAACGTAACTGGGTGGCTATAAAGGTAGACTACGGGTATCTCCGAAAGTGTCTGTTGGGTTGACATGGATCAAGACTGGGATTTGTCACTCCGTATGACGGAGAGGTATCACTGGGCCCACTCGGTAATGCATCATCATAATGAGCTCAAAGTGACCAAGTGTCTGGTCACAGGATCATGCATTACGGTACGAGTAAAGTGACTTGCCGGTAACGAGATTGAACGAGGTATTGGGATACCGACGATCGAATCTCGGGCAAGTAACATATCGATTGACAAAGGGAATTGCATACGGGGTTGATTGAATCCTCGACATCGTGGTTCATCCGATGAGATCATCGTGGAGCATGTGGGAACCAACATGGGTATCCAGATCCCGCTATTGGTTATTGACCGGAGAGTCGTCTCGGTCATGTCTGCTTGTCTCCCGAACCCGTAGGGTCTACACACTTAAGGTTCGGTGACGCTAGGGTTGTGAAGATATGTATATGTAGTAACCCGAATATTTTTCGGAGTCCCGGATGAGATCCCGGACGTCACAAGGAGTTCCGGAATGGTCCGGAGGTAAAGATTTATATATAGGAAGTGCTGTTTCAGCCATCGGGACAAGTTTCGGGGTCACCGGTATTGTACCGGGACCACCGGAAGGGTCCCGGGGGTCCACCGGGTGGGGCCACCTATCCAGGGGGGCCCCATGGGCTGAAGTGGGAGGGAACCCAGCCCAAAGTGGGCTGGGGCGCCACCCCCCCAAGGGCCCATGCGCCTAGGGTTGGGGGAAACCCTAAGGGGGGGCGCCCCCTTACTTGGGGGGCAAGCCCCCCACCCCTTGGCCGCCGCCCCCCTAGGAGATCCCATCTCCTAGGGCCGGCCACCCCCCTTGGCACCCCTATATATAGTTGAGGAGAGGGGAGGACTTCATACCTAAGCCTGGGCGCCTCCCTCTCTCCCCGTTACGTCTCTCCCTCGTAGTATAGGCGAAGCCCTGCTACTGTGACGCCCTGCATCCACCACCACGCCGTCGTGCTGCTGGATCTTCATCAACCTCTCCTCCTCCCCTTGTTGGATCAAGAAGGAGGAGACGTCTCCCGTCCCGTACGTGTGTTGAACGCGGAGGTGCCGTCCGTTCGGCGCTTGGTCATCGGTGATTTGGATCACGTCGTGTTCGACTACATCATCACCGTTCTTTGAACGCTTCCGCACGCGATCTACAAAGGTATGTAGATGCATCTGATGACTCGTTGCTAGATGAACTCCTAGATGGATCTTGGTGAAACGAGTAGGAAATTTTTTGTTTTCTGCAACGTTCCCCAACAGGACATGCATCATGATATTGAAGAAGGATGGTGGGAATAGTAGCTCGAAACTGACAAGACATTGCGCCACATCACTCCTTGACCTTGGTAGGATTTCTGGATCGATCACCTTCTGAGAGATTGCATTGAGGAATGCACATAGCTTCACAATGGCTAATCGAACTTTTTCCGGTAGAAGCCCCCTCAATGCAACCGGAAGAAGTTGTGTCATAATCACGTGGCAGTCATGAGAATTTAGGTTCTGGAACTTTTTCTCTAGCATATTTATTATTCCCTTTATATTCGATGAGAAGCCAGATGGGACCTTCATGCTGAGCAGGCATTCAAAGAAGATTTCCTTCTCTTCTTTGGTAAGAGCGTAGCTGGCAGGACCTTCAGACTACTTTGGAGGCATGCCGTCTTTTTCGTGCAAACGTTGCAGGTCCTCCCATGCCTCCGACGTATCTTTTGTCTTCCCATACACGCCCAAGAAGCCTAGCAGGTTCACACAAAGGTTCTCTGTCACGTTCATCACCTCGATTGAAGAGCGGACCTCTAGGTCTTTCTAGTAGGGTAGGTCCCAAAATATAGATTTCTTCTTCCACACGGGTGCGCGTCCCTCATCGTCATTCGGAACAGATAGTCCGCCAGGACCCTTTCCAAAGATTACGTGTAAATCATTGACCATAGCAAGTACGTGATCACCGGTACGCATGGCGGGCTTCTTCCGGTGATCTGCCTCGCCTTTGAAATGCTTTCCTTTCTTTCGACATTGATGGTTGGTCGGAAGAAATCGACGATGCCCCAGGTACACATTCTTCCTGCATTTGTCCAGGTATATACTTTCAGTGTTAGCTAAACAGTGCGTGCATGCATGGTATCCCTTGTTTGTCTGTCCTGAAAGGTTACTGGGAGTAGGCCAATCATTAATGGTTACAAACAGCAACACATGCAGGTCAAATTCCTCCTGTCTGTGCTCATCCACACACATACACCATTTCCATTCCGCAGCTGTAAAAGTTCTTCAACTAATGGCCTTAGGTACACATTAATGTCGTTGCCGGGTTGCTTAGGGCCTTGGATGAGAACTGGCATCATAATGAACTTCCGCTTCATGCACAGCCAAGGAGGAAGGTTATAGATATATAGTCACATGCCAGGTGCTGTGATTGCTGCTCTGCTCCCCGAAAGGATTAATGCCATCCGCGCTTAAACCAAACCATACGTTCCTTGCGTCACCTGAAAACTCCTCCCAGTACTTTCTCTCAATTTTTCTCCACTGCGACCCGTTAGCGGGTGCTCTCAACTTCCCATCTTTCTTACGGTTTTCTCTATGCCATCGCATCAACTTGGCATGCTCTTTGTTTCTGAACAGAAGTTTCAACTGTGGTATTATAGGAGCATACCACATCACCTTGGCAGGAACCCTCTTCCGGGGGGGGGGGGGGGCTCGCCATCAACATCACTAGGGTCATCTCGTCTGATCTTATACCGCAATGCACCACATACCAGGAATGCGTTCAAATCGTCGTACGCACCGCGGTAGAGGATGCAGTCATTAGGGCATGCATGTATATTCTGCACCTCCAATCCTAGAGGGCATACAACCTTCTTTGTTGTGTACGTACTGTCGGGCAATTCATTATCATTTGGAAGCTTCTTCTTCAATATTTTCAGCAGCTTCTCAAATCATTTGTCAGGCACACCATTCTCTGCCTTCCACTGCAGCAATTCTAGTATGGTACCGAGCTTTGTGTTTCCATTTTCGCAATTGGGGTACAACCCTTTTTTGTGATCCTCTAACATGCGATCGAACTTCAGCTTCTCCTTTTCACTTTCACACTGTCTCTTTGCATCAACAATGACCCGGCAAAGATCATCATCGGGCACATTGTCTGGTTCCTCTTGATCTTCAGCTTCCCTCGTTGCAGCATCACCGTATTCAGGGGGCACATAGTTGTCATCATTCTCTTCTTCTTCGCTGTCTTCCATCATAACCCCTATTTCTCCTTGCTTGGTCCAAACATTATAGTGTGGCATGAAACCATTATAAAGGAGGTGGGTGTGAAGGATTTTCCCTTCAGAGTAAGACTTCGTATTCCCACATATAGGGCATTGACAACACATAAAACCATTTTGCTTGTTTGCCTCAGCCACTTCGAGAAAATTATGCATTCCCTTAATGTACTCGGAGGTGTGTCTATCACCGTACATCCGTTGCCGGTTCATCTGCGTGGATTATATATAATTAAGTGTGTCAAAAACAATTACAGAACAACATGAATAGATAAGTGACAAAATTAATAGAAGTTCACCATCACATTAAAACCAAAGTACATACATAGATCTTATTGAACAACATATAGCTCTCCAGAGCATCTAATTAAACCATACATTGAAACTATGTAAAACATTTCAATGCAACAACAAATGCGATCATAATCGCAACCGAGGTAATAATTGATCCAACGGCATAATGATACCAAGCCTTGGTATGAATGGCATATTTTCTAATCTTTCTAATCTTCAAGCGCATTGCATCCATCTTGATCTTGTGATCATCGACGACATCCGCAACATGCAACTCCAATATCATCTTCTCCTCCTCAATTTTTTTTATTTTTTCCTTCAAGTAATTGTTTTCTTCTTCAACTAAATTTAACCTCTCGACAATAGGGTCGGTTGGAATTTCCGGTTCCCATACCTCCTAGATAAAAAAATCTATGTCACGTTGGTCGGCACAATTGTCATAAACAATAAATAAACCAAATAGTTATAAAAGATAATATATACCACATCCGAATCATATACAGGACAAGGGCCGATGGAGGCGGATACCAAAACCATCGCACTATATAATAACAAACTATAATAAAACTAATAAAATGCGATCATAATCGCAACCAAGGTAACAATTGATCTAATTCATACAAGTAAGAATTTTTTTCTTTTATAAAGAAGATAAGAACAAGAGGCTCAACACGGTAGTGCCGGTGACGAGATCGGCGCGGGCGATCGACGGAAGTGAAGACGAGGACGGGACGTGACGGACCGCTAAACCTGGACAAATCTTGAGGAAAATGGAGCTTGGAGGTCGAGCTTGGAGAGGAGAAAGCTTAATTAGTGTGGCTCGGGTATTTCATCGAATACCTCATGTGCATAGGAGGTGAGCTAGAGCACCATAAAGCCCTCCCCTCGCCGGCTAGAAAAAACAGAGCAGTGGAGTGCTCGGCTCGCGGGCGAGGGGGTATATATAGCCACATCATTGGTCCCGGTTCGTGTCTGGAACCGAGACAAAAGGGTCTAGATGAACCGGGACCAATGCCCTGCGGGGCCCGCCCGGCCCCCTGGGCGCACGAACCGGGACGTATGCCCCCATGGGTCCCGGTTCGTGACTGAACCGGGACTAATGGGCTGGCCAGGCCTGGACCAAAGCCCTGTTTTCTACTAGAGCTTGTTATAAGTAATCATGTGAAGTTGGTTTTCATTCAATGTTTTGATGATGCATTTATTGTTCTTCCTCTGGTGGTGTCGTGTGAATGTCGACTACATGACACATTACCATGTTTCGGCCTAGGGGAAAGGCATTGTGGATTAGTAAGTAGACGATGGGTTGCAGGAGTGGCAGAAGCCTAAACACTAGTTTATGCACTACTACATAAGGGGTTGATTTGGATCCACATGCTTCATGCTATTGTTAGGTTTATCTTAATTCTTCTCTTGTAGTTGTGGATGCTTGCGAGAGGAGGTAATCATAAGTAGGTTGTTTGTTCAAGTAAGAACATCACCTTAGCACCAGTCCACCCACATAACAACTTATCAAAGCAACGAGCGTGAATCAATGAATCGTGATGAAGATAACTAGACGAAATTCATAAGTGTCCTCGAGAATGCTTTAATCACTATAAGAAGTACTTTTGGATTGTCCTTTGCAATAAATAGGATTGTGCCATCTTGTTGTACCTCACTACTTTTGTTACTTGTTGCTTGCTATGAATTATCTTTCTAGCAAACTATCTTTCATAACTTCTTTACAACACTTGCAAAGAATACCTTGCTGAAAACCATTTATCGATTCCTAATGCTTCTCATTGGGTTCGACACTCTTATTTATTGAAAGGACTACGATTGATCCAAATACTTGAGGGTCATCAAAACTCTTTTCTAGCATCATTGCTGGGGAGTGAAGCACTCTTGATAAGTGGAATTTGATAAGGAAACATTTATAATACGTGCTGAATTTTATCTTTTGATTGTCACTGTGGAAGGAAATCCTATGAGGGGCTTGTTCGGGGTCTCTTCACCTCGAATGCAAGTGGTAAGAGTCGTGCCTCAACCTACTAAAAATATTTATTATTAAATCCCTTTTGGTATTCTAGAAAAATTGCATGGTAATCCCTATGCAGGAGATGGAACAATACATCATGATATGTACTTAATCTATATGGATGAATTTTGTGGACTGTTTAAGCTTGCATGTTCATCAAGGGATGGAGTTAAGAAGAAATTGTTCCCTTTATATTTTGAGGGAAGATCATTGGCATGGTATAGGCTGTTGGATGAACCTGAAAGATAGGACAGAAGCTAGAATTCCATCAAAAAATTATCCTATGCACTTGGTTCATCGTGATAGGAATTATATATATAATTTTTGGCCTCGTCAAGGAGAAATTATCACTCAAGCTTGAGGAGGATTAAGGACATGACCCTCAAATGCCCCAATCATGAGCTCTCAAGGGAAATTATTATTCAAAACTTTTATGCTCGGCTTTCTGTTAATGCTAAAATAATTCTTGATTCTTCTTCTCCTAGTTCTTTCTCAAAAAGAAGTATAAAATTCAAATGGGACCTTATTGAACGAATTAAACACAACTCTAAAGATTGGGAAATTGAAGAAGGTAATGAGTTAGCTATAAATCTTGAATTTGATTGTATTAAGTCTTTTGTAGAACATATGTTTTTCATAAGCTTGGTGCAAAATATGAACTTGACTCTGAGGTAGTAGCTACATTTTGCGACTCCTTTGCTGCTAGTGTTGATCTCCCTAAGGAGAAGTGGTTTAAATTTCATCCACCCATTAAAGATATTTGTGAAGAACCAATTATTGCTAATACTAAACTATTTTCTTACACTGCTAATCCTGTTGTGCCTACTGCTTACATTGAGAAGCCTCCTTTCCCTGTTAGGACTAAGGAACATGCTAAGGCTACAACTGTGGTTCATAAGAGTAATATTAAAGCATACAAACCCTCAGAACAAATTAAAGTAGAACCTCCTATTGCAATGGTTAAAGATCTATTGGTTGATAATATTGATGGGCATGTTATTTATTTCTCTGATGAAGCTATTAGAATTGCTAAACCTGTTAGAAATGAACGTGATATGTTAGCTAAGAATAAGAAAGTTGTTGGTAATCCTATTATTCTATTAAGATTGGAGATCATTGCTATCATGGTTTATGTGATATGGGTGCTAGTATAAGTGCCATTCATTTCTCTCTCTATCAAGAAGTCATGCATGATGTTTCACCAACTGATATTCATGTTGCTATTAAGCTTGCAAATAGGGATACTATTTTGCTGCTTGGGATTGTTAGAGATGTTGTACTCTTGCATGGGTAAGATCAAATCCCCTACCAATTTTCTAGTACGAATCACAATAAGATAATTTTTGCCCCATTATATTTGGTAGACCCTTCTTGAATATTGTTAATGCTGAAATTGATTGTGTTAAAGAGAAGGTTAAAGTTGGTGATGTATCTCATGAATTAAATTTCTCTAAGTTCACTAGATAACCTCATGATAAATATTTACCTAATAAAGACGATATTCTTGGTCTTGCTTCTATTGTCGTGCCTCTTATTGATCCTTTAGAGCAATATTTGTTAGATCATGAATTAATATGAAAAATATGGAATCTTCTTTAGGCAAGCACCCATCCTTAAGCATAATTTTCCACTCGAAATTTTGGTAGATCCTCCTCCAAATAAGGGTGATCCTGTGTTTGAATTAAAGAAACTCCCAGATACATTGAAATATGCTTATCTAGATGAAAAGAAAATATATTATGTTATTATCAATGCTAACATTCTAGTGCACGAAGAATAGACATTATTGAAAACCTTGAGGAAACATCATGTTGTAATTGGATATACTCTTGATGATCTTAAAGTCACTAGTCCTACTCTATGTCAATACAAAATTAATATGGAGCCCGATGCCAAACCAGTCGTCGATCATCTACCTCAGTTGAATCCTAAGATGAAGGATGTGTTAAGAAAGGAAATACTAAAGCTTCTGGAGGTAGGTATAATTTATCCTATAGCTGATAGTATATGGGTAAGTCTTGTTCATTGTGTCCCTAAGAAAGGTGGCATCACTGCTGTTCCTAATGATAAAAATAAACTTATCCCACAAAGAGTTGTTACATGTTATAGGATGGTAATTGATTTTAGAAAATTGAATAAAGCTACCATTAAAGATCATTATCCTTTGCATTTTATTGATCAATTGTTAGAAATATTATCTTAGGATACACACTTTTGTTTCTTAGATGGATATTTTGCTTTCTCTCAAATACCCATATCACTAGAAGATCAAGAGAAAATTATTTTTACTTGTTCTTTTGTAACCTATGCTTAGAGACGTATGCCTTTTGGTTTATGTAATGCACCTGCTACTTTTCATAGGTGTATGACTGCTATATGCCATGATTTTTGTGAGAAAATTGGTGAGGTCTTCATGGTTGATTGTTCCGTACGTGAAACTTCTTTTGATGACTATATGAGCAATCTTGAGGAAGTTTTGCAGACATGTGAAGGGACTAAACTTGTCTTGAATTGAGAGAAATCCAACTTTACAGTGAATGAAGGTATAGTCATTTGTCATAAAATTCCTGAAAGAGGCATTGAAGTAGACAAAGCTAAAGTTGATGCAATTGAGAAAATGTCATGTCCTAGAGATGTCAAAGGTATAAGAAACTTCCTCGGTCATGCAGGTTTCTATAGGAGGTTCACTAAGGAATCTTTCCGATCTAAATAAGGATATTACAGATACAAATGGTCTAATTGAAATGATGGAAGCAATTCAAAATTTTAAAGCACTCATAACTTTGGAGTATGGCCTAAGGAAAGATGTTAAACTTCACTTGGAAAAACTCTTGAAGCAACAAAACACATACTAGTAGCAGAGGGGGAAATTAAATGGGCTACTTTAAGAAGTGAAAATTCTATATTCTTCCATGCTTTAGCTACTGTCTAGCATAGGCACAACTATATATCTTCACTGACTGGATCAGATTGTTTGGAAGTTTCTAATCATGCTGCAAAATCTTCTCTTATGCAATAAGCTTTTAAGGACATGGTAGGAAAATCAGAGCATTACAATATTCTTCCCGAATTGCTTCACCTATTGCGAGTGCATCATGGTATATCCTTCCTGGAAGAACCTTTCTCTACTTAGAAGATAGATGCCACAATTAAGGACTTGCCGTCAAATAAATCTCCAAGCCCACATGGCTCTAATTCCTATTTTGCAAGGAAGCGTTCGCTAATAATCAAGCAAGATTTTGTGATATTTTTAAACATGTTCTATAGAGGGGAGGTGTGCCTACAAAGTATCAATAATTCTTTCATTTTCCCTGTTCCAAAGAAGCCTGATGCATCCTGTGTTAATGATTACAGACCCATATCCCAACTCCGTTGCACAACCAAATTGCTTACTAAACATCTTGCTAATCCATGTCAATCAATATGGATTCATCAAATCTAGATTTATACTTGATTGTATTGCCTGGGCATATAAATATTTATTCCAATGCCACAAAAGCAAAAATCCCACAATGGTATTAAAGCTAGATTTTGGGAAAGCCTTTCACAAAATGGAGCACGTCATGATTTTAGGTATCTCGAAGCAAAAATGATTTGCGACCAAATGTTGCTCCTGGATTGAGCAGCTTCTTAACACCGCCACCTCTGTTGTATTGTTAAACGGGGTGCCTGGTAACTCTTTTAAGTGCAGAAGAAGGGTGAGACAAGGAGATCCCCTTTCTCCCCTCCTTTTTGGTCTCACAGCTAAATTTTTATAAACAATTTTAGATAGTGTTATGCATAGAGATATTATTCAACCTCCAGTTAAGTTTAACTCCTACCTTGATTTCCCCATACTTTAGTATGTTGATGACACCTTAATCATCATGCCAACATGTCTAGGTCAATTCGAGAATTTGCAACATCTAGTCAATATCTACTCCAAGGCATCTGGGTTAAAGGTTAATTACCAGAAATCAAGCATGTTACAAGTCAATACCCCAAATGACACCTGCAACATCTATCCAGCATTCCGCGATGCACCATGGCACTTTTCTATTTATTTATTTAGGTGCTCCACTTAGTTTCACCAAGCCAAGAATGGATTTTTTTAATGTTCATCATTGACAGAATTCAGAAAATGCTAAATGTTTGCTCTCAGTTCTTGAGCTATGATGGCAGATTGCTCATGGTCAATCCAATTTTGTCTTCTCTGCCTACTTTTCTTAT
Source organism: Triticum urartu (assembly GCF_003073215.2). NCBI lineage: Eukaryota > Viridiplantae > Streptophyta > Magnoliopsida > Poales > Poaceae > Triticum > Triticum urartu. The sequence goes on along the minus strand of NC_053024.1, from coordinate 712,559,856 downwards.
GAGTTGTCTACTTCTATACAAAGGCACCATAGAACAGATTGATATATATAGGAGACATCTCTTTTGGAGAGGCAAGGATCTCGAAAAGAAAATCCCTCCTCTCGCAGCTTGGGATCCTCTCCCTCCGTCCTATAACATAAGAGCGTTTTGGACACTAGTGTAGTGTAAAAGATGCTCTTATATTATGGGACAGAGAGTAGTTTGTAGGCCAAAAGACAGAGGTGGATTGGGCATTTTGAATTTGTCCCTACAAAATACATGCCTTCTCTTGAAATGGTGCACAAGTTTATCAATCACATGGATATCCCCAAGATCAACCTGGTTTGGGAAGTGTACTATGGGAAGGGTTTCCACCCAACTACAACATCCACTATATCTTTCTGCAGAGAGATTGCATGAAGCTTTTCCCAAATGATAAAGAACTTGAAACTAGTACTCTTCACAATGGCCAGACTTATTTTGGTCTGACAACTGGAATGGGATTCCTTTGATTGGAGTTTGGCCATACGCACATTCCATTGCTATCAGCCCGCATATCACCCTCTTTGATTTATATCAAGCAGAGGATTTAGCAAATGTTTTCCATTTGCCACTGTCTGAAGAGGCATGTGTGCAATTCCAGGAACTTGAACTTCTAATTCAAGATCTAACCCTCACCTCAAAAGTAGACTAGTGGCAATTGTCTAAGGGATCAAATCAATACAAAGTTTCTAAGGTTTATAGGTTGCTTGCCATTGCACCTGAGGTTATGCCAATGATCAAATGGATATGGAAAACTTGCTGCCAACTCAAACACAAGATCTTCTATTGGCTCCTCACAAATGACAAGTTAAATACTGGATCTCTCCTACAAGGAAGCATGTTTTTATTCACGATTACACTTGTGGAAATCAGAGACCATCTCTTCTTTCATTGCCCCATTGCACACTTGTGCTGGTCCTACATTTGTACAATTTGGGCACCAACTATGCTAGGCATACATGATGAAGTTACACACCTAAAGAACATGTTGAATGTGACTTTCTCACTGGAAATCATCATCTTAGTACATGTTGAACTGTTTAAGACACTACTCTCTGTACTACTGTTTAGTTGCTGTTTCCTTGTTTAAAATCAAAATTGAAGATGCCAACCGATCATGCGCACGCGATGGTAGGTCAGCCGCTCGATCTATGGCTGACCAGACCGAGCGGTGTTGCTCGATCGGTCACACGGTCGCTCACTCCTTTCCGCGTGAGTGACCATGCCATGCGTGCGTACGTGCTATCGGCAGCAACGGCACGTACGTCGATGTCATGCATGCATCCCGTTGGTGCCGTGCACGTCAACCTACTGGCATACTTCCAAATCCAAATCTAGGATGCCAAGCTCCATGCAGCTAGCTAGCTGCGAATTTCAGACCACGAATTGCTACCAGATCGATCCTCCTGATGTTGACTGGAAAGTAGTGGCGGGCTACTGGAATCCTCTGATACTTAACAAACTCTGAGCACCCCGCAACGCTCGGAGCCCAAGCCGCGACCCTTTCCGCTATCGATCTTGTGCCACAGCGTCTGTATACGATCCCTTTTAATAGGCATCACCCAGCTAACTCCTAACTAATAATGGCATTGACAGCTCCTGTGGCCTCCCCTATTCCTACGACAGCGCTAGGCCCAACCCTCCACCGACACCTCCGTCCTCGCTAGGCAGCCCCGTCGCCATTGCCGGCGCGCGCGCGCAGGCGCAGCAATGACCTCCTCCTCCGCCGCCTCCTCCTCCCACCTCCATATTACCATCACCAACGCCTCCTCCACCATCACCACCAACACCAACGCCACCAAATCGCAGTCGCAGTCGCAGCACCACCACTCCAGCAGCGTCTCCCCCCGCAGCGGTGGCTCCGGCGGTGGGGGTGGGGGTGGCACGACCAACCAGGCCTGCGCGGCGTGCAAGTACCAGCGGCGCAAGTGCAACCCCGACTGCCCCCTCGCGCCCTACTTCCCCGCCGACCAGCAGCGCCGGTTCCTCAACGCGCACCGCCTCTTCGGCGTCAGCAACATTCTCAAGACGCTGCGCCGCCTCAAGCCGGAGCTCTGCGACGCGGCCATGCAGACGCTCATTTACCAGGCGGAGATGCGCGCCATGGACCCCGTCGGAGGCTGCTGCAGCATGATCATCGACCTCGAGCACACCAGCGAGCTTCTGTCGGCCGAGCTCGCCGCCCTGCAACAGCACCTCGACATGTGCCGCCAGGCCGCATCTGGCGTGGCCGGCGGGGACGTCATGGACGGCCCGTGCGCTGACCTCGAGGTCACCTCCTCGAACCACCAGCCGAAGCAGCTGCTCCTCCACGCCGACCAAGATCAGGTCGTCGACGCGCTCTACGTCGCCCAAGAAGGCGCCGACCCCGTGATGCAAAATGGCGCCGATCACGACGACAGCCGGCAACCGCAATATCACGGTGGACAGCAGCAGCAACAACAACAGCAGCTGTACGACTATTTCTACTACGAGGCAACCGGCGCCGGCAGCGATGAAGCCGGGAGAAAGCCCAGTGGCAGCGGCGTCGACATTAACGTCGACGTCATGCAGCATTTCGATTACGACTCCAGCTGTGAGGTTGATGATCATCACAAGGTGGATCAACTGGAGCCGATGATCTCGTCGAGCCTCGAAGAGCACTACCAGATCGGACAGAAGGAGTACGAGATGAAGGTGGCGTCATTCGTCGATGTGTTGGACGTCAGGCCGGAGCTGCAGGCGGTGGACGGGAACGCCGACATCGGCATCAAGGAGGAGCTACAGGAGGAGGATCCCAAGAATAACGATGACGACATCGCACTACGCAAAGCAGCACACATGGCTGAGTCGTCACATTGCAGGCTAGGGTTGGGCTTTTAAGTACATCTCTCTAATGCGCCATCAACCCATTCATGTGCCTACGTTTGCTTAACTTGTTTTGATAGAGAGAGGCTGTAGAAATCATATTGTTCTTTTTTTCAAATCCGCCGCGGCTCTATAGTCTATATTAATCAACAACAATATTACAGGAAATGGGCAAAACAAAAAAGAATATATAATCCACTCCTTAGAGAATTGTCCCCTCACCACATGATGTGGTAAGCAATCCAAACTATTAAAATAAATTGTCGACTCCATCCCGTACATCCTCAAGACGGTCGGAGTTGCCTACGCTGGAGTTCCACGCCGTCACTAGAACAATAAAGTTCTACCAATGCAGGTAGTCTTGAAATTACCGTTCTCAGCCGACACCGTTCTCAGCCGATACGTGTCAGCGACATCGATCCCTAGGAATCCACGAGCTGAAGAAGAAGACGATGCCGAGTTTCTCATAGCTAGACGTCTTCCTGTGTCTGCAGAATACCGAAATCGGCGCCGATACTGCCGAAACACCACTGGCATATGAATACACAACCAACTACCCCTATGTTGAGCATAGAGGGAGGCCAACTTGTCAAACCCAATCCTGTGATCCTGTCTCTAGATTCGACAACTCGGGTAGTCCTATCAATGTCTATGCGCTGGACATCTCATTGATAGGACTACCTGATCAAGGGCGTGGTACTGCACTTCATTGCCAATCGTACAACAAGATCTTCATTGCCCATTGTGCACAAGGAAGGAGTGGTAGCTCACCTCACAACCCTCTTATCTTAGACCAAAGTGTGTCCAAATGTGCAACGTCGAAGGTTCTCACAATAGTGACTTATGGGGCTTTTCAAATCTCTGGGATTAATCCAGCTCAGACCAATTTTTTTTAGGAAAAAGGGGTTCACCACAGATTTTCATTAAGAAAACCATAAAAAGATTCGTACAGGTAACAACCATTACCACACACCTCAGACGAATTTTGTATTGCGCAATTTTCTTCAGTAAGTCAGGTGGAATATCAAGATGCAAAAGGTAATTATAGAGATCGATTACAATTTCGAATATCTTTTTGTTGTAACCCGAACACAACAAGCGCCGCCTTGTCGTCTGGGAGATGCCTTCTGTGGGAAAGTATCCGGTACTCCCAGCATTGGGGTTTTCCCTGTGCTCCAAATTAAAAAAAACCATTATTGAATGTAACAAAAAATTCCGGAAAAAGATGTGAATGTTCACAAGCAATTTGACTACAACCTCTACAAATTTCAGGTCCACTCGGAACTTACATTGAGAAACAAAAATGTAAAATCTAGCATGAATAGTGTAAGAAAAAAGACAAAAGCAACATTGACACTATTCACATCTGGATTTCACTTTTTTGTTTCTCAATGTGCATTTTGAGTTTGGATCTGACATTTTTAGGAGTTGTAGTCACATTCCTTGTGAACATTCATCTTTTTTCCGATTTTTTTTGTTACATTTAAGAATTGTGTTTTGAATTTGAAGCACCAGGAGTACCCCAAGGATGGAAGAAACTGATACTTTCCCTACCTTCCGTTGCACTTCTGCCGATAAAGCTGAGGTTGTGGCCATTAGAGAGGGACTGTTTGATCTAGAGGAAACTCTAGGGGGCCTTTTATGTTTGGAATCTGACTGTGCATCTGTGATCAGACTGGTTGATCTCGACACTCTGAACATGTCTAGCCTGCACCCAATCGTCAGTGGCCTCAAGGATTCGCTGAAACAATATGGCCCATGAGCTTGCTTCTGCGGCGATAATGTATGGTGACTTTTCCCTGATTGCGGATATCCATGTTCATTTTAAATCTCTGCTTATGAAAGATTGTAATCAGGTTCCTACGAATTTATAATCCCGTTTCTACCTCAATAAGGCAAAGTTGGATCATTAGTTAAAATTACATGAAACATTGCACTTGTGAATTATAAAAGGAAAAATTGTAGAATGTTTTCGAAAACAACTTCAACTAATTTTGTGCTACTAAATCAATAAGGTAAAATGCAAAAATTAACTTTGTTGTAACTTCCATTTTATGACACATATCGATGCATCCATTTCAACTTATTCCACCTAGTGAACGGCAAAGTTGGATCATTAGTTAAAATTACATGAAACATTGCACTTGTGAATTATAAAAGGAAAAATTGTAGAATGTTTTCGAAAACAACTTCAACTAATTTTGTGCTACTAAATCAATAAGGTAAAATGCAAAAATTAACTTTGTTGTAACTTCCATTTTATGACACATATCGATGCATCCATTTCAACTTATTCCACCTAGTGAACGGCAAAGTTGGATCATTAGTTAAAATTACATGAAACATTGCACTTGTGAATTATAAAAGGAAAAATTGTAGAATGTTTTCGAAAACAACTTCAACTAATTTTGTGCTACTAAATCAATAAGGTAAAAATGCAAAAATTGACGCCCACCTTGGGGCTCGAACCCAAGACCACAAGGTTAAGAGCCTTGCGCTCTACCGACTGAGCTAGACGGGCAATGGTTGCACCAAGTCCAAATCACGTTAATTTATAACATTTACAGTATTTTTTTCCAATATCAACGGCCCAAGCATAAAGTACTGTATGCAGAAGTTTACCATTGAAAGATTTTTGAGCAGACGAACACCGAAAAGTTCCACGAGAAATTAAACATGTCATGGTCACGTTCCAAAGCTCCAAGATCATACATATAGAACTCTAAAAAAGAATGATCAATCTTCAAAACCAAAAAAGAAAACATTTCTTACTGCCATGGCAGAAAACAAAGATCATCACGTTCTCCTCCGGTAGCGTCATGGCCATCCGCGCTCCATCGGTGAGCGCGGACATTGTGCTTGTCACCCGCACGCTGGTGACACGTGTCGAACCCGTCCAGTGGCGCCGACACGGGCGCTTACAACCTGGGCTGGAACGCGTCGCGCACATGGCGTACATGGAGACGAGAGCGGCGTGAAGTTGAATATGGTGCTCGTGTCCAAGATCGTGTTGCCCCTGCCAGTGGCAGGGTCGAACGACGTGAGTGCCGACGCCGTCATGGCCACGGCCCTGCCGGCCATGTGGATGCCGACCATGTCGATGTAGTACACGGTGGGGCGGCGAGGGTTGTACACGAGAAAACAATCGGTCAAGAGAGACATAGTGGGCATGAAGAGAGTAGCCATGAAGTGTCTACCTAAATTTGCCATTGAAAATCTGGGTTGAAATGGTAAATGTGCAAAAAAATAGACATAACATGACGGAACTTTTAAAAAATTGATCTCTAAATCATGGTAAATTCAAAAATATATTTCACTATAGTAATGTCAACTATCTATATGTACCTGAAAATTCATGAGAAAATTAAAAATGTGTTCTCTAACACATGGAAAAGATCTATATACACTAGTGCAGAACCGGGCAATAGTACCGGTTCGTAAGGTCTTTTAGTGTCGGTTTGGTAACCGGCGCTAAAGTGTAGGCACTAAAGCCCCCCCCCCCCCCCCCCCCTTTAGTACCGGTTCAGCACGAACCGGTGCTAAAGGGCAACCACGTGGCACGAGTCAGCTTCGGGGGCAGGGAGCCCTTTAGTACCGGTTGGTGTCACCAACCGGTATTAAAAGGTTGGGGGGTTTTGGGTTTATGATTTCTTTTTCATTTAATTTTGTGATTTTCATTTAATTCTTTTTCGTTTGCTGGTATTTTACGATACTACATATTGTACATGTTATGCATATATATAAATAGAATTTCTAGTAGAACCGTATATATATATATATATATATATATACATATATACATACATACAATTTCTCCTAATTGGTGCCTTCGGAGTACGATAACAATTGGAAGTGGTTCATGGGGGCGGTAGCGGGTAATAGTATTCTCCTTTGGGATCTATGACCTGGTCGAGCAAAAATCCCGCTATTTCCTCTTGAATTGCTTCTATGCGCTTCTCTATTAGGAGCTTCTCCCGCACCTCTTTGAACTGTTAAGAAGGAGATCAATATGCATGTGTATTAGTTGTGTGACTAGATATCGATAATGGTGTAAAAATTGTGAATAGTGTTCTGACAAACGTACCCACTCCTGTCTTTGAGATTCGCTCCTTTCGGACGCCATCATGCGAATGTTCTCGCAAACGTAGTATGCACACAGATTATTCCCCGACGCCTTCTTCAGGGCCTTTAGAGAATGGAATTTGATCAGATAATAATTAATCAAGTATGATAATTAAAGAGATGGCAGCTAGCTAGTACTACTTAATTACTTACCTGGGGTCGATACCATTTCAGATTTTGTTTCCATGGGCCTGGAGTGACCCTGATAAACTTTGCCCAAGCCCTGCCCGCCGACAAAAAAAATGAATAAATGGGTTATTAAATAGTTGTTATTAGGAAATGAAGAACTAATTAAATAGGCCGAGATATATTTAATAATGATTGAAATTACCTGTTGACTATCCCCTTCACGATGGTGTAGTCACTTGCTTTCTTAAGTAGTGAGTCTAGTACTTCAACTGTTCCTTCATCAGCTTTAATGATTAACAAGATTCAGTGAAATCTGCATGCACACACATTTGCATGTCTTAATTAAGCGGGCATATGTAAGCAAAAACATGTAGCTAGCTAGTAGGCAAAAACAGAATTTGTAGTACAAGACAGTGTGACTCACTCGAAGTTGTAAGGAAGTAGTATATCTTCATTGTATTTGAGGTGCTTGAAGAACTTTAGCATGCTTTCCTCTACACTTTTTTCGTAATATGAATCTATTTTCCATGTGTATTCATTAATGGTATTTGGTTCAACGAACCCAATGCCATAGCGTCCACCTTTTTTCATTTCATAAATCTTCATCCTGCATAATACCACATAAAAGAATATAGTGAGGATAATTACAGGTAATGATTGATCAAAATGATCACTACAGCTAGCTTGAGACTTAAATTACAGAAAGAAATCACTTACAGACAATAGCAACTGACGATAGATTTGTCGAGTGCGTCTTGATTGTATAGCAGAAACAGTTCTGAATACTCAACGGCCAGAGCTTTCTCACGGTAGTAATGCTCCTCCTTGACATTCACCATGAGGGACTCTCGATTGGAATTCTTGGTAATGTCCATGTACCATCGATGCAATGCATACATTCTCGTTGGGAGGTTCTTGACCTCGTCTGGCTCGACCAAAGGATGGCCCAGGACATATTTCCGTTTTATTTCCTCCTCCCTAGTCGGAGACATGGGCTCGATATCGAGGAGTTGTCCAACAGTGATCCCGATCGCTTCAGCCTGCGCAATATGCTCCTCGGTTATTACGACATCACCCACCCCGGGAACGTTAACGGTTTGCCCACAATAATATTGGGCGCGCCTACTCTCATGTTTGTTGGCACAACAAGCGGGGGGATTGATTGCGCCGCCTGTTCTCCCAGCTGGGGAACGGTTTTACCGCTCCTTTTGCCAGCTGATTTGCTCGAGGTCGAGCTCGCCTCTTTCTGTAGACGTGCTCGATTTAACTTCTTGATGTGGCGCTCATAGTCTGTGTCAACAGGCTTGGGAGCTGGTGCTCTAGCCATACGAATGAAGTGGTCAATCTTTTCCACAGGCACTTTCTCCCTTGGCGGCGGTGGCGGTTTCGGTGCAAAATGGGCTTCCACCTCGGCCTTCGATATGGCTACGTTTTCCTCCTCGGACTTGTCGTAAGGCCTCTGCGGAAGAGGCGCGAGGCTTGGACCATATTGAAATCGCTTGCCTCCGCCTGTACCTCCAGTACTACCTCGACTTGTACCGCTATGCACCATAGCTGAGGCGGCGAAGACGGCTGACGTGGCTGAGTTGGAGCAGGAGTAGTGGCCTGAAGTTGTGCTGGACTTGGAGGAGGAGTGGCCTGAAGCTGTGCCGGACTTGGAGGAGGAGTGGCTTGACGCTTTGCCGGACTTGGAGGAGGAGGAGTGGCCTGAAGCTGTGCCGGACTTGGAGGAGGAGTGGCCTGACGCGTTGGTGGACTTGGAGGAGCGGGAGTCTGCTGACTCGGTGGGGGACTTCGACGTGGAGTTGGATGACGCGGTGTCGGTGGCCTTCGAAAGATGATGCAATCCTTTCTCCATAGGATGATACGATGGTTGGCCTCTCCCAGTGTGTGCTCCTCGTCACCTCCAGGAATGTCAAGCTCTAGCCCCGAATATTGGTCCACCACCTCATCAACCAAGACACTAGCATAGCCCGCTGGAATCGGGTTGCAATGGAAGGTTGCCTCGGGGGGATTTGTAAAAGCAAGGGCGTCCGCCACCTTCATGGATATGTTCTTCATTTTGAAGTGTAGCTCGTAGTTAGTGTTCTCCATGCATGATGTCATCCACTGGGTAGCTATCCAGCAATGCGTCGCCCGCGGCGGAACCCACGCTGCTTCTCGGCATGGATGTGACGGTGCTATCTAATGGTGGACCATCCGCTAGCTGCTGAGACCCCCTTTGCTGGCTAACTGAGTCGATCTGCTCCTGCTGCCGCTGGAATTTGACTGCCAAGTCTGCGTGCGTTGATTCTAGGCCTTGAAGGCGTTCATAGTCTAGCTTCCTCTGCTCCTCCTCCATCTTCCTCTTCTTCTCCTCCGCAATCTTCTTTCTCGCACGGGTTCCGTAGTCGGCGTTCCAGTCCGAAAACCCCTCATACCACGGAATAGCGCCCATGCCTCGTGTTCTTCCCGGGTGTTCAGGATTTCCCAGGGCACGCGTAAGCTCGTCGTTCTCTCTGTTAGGCTCGAACTGAAGGAAATATGCCCTAGAGGCAATAATAAAGTTATTATTTATTTCCTTATATCATGATAAATGTTTATTATTCATGCTAGAATTGTATTAACTGGAAACATAATACATGTGTGAATACATAGACGAACATAGTGTCACTAGTATGCCTCTACTTGACTAGCTCGTTGATCGAAGATGGTTAAGTTTCCTAACCATAGACATCAGTTGTCATTTGATTAACGGGATCACATCATTAGGAGAATGATGTGATTGACTTGACCCATTTCATTAGCTTAGCACTTGATCGTTTAGTTTGTTGCTATTGCTTTCTTCATGACTTATACATGTTCCTATGACTATGAGATTATGCAACTCCCGTTTACCGGAGGAACACTCTGTGTGCTACCAAACGTCACAACGTAATTGGGTGATTATAAAGGTGCTCTACAGGTGTCTCTGAAGGTACTTGTTGGGTTGGTGTATTTCGAGATTAGGATTTGTCACTCCGATTGTTGGAGAGGTATCTCTGGGCCCTCTCGGTAATGCACATCACATAAGCCTTGCAAGCATTGCAACTAATAAGTTAGTTGCGGGATGATGTATTACGGAATGAGTAAAGAGACTTGCCAATAACGAGATTGAACTAGGTATTGAGATACCGACGATCAAATCTCGGGCAAGTAACATACCGATGACAAAGGGAACACCTATGTTGTTATGCGCTCTGACCGATAAAAGATCTTCGTAGAATATGTAGGAGCCAATATGAGCATCCAGGTTCCGCTATTGGTTATTGACCGGAGACATGTCTCGGTCATGTCTACATTGTTCTCGAACCCGTAGGGTCCGCACGCTTAACGTTACGATGACAGTTTCATTATGAGTTTATATATTTTGATGTACCGAAGGTTTTTCGGAGTCCCGGATATGATCACGGACATGACGAGGAGTCTCGAAATGGTCGAGACATAAAGATCGATATATTGGACGGCTATATTCGGACACCGGAAGTGTTTCGGGTGATTTCGGAGAAAACCGGAGTGCCGGAAGGGTTACCGGAACCCCCCGAGGAAGTATTGGGCCTTAGTGGGCCTGAGGGGAGAGAGAGGGCAGCAGCCTAGGAGGTGGCGCGGCCCCTCCCACGGGGAGTCAGAATTGGACTAGGGGAGGGGGCGCGGCCCCTCTTTCCTTCTCCCTCTCCCTCTCTTTCCTTTCCCCTTCTCTCTTCCTAGTTGGACTAGGAAAGGGGAGTCCTACTCCTACTAGGAGGAGGACTCCCCCCTCCTTGGCGCGCCCCAAGGGCCGGCCGGCCTCTCCCCCTTGCTCCTTTATATACGGGGGTAGGGGGGCACCTCTAGACACACAAGTTGATCTTCGTGATCGTTCTCTTAGCCGTGTGCGGTGCCCCCCTCCACCATAATCCTCGATAATATTGTAGCGGTGCTTAGGCGAAGCCCTACGACGATAGAACATCAAGATCGTCACCACGCCGTCGTGCTGACAGAACTCTTCCCTGACACTTTGCTGGATCGGAGTCCGGGGATCGTCATCGAGCTGAACGTGTGCTAGAACTCGGAGGTGCCGCAGTTTCGGTGCTTGATCGGTCGGGCCATGAAGACGTACGACTACATCAACCGCGTTGTGCTAACACTTCCGCTTCCGGTCTACGAGGGTACATAGACAACACTCTCCCCTCTCGTTGCTATGCATCACCATGATCTTGCGTGTGCGTAGGAAAATTTTGAAATTACTACGTTCCCCAACAGTGGCATCCGAGCCTAGGTTTTATGCGTTAATGTTGTGCACGAGTAGAACACAAGTGAGTTGTGGGCGATATAAGTCATACTGCTTACCAGCATGTCATACTTTGGTTCGGCGGTATTGTTGGATGAAGCGGCCCGGACCGACATTATGCGTACGCTTACGCGGGACTTGTTCTACCGACGTGCTTTGCACACAGGTGGCTGGCGGGTGTTAGTTTCTCCAACTTTAGTTGAACCAAGTGTGGCTACGCCCGATCCTTGCGAAGGTTAAAACAGCACCAACTTGACAAACCATCGTTGTGGTTTTGATGCGTAGGTAAGAACGGTTCTTGCTAAGCCCGTAGCAGCCACGTAAAACTTGCAACAACAAAGTAGAGGACGTCTAACTTGTTTTTGCAGGGCATGTTGTGATGTGATATGGTCAAGACATGATGCTAATTTTTATTGTATGAGATGATCATGTTTTGTAACCGAGTTATCGGCAACTGGCAGGAGCCATATGGTTGTCGCTTTATTGTATGCAATGCAATTGCGCTGTAATGCTATACTTTATCACTAAGCGGTAGCGATAGTCGTGGAAGCATAAGATTGGCGAGACGACAACGATGCTACGATGGTGATCAAGGTATCGCGCCGGTGACGATGGCGATCATGACGGTGCTTCGAAGATGGAGATCACAAGCACAAGATGATGATGGCCATATCATATCACTTATATTGATTGCATGTGATGTTTATCTTTTATGCATCTTATCTTGCTTTGATTGACGGTAGCATTATAAGATGATCCCTCACTAAATTATCAAAGTATAAGTGTTCTCCCTGAGTATGCACCGTTGTGAAAGTTCTTCGTGCTGAGACACCACGTGATGATCGGGTGTGATAGGCTCTACGTTTAAATACAACGGGTGCAAAACAGTTGCACACGCAGAATACTCAGGTTTAACTTGACGAGCCTAGCATATAACAGATATGGCCTCGGAACACGGAGACCGAAAGGTCGGGCATGAATCATATAGTAGATATGATCAACATCTTGATGTTCACCATTGATACTACTCCATCTCACGTGATGATCGTACATGGTTTAGTTGATTTGGATCACGTGATCACTTAGAGGATTAGAGGGATATCTTTCTAAGTGGGAGTTCTTAAGTAATATGATTAATTGAACTTAAATTTATCATGAACTTAGTACCTGATAGTATCTTGCTTGTCTATGTTTGATTGTAGATAGATGGCTCGTGTTGTTGTTCCATTGAATTTTAATGCATTCCTTGAGAAAGCAAAGTTGAAAGATGATGGTAGCAATTACACGGACTGGGTCCGTAACTTGAGGATTATCCTCATTGCTGCACAGAAGAATTACATCCTGGAAGCACCGCTAAGTGCCAAGCCTGCTACAGGAGCAACACCAGATGTTATGAACGTCTGGCAGAGCAAAGCTGATGACTACTCGATAGTTCAGTGTGCCATGCTTTACGGCTTAGAACCGGGTCTTCAATGATGTTTTGAACGTCATGGAGCATATGAGATGTTCTAGGAGTTGAAGTTAATATTTCAAGCAAATGCCCGGATTGAGAGATATGAAGTCTCCAATAAGTTCTATAGTTGTAAGATGGAGGAGAATAGTTCTGTCAGTGAATATATACTCAAAATGTCTGGGTATCATAATCACTTGACTCAACTGGGGGTTAATCTTCCCGTTGATAGTGTCATTGACAGAGTTCTTCAATCACTGCCACCAAGCTACAAAAGCTTCATGATGAACTATAATATGCAAGGGATGATTAAGACTATTCCTGAGCTCTTCGCAATGCTAAAAGCCGCTGAGGTAGAAATCAAGAAGGAGCATCAAGTGTTGATGGTCAATAAGACCACCAGTTTCAAGAAAAAGGGCAAAGGGAAGAAGAAAGGGAACTTCAAGAAGAACAGCAAACAAGTTGCTCCTCAGGAGAAGAAACCCAAGTCTGGACCTAAGCCTGAGACTGAGTGCTTCTACTGCAAGCAGACTGGTCACTGGAAGCGGAACTGCCCCATGTATTTGGCGGATAAGAAGGATGGCAAAGTGAACCTTATAGAGGAAATATGCCCTAGAGGCAATAATAAAGTTATTATTTATTTCCTTATATCATGATAAATGTTTATTATTCATGCTAGAATTGTATTAACCGGAAACATAATACATGTGTGAATACATAGACAAACATAGTGTCACTAGTATGCCTCTACTTGACTAGCTCGTTGATCGAAGATGGTTAAGTTTCCTAACCATAGACATGAGTTGTCATTTGATTAATGGGATCACATCATTAGGAGAATGATGTGATTGACTTGACCCATTTCATTAGCTTAGCACTTGATCGTTTAGTGTGTTGCTATTGCTTTCTTCATGACTTATACATGTTCCTATGACTATGAGATTATGCAACTCCCGTTTACCGGAGGAACACTTTGTGTGCTACCAAACATCACAACGTAACTGGGTGATTATAAAGGTGCTCTACAGGTGTCTCCGAAGGTACTTGTTGGGTTGGCGTATTTCGAGATTAGGATTTGTCACTCCGATTGTTGGAAACGTATCTCCGGGCCCTCTCGGTAATGCACATCACATAAGCCTTGCAAGCATTGCAACTAATAAGTTAGTTGCGGGATGATGTATTACGGAACGAGTAAAGAGACTTGCCGGTAACGAGATTGAACTAGGTATTGAGATACCGACGATCAAATCTCGGGCAAGTAACAAACCGATGACAAAGGGAACAGCGTATGTTGTTATGCGGTCTGACCGATAAAAGATCTTCGTAGAATATGTAGGAGCCAATATGAGCATCCAGGTTCTGCTATTGGTTATTGACCAGAGACGTGTCTCGGTCATGTCTACATTGTTCTCGAACCCGTAGGGTCCGCACGCTTAACGTTACGATGACAGTTTCATTATGATTTTATATATTTTGAAGTACCGAAGGTTGTTCGGAGTCCCGGATATGATCACGGACATGATGAGGAGTCTCGAAATGGTCGAGACATAAAGATCGATATATTGGACGGCTATATTCGGACACCGGAAGTGTTTCGGGTGATTTCGGAGAAAACCGGAGTGCCGGAAGGGTTACCGGAACCCCCCGGGGAAGTATTGGGCCTTAGTGGGCCTGAGGGGAGAGAGAGGGCAGCAGCCCAGGAGGTGGCGCGCCCCCTCCCATGGGGAGTCCGAATTGGACTAGGGGAGGGGGCGCGGCCCCTCTTTCCCTCTCCCTCTCCCTCTCTTTCCTTTCCCCTTCTCTCTTCCTAGTTGGACTAGGAAAGGGGAGTCCTACTCCTACTAGGAGGAGGACTCCCCCTCCTTGGCGCGCCCCAAGGGCCGGCCGGCCTCTCCCCCTTGCTCCTTTATATATGGGGGCAGGGGGGCACCTCTAGACACACAAGTTGATCTTTGTGATCGTTCTCTTAGCCGTGTGCGGTGCCCCCCTCCACCATAATAGTCGATAATATTGTAGCGGTGCTTAGGAGAAGCCCTGCGACGATAGAACATCAAGACCGTCACCACGCTATCGTGCTGACGGAACTCTTCCCCGACACTTTGCTGGATTGGAGTCCGGGGATCGTCATCGAGCTGAACGTGTGCTAGAACTCGGAGGTGCCGCAGTTTCGGTGC
Organism: Triticum urartu; assembly: GCF_003073215.2. Classification (NCBI taxonomy): domain Eukaryota; kingdom Viridiplantae; phylum Streptophyta; class Magnoliopsida; order Poales; family Poaceae; genus Triticum; species Triticum urartu. The sequence goes on along the minus strand of NC_053024.1, from coordinate 712,544,825 downwards.
TTGATCGGTTGGGCCGTGAAGATGTACGACTACAACAACCGCGGTGTGCTAATGCTTCCTTTTCCGGTCTACGAGGGTACGTAGACAACACTCTCTCCTCTCGTTGCTATGCATCACCATGATCTTGTGTGTGCGTAGGAAAATTTTGAAATTACTACGTTCCCCAACACGAACACCCTCGATCGAGCCTCTTCTATTACAACAAGTAGCTTATCTTCGGCTCCGTCCAGACATGCCTTCTTCGAAACTTTGCCTGCCTTCGGGTCCAACTCCCCCCATGCGCATAGAACCAAGTCCTGCACCTAGGGGGCCAGCTCAATGTTTCTGGAGTGACACCTGCATCCAGCATCTCTTTCTCAGACTTATCCCACTTAGGCATTCCCACCGCATAGCCACCTGGCCCCAGCTTATGGAACTTATCCTTTTTTACAGCATTGGCCTTGTTTATTCTCGACCGTTCCTTAGATAATTCCGAATCCTTGAATTTCACGAAATCGTCCCAATGAGCACTTTGCTTCTCTAGTGTTCCCTCGAATACTGGAGTCTTCCTTCCTCCCTTGACGTACTTGGCCCATTCATGAATCTTGTGGTTCTTGAATGCAACTGCCATCTTCCTAAGAGCAGTGTCCTTGACTTTCTCCACATCTGTATCTGTGAAATGATCTGGTAGGGTGAAATGTTCCATGAGCGTTTCCCAAAGCAGAAGTTTTTGTCTGTCGTCGACAAAAGTAACTCCTGGACGTGGCTTTGCTGGCTCTCTCCATTATTGAAGGGAGATCGGGAGTTGGTCCTTCACAAGAACTCCGCACTGACGAATGAAGTTGTCCGCAATCTTCTTAGGCGCTAATGGTTTGCCATTAGGTTTGATGGCCTCGATATTGTACTTTACGCCCTCCTTCAACTTTTTGTTCGGGCCTCGTTTCCTGTTGCCTGAAGATTTGCTCGATCCGGATGGCTGAAAGAAGAAAGATGGATTCGTTAATATATCTTCAAGTCATTTAAAACATGTGATGATCACCAGATGCCTGCTTATATAAATATATATACCTCGCCGGTCTTTGTTGTTTCAAGATCAACATTTTCTTCGTCATGTTCATAGTTCATGACTTCATCAATTCGGTCGTCGCGATCGAATATCATATCACCCTCCCCGGTGTTGTTTAGATATTCGGAGCCGTCATAATCTTCTTCATTCTAATCATCATCTGGCCCGCGAGGATTGCGTATGATATTGAACAGGGCCTCTTCTCCCTCTCTGCCGGTATTGTCCGCCATAGGTTTTGTTTAACTAACCCAAAAGAAATATATTCAAATTACAATGCATGGATGCAATCAATTAATAAGGAAACACTGAATCAATCATAGTACATAATAAGCTTCATCGAATATAATCTCGAATACGTCGTCTCGAATAATAGATATAATCTCGAATACATCGTCAATAATAGATATAATCTCGAATACATCGTCTCGAATAATAGATATAATATCGAATACATCACTAGCTAGCTAGCAAGCTAATAAAGATCCAATACTACAGAGTAATCTAGGCCACTCGCGGTTCCTGAGGTGCGGGCGGTGGACACCCAAAGAGAAGGAACCATCACTGGATCATAGCTCAGGTGATCTCGCAAAAGAACCTGCCAGGTATTGGAGAACCTGAAGTCCATAGCAGCCATGTAGCGATGGACGTGCTCGTCCTCCTCCCTGACACAGCGACGTACCACCTCCGGCGGCGCCGGGTCCCTCTGCACCGAAAGTGGCCCACGCGAACACCACCAAAGGAGATGAGGGTCGACGACGGGACCCGGGGCCGGGTTCCTCACCAAGCGTCACGCCCCTGAAGGTAGCACCTTCCAGTGCCAGCCCGGCGGAGCCCAGTCCCGGACATGGGTCCTCTGAAGCAGGACGTCGTCGCGAACGGGTCGACGGCGAGGATGCGGGCCGGGCATCGTCGACAACAAATACTATATGCCGCAAAAGTAAAGTAACAATTTTTAAATGATGGATTGTGATTTCATATATGCAAATTCGAAATTTTATAACTAAAACTAACATTTCTAATATTTCTATAACTAAAACTAACATTTCTAATATTTCTACAACTAAAAAACATTTCTATATAACTAACATTTCTATGTAAGTAACATTTCTAATATAACTAACATTTCTATATAACTAACATTTCTAATATTTCTATATAACTAACATTTCTATGTAACTAAAATTTCTATAACTAAAACTAACATTTCTAATAATTCTATAACTAAAAAACAGAAAGATTGCTAACAATTCTATAACAATGTGTGTGTGTGTGTGCGTGTGTGTGTGCGTGTGTGTGGTTGGCGGCCGGGGCAGGAGCTCACCGGTGAGGCGCGACGACGGTGGGCGGCGACGGGAACGGGGACGGAGACGGAGACGGGGCGGCGACGACGGGGACGGGGCGGCGACGACGGGGATGGGGACGGGCCGGGCGGGGACGACGGGAGGACGGGGCGGAGCGCGGCGACGGGGACGACGGGGACGGGGACGAGGACGGCGACGGCGATGGACGGCGACGGACGGCGACGGGGCCGGCGACGAGGCGCGGCGGCGACGGGGCAGAGGAGAAACAAGCAGGGAGAGATGAGAAACTGGCAATTTTTTTAAGTGTTTTCTTATATAGAACCCACCTTTAGTACCTGTTGGAGCCACCAACCGGTACTAAAGGGTGCACGCTGCCAGGCGAGGGGCGCAAAAGTTTAGTACCACCTCACTAGCCGAGGGGCACTCGCACCTGCTTATAAGCCCCACCGTCGCTGCTGTTTCAAGCTCCTCTCTTAAGCAGGCCTTCTGGGCCTACCTCTTCTGCGATGCCCTGTTGGGCCTACTGGGCTAGCGGGCCTGCATCCTGGCCCAACTAGAATTTGGGTTTCTAGTCGTATGCAGGCCGCTGTGGCCTAGTAGGTGGGCTTTTTTTTTCTTTTTTTGCTTTATTTATTTTTGAGTTGTTTTTTTGCTGTATTTAGAGTTTCTTTGTGAATATTTTTGCTTTAGATACAAAAAATTACAAACTTTCTGTTAGTACTGGTAGTTTACAAATTTGAATAGTTTAAATTTTAAATTATTTGAAATTTGTGTGAATCACTAGTTTGTGAATAACTTAACTTTGAAAATAGATTTTTCAGTGATTCTTTTTTCTTATGTTTAATATTAGTGTGTTTTATCATTATATTCAATTTGGTAATGCTTAGTTATTTAAAAAATGAAATGCCATTGTAACGGATGAGTTTTCGTCCGAAACACTGATACTTCGAAAGAGATTGTCCATTTTGTACACGAAATGCATCCAGTTTTTGCGGTAACCCTCTCTACTTTTTTGCACATGCTATGTGGGTGAAATTATGATACCATGCCAACTTTCAACCTTTTCTGAGTTCATTTGAAATGCTTTTCAATTTCAGGGTCATTTAGCTGAAAAAAATCAGTAAATGCATGACAGAATTTGCTTGCACATAAAATTTCTTCACGTTTCAAATGCCAAAACACATAACTAGCTACCCTAACTCTTACAGAGATTCCCTCATGGGTGTGAAACACAGAAGAAAGTCATGATAGTGAAGCCGATCACATCCCAGATCTTTGGGTGTGAAACTTTTTCTTCGCGTGTGTCCCTTTGCGCCATAGCCATGGAAAATCTTCATCATTTAACTGGATGCTTGGGTCAATATTCACTATGAATGGAGCAATTTCATCAAACTTTTCATAATCTCCTGACATGTCTGTCTTGTCATCCACTCCCACGATGTTTCTCTTCCCAGAAAGAACTATGTGCCGCTTTGGCTCATCGTACGATGCATTCGCTTCCTTATCTTATCTTTTTCTCGGCTTGGTAGACATATCCTTCACATAGAAAACCTGTGCCACATCATTGGCTAGGACGAATGGTTCGTCTGCATATGCAAGATTGTTGAGATCCACTGTTGTCATTCTGTACTACGGGTCTTCCGTTACCCCGCCTCGTGTCATATTGACCCATTTGCACCGAAACAAAGGGACCTTCAAACCACGTCGATAGTCAAGTTCCCATATTTCCTGTATATAACCATAATATGTTTCCTTTCCCGTCTTGGTTTCTGCATCAAAGAGGACACCACTGTTTTGGTTGGTGCTCTTCTTATCTTGGGCGATCGTGTAAAATGTATTACCATTTATCTCGCACCCTTTGAAAGTCATTATATTCGAAGATGGTAACTGGGACAACAAGTACAGGTCATCTTCAATAGAGGCATCATGCATGGTACGTGTCTGCAACCAGCTGGCGAAACTCCTGGTTTGTTCATGTGTAATCCTGTCATCAGACCGCTCAGGGTGTTTGGAGCGTAGCAAATTCTTGTGTTCATACATATACGGAGCCACCAAGGCGGAATTCTGTAGAACTGTGTAGTGTGCTTCAGTGAGAGAATGTCCGTCCATACATATTATTTGTTCCCCTCCTAGCGTGCCTTTTCCATCCAGTCTGCCCTTGTGCCGTGATTCAGGAACACCAATCGGCTTAAGGTCAGGAATAAAGTCAATACAGAACTCAATGACCTCCTCATTTTCATGGCCCTTGGAGATGCTTCCTTCTGGCCTAGCACGGTTATGAACATATTTCTTTAAGACTCCCATGAACCTCTCAAAGGGAAACATATTGTGTAGAAATACAGGACCTAAAACGTTAATCTCTTCACATAGGTGAACTAGGACGTGCGTCATGATGTTGAAGAAGGATGGTGGGAACACCAACTCGAAACTGACAAGACATTGCACCAAATCATTCTCTAACCTTGGTATGATTTCTGGATCGATTACCTTCTGAGATATTGCATTGAGGAGTGCACATAGCTTCACAATGGCTAATCGAACGTTTTCCGGTAGAAGCCCCCTCAATGCAACCAGAAGCAGTTGCGTCATAATCATGTGGCAGTCATGAGACTTTAGGTTCTGGAACCTTTTCTCTGCCATGTTTATTATTCCCTTTATATTCGACGAGAAGCGAGACGGTACCTTAATACTGAGCAGGCATTCAAAGAAGATTTCCTTCTCTTCTTTCATAAGAGCGTAGCTTGCATGACCCTGATTTATGCCGTCTTTTCCGTGCATATGTTGCTGGTCCTCCCGTGCCTCAGGTGTATCTTTTGTCTTCCCATACACGCCCAAGAAGCCAAGCAGGGTGACACAAAGATTCTTCGTCACGTGCATCACGTCGATTGCGGAGCGGACCTCTAGGTCTTTCCAATAGGGAAGGTCCCAAAATATAGATTTCTTCTTCCACATGGGTGCGCGTCCGTCAGTGTCATTCGGAACATGTTGTCCACCAGGACCCTTTCCAAAGACCACCTTCAAATCTTTGACCATATCATGTACATCAGCACCAGTACGGTGGCGAGGCTTCGTCCGGTGATCCGCCTCACCTTTGAAATGCTTTCCTTTCTTTCTTACAGGATGCCTGCTCGGAAGAAATAGACGATGTCCCAGGTACACATTCTTCATACAATTAGCCAAATATATACTGTCGGTATCGTCCAAACAGTGCGTGCATGCGCGGTATCCCTTGTTTGTCTGTCCTGAAAGGTTACTGAGAGCAGGCCAATCATTGATGGTCACGAACAGCAACGCCTTTAGGTCAAATTCTTCCCCCATGTGCTCATCCCACGCACGTACGCCTGTTCCATTCCACAGTTGTAAGAGTTCTTCAACTAATGGCCTTAGGCACACATCAATGTCGTTGCCGGGTTTCTTAGGGCCTTGGATGAGCACTGGCATCATAATGAACTTCCACTTCATGCACAACCAAGGAGGAAGGTTATACAAACATAGAGTCACAGGCCAGGTGCTATGGTTGCTGCTCTGCTCCCCAAAAGGATTAATGCCATGTGCGCTTAGACCAAACCATACGTTCCTTGCGTCATCTGCAAACTTCTTCCCATACTTTCTTTTGATTTTTCTCCACTGCGACCCGTCAGCGGGTACTCTCAACTTTCCGTCTTCCTTACGGTCTTATCTGTGCCATCGCATCGCCTTGGCATGCTCTTTGTTTTGGAACAAACGTTTCAACCGTGGTATTATAGGAGCATACCACATCACCTTGGCAGGAATCTTCTTCCTGGGGCGCTCGCCCTCGACATCACCAGGGTCATCGCGGCTGATCTTATAGCACAATGCACCGCATACTGGGCAAGCGTTCAAATCCTTGTACTCACCACGGTAGAGGATGCAATCATTAGGGCATACATGTATCTTCTGCACCTCTAACCCTAGAGGGCAGACAGCCTTCTTTGCTTTGGACGTACTCTCGGGCAATTCATTGTCCTTTGGAAGCATATTCTTTATCATTACCAGCAACTTTCCAAATCCCTTGTCAGATACACCATTCTCTGCCTTCCATTGTAGCAATTCCAGTGTGGTGCCCAGCTTTTTCTTGTCACCTACGCAATTCGGGTAGAACAATTTTTTGTGATCCTCTAACATGCGTTGCAACTTCTTCTTCTCCAAATCACTTGCGCAGTTTCTCTTTGCATCTGTAATGGCCCGACCTAGATCATCAACGGGCTCATCCAATGCCTCTTCTTCAGCTTCTTCCCGCATTGCCGGCTCAGCTTCTTCCCGCATTACCGGCTCAGCTTCTTCCCTCATTGTTGTATCATCGTATTCAGGGAACCCATGGCCAGGATAGCTGTCGTCGTCCTCTTCTTCTTCATTGTCTTTCATCATAACCCCTCTTTCTCTATGCTTGGTCCAAACATTATAGTGGGGCATGAAACCGGACTCAAACAGGTGGACGTGAATGGTTCTTGACGTAGAGTAATTGTGACCATTCTTACAGCCAGCACATGGACAAGGCATAAAACCATCCGCCCGCTTGTTTGCCTCAGCCGCAAGCAGAAAAGTATGCACGCCATTAATGAACTCGGGAGAGCATCGGTCATCGTACATCCATTGCCGGCTCATCTTCAATACACAGCACCGAAAACACCAAATTAATACAATACATAAAGTTCATACAACACTTAAATGCAACAAACAAATAACTCTCTAGCTAAAGAATTTAAATGCAACAACAAATGCGATCAAGATCGCAACTAAGGTAACAATTGATCCAACAGCATAATGATACCAAGCCTCACTATGAATGGCATATTTTCTAATATTTCTAATCTTCAAGCGCATTTTCTCCATCTTAATCTTGTGATCATCGACGACATCGGCAACATGCAACTCGAATTCCATCTTCTCCCCCTCAATTCTTTTCATTTTTCCTTCAAATCATCGTTTTCTCTTTCAACTAAATTTAACCTCTCGACAATAGGGTCGGTTAGAATTTCCGGTTCAACTACCTCCTACATACAAATATCTATGTCAACTTGATGGGCATAATTTGTCATAAACACGAAATGCAATGAATAGTTTTAAAAGAGAATATACCACATTCGAATCATAACCCGGACGAGGGCCAACGGGGACGGATATGAAAACCATGGCACTATGTATAACAAACAACGTATGGGTAAGATAATTATACGAGTAACTATATATCCAAATCACACAAACATCAATTTTTTTTATAAAACTTCATGAACAAGAGGCTCACCACAAGGTGGTGCCGGCGACGGGACGTTGCGAGCGATCGACGGTGGTTACGACGGAGATTTAGAAGGTACTAAGTAAACCACACCTACATATGCAAACTAAGTGTTATTTTTGACCTCAAATTGCATATAAATCAAATACTAGCACATATATATAATACCTCCCAAATTACTAAACTCAAAAATCAATCACTATATAAAGCATTGCACGAGCTAATCTAGCAATGAGAGATGAAAGGACAAAGTTGCTAACCTTTGTGATCATTTGAATGGATGGGGGCCTTCAAATCTTGACAAATTTTGGGCAAAATGTGTGATGAGCTTGAGAGGAAGAGGGAAAAGAACAGAGAGGAGAGGGGAAAGGGGAAGAACAGAGTGAGCTCGGGTGGACGAAGGGTTTATGTAGGACGACCTTTAGTACCGGTTCGTGATACGACCCGGTACTTAAGGTGCTGGAGGGGCCCCGGACTGACAACATCCTGCCACCACTCACTTTAGTACCGGTTCACGAACCGGTACTAAAGGTTCGCCACGAACCGGTACTAATGAGAGCGGCCGGCTAGCCGTTGGAACTGGCACTAATGCACACATTAGTGCCGGCTCAAATTCAAACCGGCACTAATGTGCTTCACGTTTGACCCTTTTTCTACTAGTGATAGTCAAATGGCAAATATAGAAAAAATGGTCACATGGAAAGTGTATTGATTTTGTACTGTAAAAAGTTTGGTAGGTGGAAAAATTTATAGTGGTCACATGTCAAATTTTAGAAATTTAATTTTCATAAAAATGGAAAGCAAGGCTAGAAGTTTTTTTAAAAAATTCACATGGAAAATTAAGACAACTAAGTTTCCTAAATCTTGGCAAATTAAGAGAATTTGTAAGTGATGACAAGTTTTGGATTTATTTTGTTCTATAAAAACATGACTGTTTTGACTATTTTGTAATAGTTAGATAGAAAATTTAATTGTTCATCATGGAAACTATTATTGTTTGTATATAAATTCTTTAAAACTCATGGAAACATGTCAACTTTTCAAAAAAAAATTGCTAAATATCATGGCATCTTTGAAAAAAATCTAACACATGGCAATCTTGGAAAAAGTTTGCACTAGTCACATGGCAAAAGAAATTCCATACACGAAGGCAATTCAGATATATTGTGTTGTTTCGCATGGCAAATTTAGAATTTGTTTGTTTCCATACATGATGACAAATTCAGAAATTGTATATGATGTTCACATGACAAATTCTGATTCTTTTTTCATCTAGCATTGTGCCCCAGGCCTCCCACCGCCGCTAACACCACCGGGCCGAAGTCAAGCCGAAACCCTATTCTACTACGGGTTCACGCGCCGGTTATAAGCGAATATCCAAAAAGGAGCCCACCCGCTCCTTCACTTGGGCCGGCCTATTTGTAGCTGTTTCCCTTCTTTTGACCGCACCTTCTTAAACTAGTTTTGGCTTTTTTATGAAGCGACATGCCTTTTGCTGAAACTTCTAGAAGCTTCTAGCCGGGTTTTTTGGAAGGTTCGACAATTTTTGACTTGGTTCTTTTGGATGGTTTTTTCTTTTTCTTTCCTTTTTTTCTCTTTTTCCTTTTTCAGAATGCATGAAATTTTTTCAAATTCATGACTTTCTTCAAATTCCTGAACTTTTTTTCAAATTTATCAACTTTTTTAAAACACGTAAACTTTTCTTCAAAACCATGAATATTTTATTGAATCCCTGATTTTTTAATTACATGAACATTTTTCAAATTCGTGATAAAATCAAAATCCATGATTTGTTTTTCCCAAATACACGAACTTTTTTCCAAAATCAATGAATTTTTTCTGAACTTTTTTTTAAAATCCATGAACTTTCTTTGAATTTATGAACTTTGTTTTCAAAATTGCGAACTTTTTGAATTCAGTGAGATCGGTTGGTTTTTTGTTCAAAATATTTTTTCTCAGCCGATCAATCGCGACCTAGGGAACCAGATAACGAGTGAGCCCTCAAGCGAAGCGATCGGGTCATGTCGGGCCGTCCCGAGCCTTTGGTCGCCGCCTACTCAGCCTGGGGCTTAAGGCGCTAGGGAGGAGCTCCCGAGGTCAAGCACACCGCCGCCCCAAGCTCGTCCACCATCGGACCGACGTCAAGCACACCACCACCCAATGTCCATTGTGCTGTTTGGATGCCACCCCAGCTGGCCTTACTAACGCGTGGGCACGCCAAAATTTAGCGCAGCATCCTACCGCCCGCACCTCGCCCAAAAATTGGGGTCAAAATGAACTCAGAATGTTCATGCCGTGCTGGCGAGCCAATTTATTGGTCTCCATCCAAAAGAACGCCTATGCTTGATCAACGATCAACTTTTTGGTTGGGCAGCTATGGGCAGCGATCCAACCACACCCTTATAACTTTAGTAGACGTAGAGTACACTATCCTTGTCGGCAGTTTTGTCCCCATGCTCTGAAATGCGACAGGATTTCCGACACATCAATCTGAAACGTATTCCCTCTGTAAGAAATATAAAAAACCTTTAGAACATATCCAACGTCGACTCTAAAACATCCTGTAGTCATTTGGACCGCGTTGTTCGGACCGCGGAATCCATTCAACGCGGTCCCGTATCGGCCCGCGGCACGGTCCGGCCACGTTTTCTTCCGTAAACCGGAGATAAATGTGGGGGAGGTTTGCAGGAGTCTGGACCGATCCCAAACTTGTTTTGACCGCCTCGACCCACCAAAACCCCTCCTCACTCTCGCGCGCTTCCCGCTCGTAACGGTCACATCGAGAGTTAGTACAAACTTTGCCGGTGCATCCAAACCCCGTGATATAATACGCTCTATCACACATAAGCCTCCTTATATCTTCCTCAAAACAGCCACCATACCTACCTATTATGGCATTTCCATAGCCATTCCAAAATATATTTCCATGCAACTTCCATCATCTTCATATACATGACTTGAGCATCATTGTCATATTGCTTTGCATGATTGTAAGATAGCTAGCATGATGTTTTCATGGCTTGTCCGTTTTTTGATGTCAATGCTATGCTAAATCATTGCACATCCCGATACACCGCCGGAGGCATTCATATAGAGTCATACTTTGTTCTAGACATCGAGTTGTAGTATTGAGTTGTAAGTAAATAAAAGTGTGATGATCATCATTATTAGAGCATTGCCCCAGTGAGGAAAGGATGATGGAGACTATGGTTCCCCCACAAGTCGGGATGAGATTCCGGAATTTAACAAAAAAAAGGCCAAAAAAGCCCAAATAAAAAAGAGAGGCCAAAGAAGCCCACCAAAACAAAAAAACAAAAAAATGAGATAAAAGATAGAAAGGGCAATGTTACTATCATTTACCACACTTGTGCTTTGATACGTCTCCAACGTATCTGTAATTTTTTATTGTTCCATGCTATATTATATTCTGTTATGGACATTATTGGGCTTTATTATACACTTTTATATATTTTTGGCCCAGCCCAGAATTGCTGTTTTTTTTGCGTATTTTAGGGTTTGGCGGAAAAATAATATCAAACGGAGTCCAAACGGAATAAAACCTTCGGAAACGTGATTTTCGGAACGAACATGATCCAGAGGACTTGGACCCTACGTCAAGCAATCAACGAGGAAGGCACGAGGTAGGGGGGCACGCCCCCCCAGGCGCGCCCTCCACCCTCGTGGGCCCCCTGTTGCTCCACCGACGTACTCATTCCTCCTATATATACCTACGTACCCCCAAACTACCAGATACGGAGCCAAAACCCTAATTTCATCGCCATAACTTTCTGTATCCACGAGATTCCATCTTGGGGCCTTTTTCGAAGCTCCGCCGGAGGGGGCATCGATCACGGAGGGCTTCTACATCAACACGATAGCCCCTCCGATGAAGTGTGAGTAGTTTACTTCAGACATACGGGTCCATAGTTATTAGCTAGATGGCTTCTTCTCTCTTTTTGGATCCCAATACAAAGTTCTCCCCTCTCTTGTGGAGATCTATTCGATGTAATCTTCTTTTGCGGTGTGTTTGTTGAGACCGATGAATTGTGGGTTTATGATCAAGTTTATCTATGAACAATATTTGAATCTTCTCTGAATTCTTTTATGTATGATTGGTTATCTTTGCAAGTCTCTTCGAATTATCAGTTTGGTTTGGCTTACTAGATTGATCTTTCTTGCAATGGGAGAAGTGCTTAGCTTTGGGTTCAATCTTGCGGTGTCATTTCCCAGTGACAGTAGGGGCAGCAAGGCACGTATTGTATTATTGCCATCGAGGATAACAAGATGGGGTTTATATCATATTGCATGAGTTTATCCCTCTACATCATATCATCTTGCTTAAAGCGTTACTCTCTTCTCTTGAACTTAATACTCTAGATGCATGCTGGATAGTGGTCGATGTGTGGAGTAATAGTAGTAAATGCAGGCAGGAGTCGGTCTACTTGTCTCGGACGTGACGCCTATATACATGATCATACCTAGATATTCTCATAACTATGCTCAATTCTGTCAATTGCTCAACAGTAATTTGTTCACCCACCGTAAATACTTATGCTCTCGAGAGAAGCCTCTAGTGAAACCTATGGCCCCCGGGTCTATCTTCCATCATATTAATCTTCCAATACTTAGTTATTTCCTTTGCCATTTATTTTACTTTGCATCTTTATCATAAAAATACCAAAAATATTATCCTACCATATCTATCAAATCTCACTCTCGTAAGTGACCATGTAGGGATTGACAACCCCTTATCGCGTTGGTTGCGAGGATTTATTTGTTTGTGTAGGTGCGAGGGACTTGTGCGCGGCCTCCTACTGGATTGATACCTTGGTTCTCAAAAACTGAGGGAAATACTTATGCTACTTTGCTGCATCACCCTTTCCTCTTCAAGGGAAAGCCAACGCAGTGCTCAAGTGGTAGCAAGAAGGATTTCTGGTGCCATTGCCGGGGAGGTTCGCGCAAGACAAGTCAAGATTTGACTCCCGACAATGAGTCACTTGTGGCGCCGTTGCAAGTCAAGACATACCAAGTACCCATCACAAACCCTTATCTCCCACATTACATTATTTGCCATTTGCCTCTCGTTTTCCTCTCCCCCACTTCACCCTTGCCGTTTTATTCTCCCTCTCTCTCCATCCTCACTCTCTTTCTCTATTTGCCTCTTTTTGCCCGTTTCTTGTTTGCTTGTGTGTTGGATTGCTTGCTTGTCATTATGGCTAGTCCCCTATATTTTCCGTTGTCTCCCGAAAATGAAGTTCTTAATTTTAAGCAAAGGGAAGGAGAAAACCTAAAAGACGCTTGGTATAGAATTTCAATGCTCAAAATAGATCTACCAGGAAGCAATCTACTTCTATTCTTCTCCACAATTTTTATGTAGGTGTTATTCCTTGGCACAGATTTGTCCTTTATACCATTGCCGGAGGGAATTTCTTGGGTAGCCACACTTTCGATTCCTATAATGCTATGATAGATTTGTTTGGCTCACCCCCTCTTTTGGTTAATGGAACTATGTTAACTTTGGAGCATGTAATGCAAAAACTTGAAATTATTGAAAATAAAGTTGCTACCGTTGAGTTAATTGAAAATTTTGATAAAAAGATCCACAACCAAATTACCCAATATGGAACTAAAGTAGGAGTAACTTTGAAAAATATCAAAGAGAAGGAACATATAGTTAATGAAAGAATAAATCATGATTCCACTAGAATCGATAAACTTGAGGGTATCATTACCAACTTGGGAACCGCTTTTTATTCCGTAAAGAATACTCCAAGTCCTCCAACTAAAATTGCCAAGCTTATGTATGCTCCTAAAAATAAGGGTCAATCCTCTAGCAAAGAAACTGCGGATCTCAAATCTATAAGTATTCATCCTAATCTTTTTGCTATCATTAAGGAACCATTTGCTACTAATGATTTTTTCGATCTTGTGCCTAGAAGTTTGATTATTGATAAAAGTAAAGAAACTCCTAAAGGTGATAGATGTCTCATTAAAGAATTACCAACTAAAGATACCTAGATCTATCCTTGCTTTTATGCCTAGCTAGGGGCGTTAAACGATAGTGCTTGTTGGGAGGCAACCCAATTTTATTTTTATTCCTTTATTTTTGCTCCTGTTTAGTAATAAATAATTTATCTAGCCTCTGTTTTGGTTGTGTTTTTTGTGTTTAATTATTTTTTGTGCCAAGTAGAACCGTTGGGAAGACTTGCGGAAAGTCTTTTTAATCTTGCTGTAAAAACAGAAACTTTAGCGCTCACGAGAATTGCTGCCATTGGAAAGTGCTATTTAGTTAATTATTTTTGAAGATGATTAATAGATAAATTACTCACGTCCAGCAATTTATTTTAGAATTGTTGGGGTTCCAGATCTTGCGTTAGCTACACATTACTACAGACTGTTCTGTTTTTGACAGATTCTGTTTTTCGTGTGTTGTTTGCTTATTTTGATGAATCTATGGATAGTAAAATAGTTTATAAACCATAGAGAAGTTGGAATACAGTAGTTTTAACACCAATATAAATAAAGAATGAGTTCATTACAGTACCTTGAAGTGTTGTTTTGTTTTCTTTCGCTAACGGAGCTCACGAGATTTTCTACTTTAAGTTTTGTGTTTTGATGTTTTCAAGTTTTGGGTAAAAGATTTGATGGATTATGGAACAAGGAGTGGAAAGAGCCTAAGCTTGGGGATGCCAATGGCACCCCAATATAATCTAAGGACACCTAAAAGCCAAAGCTTGGGGATGCCCCGGAAGGCATCCCCTCTTTCGTCTACTTCCATCGGTAACTTTACTTGGAGCTGTATTTTTATTTACCACATGATATGTGTTTTGCTTGGAGCGTCTTGTATTATTTGAGTCTTTATTTGTTAGTTTTCCACAATCATCCTTGTTGTACACACCTTTTGAGAGAGACACACATGATTCGGAAATTGTTAGAATACTCTATGTGCTTCACTTATATCTTTTGAGTTATATGGTTTTTGCTCTAGTGCTTCACTTATATCTTTTAGAGCACGTCGGTGGATTTCTTTTATAGAAACTATTGTTCTCTCATGTTTCACTTAGATTATTTTGAGAGTCCTACAAAACAGCATGGTAATTTTCTTTAATTATGTTAGGCATTCAAGATTAATAAAAAATTTCTTATGAGTGCGTTGAATACTATGAGAAGTTTGATACTTGATAATTGTTTTGAGATATGGAGATGGTAGTATTAGAGTCATGCTAGTCGAGTAGTTGTGAATTTGAGAAATACTTGTGTTAAAGTTTGTGATTCCCGTAGCATGCACATATGGTCAACCGTTATGTGATGAAGTCAGAGCATGATTTATTTATTGATTGTCTTCCTTATGAGTGGCGGTCAGGGACGAGCGATGGTCTTTTCCTACCAATCTATCCCCCTAGGAGCATGCGCGTAATACGTTGCTTTGATAACTTGTAGATTTTTGCAATAAATATATAAGTTCTTTATGACTAAGGTTGAGTCCATGGATCATACGCACTTTTCTTCCTTCCACCATTGCTAGCCTCTCTAATACCGCGCACATTTCGCTGGTATCATACACCCACCATATACCTTCCTCAAAATAGCCACCATACCTACCTATCATGGCATTTCCATAGCCATTCCGAGATATATTGCCATGCAACTTTCCACTGTTCCGTTTACCATGACACGCTCCATCATTGTCATATTGCTTTGCATGATCATGTAGTTGACATTGTATTTGTGGCAAAGCCACCGTTCATAATTCTTTCATACATGTCACTCTTGATTCATTGCACATCCCGGTACACCGCCGGAGGCATTCACTTAGAGTCATATTTTGTTCTAAGTATTGAGTTGTAATTGTTGAGTTGTAAGTAAATAAAAGTGTGATGATCATCATTTTTAGAGCATTGTCCAAAGTGAGGAAAGGATGATGGAGACTATGATTCCCCCACAAGTCGGGATGAGACTCCGGACGAAAAAAGAGAGGCCATAAAAAAGGAAAAGGCTCAAATAAAAAAATATGAGAGAAAAAGAGAGAAGGGACAATGCTACTATCCTTTTACCACACTTGTGCTTCAAAGTAGCACCATGATCTTCATAATAGAGAGTCTCCTATGTTATCACTTTCATATACTAGTGGGAATTTTTCATTATAGAACTTGGCTTGTATATTCCAATGATGGCCTTCCTCAAAATGCCCTAGGTCTTCGTGAGTAAGCGAGTTGGATGCACACCCACTTAGTTCCTTTTGTTGAGCTTTCATATACTTATAGCTCTAGTGCATCCCTTGCATGGCAATCCCTACTCACTCACATTGATATCTATTGATGGGCATCTCTATAGCCCATTAATACGCCTAGTTGATGTGAGACTATCTTCCCTCTTTTTTGTCTTCTCCACAACCACCATTCTATTCCACCTAAAGTGCTATGCCCATGGCTCACGCTCATGTATTGCGTGAAGATTGAAAAAGTTTGAAAACACCAAAAGTATGAAACAATTGCTTGGCTTGTCATCGGGGTTGTGCATGATTTAAATACTTTCTGTGGTGAAGATAGAACATAGCCAGACTATATGATTTTGTAGGGATAACTTCCTTTGGCCATGTTATTTTGAAGAGACATAATTGCTTAGTTAGTATGCTTGAAGTATTATTATTTCTATGTCAATATTGAACTTTTGTCTTGAATCTTTCGGATCTGAATATTCATACCAGAATTAAGAAGAATTACATTGAAATTATGCCAAGTAGCATTCCACATCAAAAATTCTGTTTTTATCATTTACCTACTCGAGGACGAGCAGGAATTAAGCTTGGGGATGCTTGATACGTCTCCAACATATGTATAATTTTTTATTGTAACATGCTATATTATATTCTGTTTTGGACATTACTGGGCTTTATTATACACTTTTATATTATTTTGGGACTAACCTATTAACCGGAGGCCCAGCCC
Source organism: Triticum urartu (assembly GCF_003073215.2). NCBI lineage: Eukaryota > Viridiplantae > Streptophyta > Magnoliopsida > Poales > Poaceae > Triticum > Triticum urartu. Next base: position 712,528,274 of record NC_053024.1, on the reverse strand, counting down.
AGAATTGCTGTTTTTTGCCTATTTTAGGGTTTCACAGAAAAAGAATATCAAACGGAGTCAAAACGGAATGAAACCTTCGGGAATGTGATTTTCGGAACGAACATGATCCAGAGGACTTGGACCCTACGTCAAGCAATCAACGAGGAAGGCATGAGATAGGGGGCGCGCCTACCCCACCCCCCCAGGCGCGCCCTCCACCCTCGTGGGCCCCTTGTTGCTCCACCGACGTACTCCTTCCTCCTATATATACCTATGTACCCCCAAACTACCAGATACGGAGCCAAAACCCTAATTCCACCGCCGTAACTTTCTGCCTGTCGGTGTACTAGAGTAGGGGTACCCTAGTATCCCGAACTTGTGCACGGGCAGTCGTAGCATCCCACGGCATGGCTTGCCGGGTGACCGCCAAGGTCCTCCGTGGTTCCTTTGGAGCCATTCAAGGACAAAGTATCCAAGCCAAGGAGATAAGACCCCGGCAAGAGGAGCTTGCTGGGAAGGCCAAGCCAAGGAGACAAGCCCCCGGCAAGAGGAGCCTGCCGGGAAGGCCAACCAAGGCATCTCAAGGAACTTGCCGTGACGCGCCACGCGTCCCGGCAAGGCCCGGTGAGCGACAAGCTCCCGGACGCGACAAGACAATGACCACGGCAAGGCGCTTGCCGCGGCAAGCCACCACTCCGTGCCCGCGCTCCAGCACATCCACCAACGTGTCGCTCTGGGACCCTTCCAGGCGTGCGGTGCGCGGTGGCAAGCGGCGCTGACAAGATTGCCATCGTGGCAAGCGGTGGCGTCCCTGACGGTCCCTTTTGCACTATTTAGGCGACACAGACGGGCATTTAATGCCCTTGTCCCCTGCCGTCAGGGTTAGGTATGATACACTGTAGCAGGTAGCTGTACCAACCGCAGCACCTTTCCATTTTTACCCTTGTCTACGTTGCCACCTGTCGGTGACCCCTTGAGCATATAAAAGGAGGCCCATGCGCAACGTAGAATGGAAAAGAGGGGGAAAAAGAGAACACTCACGCTCGGTCTCGTTAGCTCCTGGGGTGTACTGTAGCACTCCGCGCTCCCGAGCAAGAACTCAATACAAACCACAAAGCAGGAGTAGGGTTTTACGCATCCGTGCGGCCCGAACCTGGGTAAGCTGCTCGTGTGCTTCGCCTCGATCCGCTCTTCATGCGACCTTCGCCCCCGCCGAACCGAAAGGGACTCGGTCCGCCGGTCCCATAGGTGCTCGTGGGTCAGTACCCCGGCATCTTTGGCGCGCCAGGTAGGGGGCGTCGAGGTTGTGTGAACCAGATCCGGCGTTCACACGAGCTAGATCTTCATCATCTTCATCGACATGCCGCCGAAGAAGAAGGCTTCGGAGGCGGCTGCTCCGTCCGCGCCGAACCCACCACCGCCGGAGCAAACGGCTGACGGGGCAGACGCCGGCGGAAGAACGGGCGTCGACGAGGGAGCTCACGGTGCTGCCAGGTCCAAGGACAAGGCTGCGCTGCCCATCGGCGGCGTAGCCGGCTCCCACAACGACCGGGCGCACTCCAAGACCTCGGCGTCCGTACATGCACCGCGCCCGTCTCAGGAGGCGCGGGACCGGCAGCGTCATGGTACTCATGGTACCATGCGTTTGCTGGACCAAGATCGAGCTGGTGGATCTCGGAGTGCTCAAGACCAGCATGCACGCCAACATGCTGGCACGAGCGAGGCACGGTCGCGTGAACGGGATACTGCTCCTTCTCACATAGTTAGAAGTTCGAGCATATCCCGCTCCTCGCACCGTTCGCCACCGCCACCCACCACTACAGCAGAAGCTTTGGCGCGAGCTCAACTGCTCCTGGACTACCCTCCAACGGCAGACAAGATCGACGACTGGAGGGCCACCATTCAGAGTCTCATCGGCTTCGCCAACGGCGACACTCAACGGCAGCCGAGCACGTCGCAGCCGCGGCAAGTCAGCCAGGCACAAGCCGGTGGTGACAAGACCGGTGGAGGTGCAACCACCGTGCACTCTCTGCCCCGAAGGCCAAGATCGCCGACTCGCCGGATCCACCTCGACAGCGACTCCACCGCGTCATCAGATCCACGAGCTCGTCGCGATCAGCGCCAAGTTCTTCACGAACGACAGCAAGAAGACGCTCGTACTCGCATCGAGCGCCGAAGAGAAGCGCGATGTCAATTAGACCAGCGCGCTGGGCCCTCTGTCGACATGCATGCTCCAGGGGAACCAGGCGACTTGCCGTACGCGGTAGGTTGCCCTGCGTTTACTCGTGAGCTGCGGCAAGTCCAGTGGCCCAGCATGAAGAATTTCAAGCCAGACGTACCAGAGAAGTACGACGGCAAGTCGCATTCGTCGGAGTTCCTCAGCATCTACACCATCGCGGTGCAAGCTGCCGGGGGGAGGGACGACAAGATCCTTGCCAACTACTTCCCGCTAGTGCTCAAGCCCAACGTCAGGTCCTGGCTCATGCACTTGCCGGACAACTCCATATCCTCCTGGGCAGACCTATGCCATCAGTTTGTCGGCGCCTTTACAGGTGGCCACAAACCTCATGGCCAAGAGAGTGACCTTCATCTGCTCGCCCAGAAGGAAGGAGAGCCCCTGCGCAAGTACATTCAGAGATTCAGCCGTGTACAGCACAACATCCCAGATGTCCACCCTGCCGCGGTCATCAGCGTGTTCCATCAGAACGTGCGTAACCGCAGGATGCGGGAGGAGATGGCGATGTGCAAGATCAGAGATGTCAGTGAGCTGTATGCCCTGGCCGACAAGTGTGCACGTGCTGAAGAAGGGAGGAAACTCCCCGGAGAGAATACAGGAGCAGGAGGATCTAACAGCGAGGATGCTGCCCCGGCAAAGAAAAACCGGCGGCGGAACAACAGGAAGAAGAAAGGCAAAGATGTGCTAGTCATTGAGCAGTCCGGCAATGAAGGTGGCGCCAAGAAAGCCAAAGCTGGTAGCTCCGGCAAGGAGATTGCCGCATGCACCAACTGCCAGGCTGTGGCGGTCGCCGACAAGCAGGACGGCACCGACAAGCAGTACCGCAAGATCCACCGCACCAAGGGCCATGACCTCCAGAGCTGCAAGAAGGTCGAGCAGCTTGTCCAGCAGCAAAAGGCTGAATACGAGCGACGCGACAAGGAGAGGGCCCAAGGAGGCGCTGGAGAATCCAGCAAGAAGCGCACCGGCTGGGGAGGACGCCGCGGCAAGGCCAAGTAGCGGCAAGGAGACAGACCTCCCCGCGGCCGCGACAAGGATGAAGATGACGACGACGACGAAGACATGGATGATGTCGAACCAGTGAGCAGGAATTCCAAAAAACCACAGAGGTCTTGTGCGTTGACGGCGGTGCTTCTCTACATACTTCGCACCGCCAACTCAAGCAGTGGGTGCGGGAAGTCAATGCGGCGGAACCACCTGTCGAGTCACGCAAGCTTCTGAAATGGTCCAGCACGCCTATCATCTTTGATATTGAGGACCACCCTGATCGCACAACTGCGGTCGGGTGCTTGCCGATGTTGGTTTCACCAACTATCCGCAACCTCAAGGTCACTAAGATGCTAGTTGACGGCGGGGCCGGCTTGAACCTGATCTCCTCCGCTGTACTCCACAAACTCCAGATCCCTGACAGCGAGCTTGAAGAGACCGGCACATTCCAAGGAATCAACCCGGGAAGGAGCAAGCCGAAGGGGAAGGTCACGTTGCCAGTAACATTTGGCAGCGAGTTGAACTTCAGGACTGAGAGGGTCACTTTTGACGTTGCCGATTTTCCATTGCCTTACAATGGGATACTCGGCCGTCCAGCACTCGCCAAGTTCATGGCAGCCTCTCACTACGCATACAACATGCTGAAGATGCCAGGCCCGATAAGCGTCATCTCTGTCCCTGGCGACAAGAAGGATGCTCTTATCTGCGCCGACAAGATCTACCGGGAAGCGGCAGCCGCAACAGATCGCAAGTCACCTGCCGTTGAAGCTCCCGAGGGGAAGCAAGAAACCAAGTCCGACAAGAGTTCTGATGCCCACTCCGGCAAGCGCACCTCTTCGGAATGCTGCGCTGCCGTCGAGGACGCACCATCGAGCTCCACCGGCAAGTGTAAGAAGACAATGGCAGCTCCGCCAGAAACCAAGAAGGTGTCCGCCAAGGAGGACGGCACTGGTGGTATCTTCACCATCAGTGCCACTCTCGACCCTAAATAGGAAAGCACGCTCATTGCTTTCCTGCGGGCGAACGTCGACGTGTTTGCGTGGCAACCGTCTGACATCCCCGGTGTTCCCAGGAAAGTAATTGAGCACCATCTTGCCGTTTGTCCTCATGCGCGGCCCGTCAAGCAGAAGGTCAGGAAGCAAGCAGTGGAGCGCCAAGAATTCATCGCAGAAGAGATCAAGAAGTTGGAAGCAGCAGGCCTTGTCAGAGGAGTGCTCCATCCTACGTGGTTGGCCAATCCTGTAGTCGTGCGCAAGGCGAACGGAAAATGGAGACTTTGTATCGACTTTACCGATGTTAACAAAGCTTGTCCCAAAGACCCATTTCCTTTGCCGCGCATTGACCAGATTGTTGACTCCACGGCCGGATGTGACTTGCTTTCATTTCTTGACGCATACTCAGGATACCATCAGATCTTCATGGCAGAAGAGGATGAGGAGAAGACCGCATTCATCACTCCATGTGGCACGTACTTTTTTATACGGATGCCTTTCGGTTTAAAAAATGCTGGTTCAACATTTGCAAGGGTAGTCCATGTCGCTCTTGAGCCACAAATACACAGAAATGTGGAAGCCTACATGGATGACATAGTGGTCAAGAGCAAGGACAAGGCAACTCTGATTCAAGATTTAGACGAGACCTTTGCAAATCTGCGCAAGATCAGCCTCAAGCTCAACCCCGAGAAGTGTGTGTTTGGAGTCCCCTCTGGCAAGCTTCTCGGGTTCTTCGTGTCTCAGCGGGGAATCGAAGCCAATCCCGACAAGATCAAGGCCATTGAGCAGATTGAAGCACCAAAGCGCGTCAAGGATGTACAAAGACTTGCCGGTTGCGTGGCTGTTCTCAGCAGGTTTATCTCGTCTGCTGAGCGCGCCCTGCCATTTTTCAAAATATTGAAAAAGGCAGGTCCAATGAAATGGACTCCGGAAGTGGAGGCTGCACTGCAAGACTTGAAGAGATACCTGTCCCCCGCTCCAATACTTGTCGCACCTAAGCCACAAGAGAAGTTGCTGCTGTATATAGCGGCAACCAATCAAGTGGTTAGTGCTGCGTTAGTAGCAGAGAGGGAGGCAAATGACGAGCCAGCAACCACGGCAGGCGCATCCAGCGACAAGCAGGGGGCTTCCCCGACAAGCTCTGGTCCCGACAAGGATGGATCTGCGCAGACGCGCGAGGAGATACAGAAGAGAATGGTACAGCGCCCAGTTTACTTTGTCAGTTCCCTTCTGCAGGGGGCTAGGTCAAGGTACTCTGGCGTGCAAAAATTGCTTTTCGGCCTTCTCATGGCCTCGAGAAAGCTGCGCCATTACTTCCAAGCACATGAGTTCACAGTTGTCACTCGTTTTCCGCTGAAAAGGATACTACAGAATCCAGAAGCAACAGGCAGGATTGTTGAGTGGGCACTGGAACTGTCAAGCTTTGGCCTCAAGTTTGAGAGTATTTCAACTATCCAAAGCAGAGCATTGGCAGAATTCATAGCAGAATGGACGCCAACACCAGATGAAGAAACTCCAGAAACGAGCATCCCCGTCGAGGAAGCAAGCAAAGAGTGGCTGATGTACTTTGATGGTGCATTTTCGCTGCAAGGCGCCGGCGCTGGCGTGCTGCTTGTCGCACCCACCGGAGAGCACCTCAAGTACGTAGTCCAGATGCACTTTCCCAAGGAGCAAGCAACAAACAATACTGCAGAGTATGAAGGCTTGCTTGCCGGTCTCAGGATCGCGGCAGACCTTGGGATCAAGAAGCTCATTGTCAGGGGTGACTCGCAGCTTGTCGTCTGCCAAGTGAACAAGAGCTATCAGAGTCCATTGATGGAAGCCTACGTCAATGAAGTGAGAAAGCTAGAAGAGCACTTTGACGGCCTACAGATGGAGCATGTTCCAAGAGCTCAGAACGCCATTGCCGATGGCCTATCAAAGTGCGCCGCACTTAAGTTACCTGTGGAACCAGGGATCTTTGTGCTCAAGCTGACTCAACCGTCTGTAACACCATCAACTAGACAGAGCAAGAAGAGGAAGTTGATTTTTGGTGACTATTTTCCGGTAGAGCTTCCCGAAGCCGCCGCCAAGAAGGTCCCCAAGATCAACGCCAAGAGCGTTGAGGAGCAGCCTGCTCCGGCAAGCCCTAGGGTTTGTTCCGTTGAAGCACAAACTCCCGACAAGTTTTGCTCCGGCAAGCTTGCCGGGGAACGTCAAGCTCCGGCAGAGCCGCAGGTTCTCGCCGTAGAAGCGGATGTTCCCGCAGCAGCAAATTTGCCTTTAGTCCTTGTTGTCGAGCCACAAGCTCCAGCATGGGCACAGCAGATTGTCCGTTTCCTTCAGACAGGAGAACTTCCCAAAGAGCAAGAAGAAGCGGAAAGAGTAGCCCGGCAGTCAAGTATGTACCAGTTTGTCGGCAACACGCTGTACAGAAGAAGACTCAACGGTGTGAAATTGAAGTGTATTCACCGGGAAGACGGACAAAAGCTGTTGGCAGAGATACATGGAGGCATATGTGGTCACCACATTGGCGCAAGAGCACTTGCCGGCAAAGCATTCCGGCAAGGTTTCTTTTGGCCGACAGCCCTCCAGGATGCAACTGCACAAGTAACCAAGTGTGAAGCGTGCTAGTTCCATTCCAAGCAGATACACCAACCAGCTCAAGCTCTCCAGACGATCCCTTTATCCTGGCCATTTTCGGTCTGGGGGCTCGACATCCTCGGCCCCTTTCCCCGAGCAGTCGGGGGCTTTGAGTACTTGTACGTTGCAATCGACAAGTTCACAAAGTGGCCGGAAGTGGAAGCAGTGAGGAAGGTGACCCCACAGTCATTAGTCAAGTTCTTCAGGTCGATTGTTTGCCACTTCGGGATCCCTAACAGGATAATCACCGACAACGGTACGCAATTCACGAGCCGCACCTTCATGCAGTATGTCCAAGATCTTGGCGCCAAGGTCTGCTTCGCTTCTGTTGCTCACCCGAGAAGCAACGGTCAAGCGGAGAGGGCAAATGCTGAAGTGCTGCGTGGGATCAAGACCAGGACTTTCGACAGGCTGCACAAGTGCGGAAGAAACTGGATCGAGGAGCTACCGGTGGTTCTTTGGTCGATCAGGACGGCGCCAAATCGAGCCACTGGCCAGACATCTTTCGCTCTAGTCTATGGAGCAGAGGCAGTTCTCCCCACGGAACTCGTATACGGGTCACCTCGAGTGCTCGCTTATGATGAGCTTGAGCAAGAGCAGCTGTGACAAGATGACGCGCTGCTCCTTGAGGAAGACCGTCTTCAGGCTGCTGTACGAGCTGCTCGCTACCAGCAAGCTTTGCGCCGCTACCATAGCCGCAAAGTTAATGCCAGAAGTCTCGAGGAAGGCGACCTTGTTCTTCGGCGTGTTCAGTCCGCCAAGAATTCCAACAAGTTGACGCCGAAGTGGGAAGGCCCTTACCGGGTGAAACGAGTCACTAGGCCTGGCGTTGTCCGCCTTGAGACCGAAGATGCCATTCCGGTGAGCAACTCCTGGAACATTGGGCATCTTCGTAAGTTTTACCCGTAAGGCGCGGTTGCCGGAACCCGTTCCGGCAACCACCTTTTGAACAAGTCTTGCCGCTGTTGCATGTAATCCTTTGTACAAAGCTGGGCGCAGACCCCATGCATAAAGCTCATGTGCTCCGCACAGCTTGTCAATTTCATGCTTTCTATTTTTTGCATATGTTATCTGACACTTTGTGCAGCACCTACCCCTGGTAAGCAATAACGAGCCATAAGGCTCCATATCTTTATTTTCTCCTCTTTCTTTTTTCTCAAGGAAAGGAAGGTTCCCTCGCCCACAAGTTTGCCGGGGGGGGGGGAGGAGAAGATAATGGTATGGACCAGGCGTCGTTCAAGAAAGTTTCTCCTTACCGGGAAGCAAACAACAAAAAAGCTAAGTTGCCAAAGTTTGAGCAATCAGATTTTTAAAATTTTTAAGTTATCTCCCTTGAACGACCGCACTTTGTATGGAAAACCTGTGCGCGGAGGAACCAACTCGTAGCTAGTTGCGCCCTTACTTTGTTTCGAGTCCGCTCAACAACTTAAGTGAGCTGCGACTAGTTGCGACAAGGTTTCTTGTCGGTAGCGGCACCGCCAGCAGGATGCTGACGTCCCGCACTCAGCGCTCGCGGCTAAGGTGCCTGCACCGGCAAGTTCCCTAAAACCGTAGGGCAAAAACATACAAAGGGAGGAATCAAGTAAAGGGAATAACATTGCAATCATTACCCAGAATAGAGTTATATTACAAGGTAGCTTGTCGCGGCTCTAACAGATTGTTCTCATAACATGACCAGCAGCGACAAGAACAGAAGAAAACGGGCGGCCTAGTCTACGCGATCGCCCTCAATCCTCTTGATCCCGCTCACCTTATCCACAATGGGTGCGACAAGGGTCTTGAGCGCCTCCAGATCAGCATCCGGCGGCAGGGTCTTGAGGGCATTGGTGAGGTTGAGGCCCGGGTTGCGGAAGGCCAGCTTCACCAACACCTTTTGAAGAGCTCCCGCGCAGATCTTGCGCGACTCGTCGGCCAGCTGCTTTGGGATCTTCTTCCGGAGCCGCTGGAGGGCCGTCGCCACGCCTTTGAAGAACAAGGTGAGCTTGGCGCTGGGTTGGAGGTTCTCATCAGAGGGATACCCGAGATCCTCCACCCCCAGGTGCGCCAGCTCCCTGTCGATATCTGCGGCAGGACTCACGAGACCCTCCGTCCAGTGCTCCACTTTCTCCAGCGTCTTGGTCAAAGTGGTCAGCTTCAACTCAAGATCTGCGTTGGAGTCCTTGGCGGCGCTAAGCTCTTTGCCCTTCTCGGCGAGACGAGCCTGCAGCTCTGAGTTGCTGTGGGCGTCCTTCTCCCGCTCACGCTTGAGCGCGGCAAGCTCTTCACCACTCACCTTGAGATCGGCCTCCAGCTGCGCCACCTTCGTCTCCAGCTCCTTCTTGGCGGCCTCGGCAACTGCGGTAGCATCCTCTGCTTGCTTAAGGGCTCCGCCGAATTCTTGCTCACGCGCGGCAAGCTCCTCCTCATGGCTGTCGAGGTTAACTTTCCGCTGAGCCAGCTCGCCCTCCTGCGTAAACAGCTTCTCAGCGGCAAGCCGCTGTTGCTCTTCAACTTCGGCCTTCTCGAGGAAGAAGGCCTTCTGCTCTTCGGCGAGTTGCTCCCGCTCCTCTGCCAGGGACCGGAGAGCTTGCTGGTTGAGACCCCGGAGCTCCTCCGCGCGCTTCTCGATGTCCTCTCCCGCCTTCGCGACAAGCGCCTCGCGGGATTCCATCTTGGCTTGCCGCGCGTGGTAGAGCGACAACAGCTTCCGCAGCAGCCGCTCCTCCTCAGGCTCGCCGCTGCTGCTGCTCGGCGCTTCAACTAGCGTCAGCCCAGCGGAGGCGAGCACCTCTCCATCAAAGCTCTCTCCCTCGACCGGCGCCCTGGAGCTTGACGCCCAGGGGAGGTTGATGAAGACGCCATCGCCGGCCTTCAAGTAGACGCTTGGCTGGGGCTCTTCGGAGCCTGGCGCTGCGGCAGCGGCGGACGGGTCGGCGGTCGACGTAGCGCCTGGCGCTCCTGCGGCCTCAGGGCCGTCAGTGTGATCGCCAGACCCCTCGCCAGCTGCTGTGGCGGCAGCTTTGGCGGCCTCGTCGCCGGCGGGATCATCAGTGCCGGCTGCTTCTTCAGTGGCAGCGGCGTCGTCGGCAGCAACTTCGGTCTCCGTCGGCTCCGCAGCAGATGGGTCTGATGGCCAGAAAAGCGAGAAAAGTCAAGCAAATACACAAAAAGAAGAAGAACCCAAGGGAAGCTTTGAAGAGAAGATTACCTGTACTGGGTTCGGCAGTCGTAGTCTCCGCCGCCGGGGGGACGCTGGTGCTGTCCCTTGCCGGAGAACTCCCCCTTGCCGGAGGACTCTCCCTTGGCACTTCGGGGGCGGTCTCCGGACGCTCCTGGTGGGGCTGCTCTGCGCCTACACAAACCAACGGTCAGATGTCAGCAAAGAAAGAGTATCCATGCACGCCTAACAGCGGAAAGCAAACCATATACTTACGCTGGGGGCTGCTCTGGAGAACAGTTGCCGGGTCTGGCAAGGTTGTCTCGGGCGCACCCCCTGCTGTCGCGGTGGCTTCGTCCTCGATGACAATCACCGGGACCTTGGCTTTCTTCGCTGCTCTCTGGGCCAGAGTCCTGAAAAGGAATAAGTTCAGAGTAAAGCAAATGAGATACAAGACAAAACAGCAAGAATTGAAGAACTACAAGTGCAACAAGAGAATCTTACTCTTCTTCTTCCTCGTCGGAGCTGAACGCGGAGAAGTCGAAGTCCGGCTCATGCCCGGCGCGAGGAGGCGGAGGAGTAGTTTCCCTTGGCCGCTTGGCGGGAACAGTGATGGTGGTCTGAGACGACCCCGCTCCGGCTGCCGCCGCGGCGTGAGCAGCGCAAGATCAGAAGCAGTGGTCCGGGTGGACCCCGCTCCAGTTGCCGCGGCAGCGTGAGGTGCTCCCGCAGCAACAGTGTTTGCCGCGGTGGAGCGTGTCACGCGGCGCGGCGACTGTTCATGCGCCCGCCGCCCCGCTACGTCCCCGGCCTTGCGGAGACGCCTTCGTGGTGGGGATGGAGGCTCTGCTTGCGGCGAGCTGCCTGAAGATGAGGAGGAAGAGGAGTTGATTTCCAGCGAGCCGCTCGTATCCTTGGCGGGCTCGCTCGACTCGACGTCATGCCCGGCAAGCTCTTTCTCGCCGGCGGGCTCGCCTCGCTCGGCACGGCTTGCCGCCTCTGCTGCATCTGCCTCCTCCACGGTGAATCCAAATTCGCCCGCGGCTGCGGCTGCCGCCGCCTCTTCCAGCCTAGTGGCGATGCGTGTCATCTCCGCATCGGTGGTGTCGCGGGTGAGGCTATCCTTTTCGTCGGGGCGGACCGGCACTTCTACCAAGCCGTCAAAGAACTGCTGCATGACGTCATCTGCAGGCTCTTGCCAAGTTGGGGCAATTCCATGCGAATCGCACAGCGGCATCATTGCACGGATGCGGTCGAGCGCGGAGTTGTTGCACAACGGAACGACACCCTTCGGCAACCTGAACACTTCGGGATGTTGAGGGTCGTACTTGAACAGCTCCTGGAGCATCGCGTTGAGCTCCAGAACAGTGAAGTTGAAGTTGAGGCCCGGACGCAGCCTCATGATATCCGCCGCATTCTTGAATTCCCAGGTGGGTCTCCCCCGTTCCTGCAGGGGGGCGATGCGGCGGCGAAGAAAATCTGCGCCAACAGCGCCTACCGTGAGCCCGGCAAGCCTGAGGCGTAGGATCCGGGTGACGGCAATCTTAAGCCTATCATCTTCCGGGGCCACGTCACTCCAATCGCTGCCGCGTGCTACTGGGGCTTGGCGCCGGGCGGTAAACGGCTGCGGGTTCTCCTCAACAATCCAGCACCAGTCTGCTCTCCATTCCTCCCACTTGCCATGGAACTCTCCCTCCAGATAAGTGTCCTTCTTGCCAGCCCTCGAGATCCAGGCGATTCCGCCGGATAAAGGCTCTCCTCTCTCTACTCGGGGAATAAAGAAGTGGCGAAAAAGGGCTACATTGGGATGGACTCCGACAAAGTTTTCACAGAGATGTGAGAAAACTGCCATGGTCAGAACGGCATTGGGGGTGAAGTCAAGGAGGTGGAATCCGTAGGTGTTCATGATATCGCAGAAAAACTCAGTGAAGGGCGGGCAGAGCCCGCAGTAGAAGAACAAGGCAAAGAAAGGATATCCGTTTGGAGCCATTTTCCAAGCGGCGGCTGGAAGTACCTTCGTGCGCGGATGCACTCGCGTCTCCGTCGACCAGAAGAGATAGTAATCCTCCCTCAGCTCCCTCGCGGCAATCTTGGGGGGGAAGATTGCCCGCTCCTTTCGCAGCGCCGCAAGCCGCTGCGCCTCGGTCGACTTCACAACCTTCCCCTTGTCGGCTCTCGGAGCCATGGCGGAAATGGTGGAGGAGGTCGACGGCGTTGGTGGTGCTGGTGGCGATGGGGGGCGGGGCGCTGCTCTCTTTCAGCTTTGGGAAGATGAGGGAGCGGCGGAGGCTTCCAAGATTGGAGTAGCAACCGGCGAATGGGTGAACTGCCCCTGTTTCCCCTGCTTATAAGGAGGGAGGGGGCGGACGTTCCGCATTTCCGAATAAAGAAACCACCCACGATCTCTCCCACGATGCTGCATTCAACGCGTGCCGTTCGGGGAGGGCGCGGTGGATATGGAGAGAGATACGGTGTAACCCAGGCCGCGCGTGCCCGTGCCCTGTTTTGGGCCTGGCCCAACAGCGCTCGGCACCGTGTATGGCCCAGGCCCGGGGGCTCCTGTCGGTGTACTAGAGTAGGGGTACCCTAGTATCCCGAACTTGTGCACGGGCAGTCGCAGCATCCCGCGGCAAGGCTTGCCGGGTGACCGCCAAGGTCCTCCATGGTTCCTTTGGAGCCATTCAAAGACAAAGTATCCAAGCCAAGGAAACAAGACCCCGGCAAGAGGAGCTTGCCGGGAAGGCCAACCAAGGCATCTCAAGGAACTGCACAAGACCCCGGCAAGAGGAGCTTGCCGGGAAGGCCAACCAAGGCATCTCAAGGAACTTGCCGCGACGCGCCACGCGTCCCGGCAAGGCCCGGTGAGCGACAAGCTCCCGGACACGACAAGACAACGACCGCGGCAAGGCGCTTGCCGCGGCAAGCCACCACTCTGTGTCCGCGCTCCAGCACATCCACCAACGTGTCGCTCTGGGACCCTTCCAGGCGTACGTGGCGGGAGGCTGTGCAGCCAGCGGTGTGCGGTGGCAAGCGGCGCTGACAAGATTGCCATCGTGGCAAGCGGTGGCGTCCCTGACGGTCCCTTTTGCACTATTTAGGCGACACAAACGGGCATTTAATGCCCTTGTGCCCTGCCGTCAGGGTTAGGTATGATACACTGTAGCAGGTAGCTGTACCAACCGCAGCACCTTTCCATTTTTACCCTTGTCTACGTTGCCACCTGTCGGTGACCCCTTGAGCATATAAAAGGAGGCCCATGCGCAACGTAGAAGGGAAAAGAGGGGGGGAAAGAGAACACTCACGCTCGGTCTCGTTAGCTGCTGGGGTGTACTGTAGCACTCCGCGCTCCCGAGCAAGAACTCAATACAAACCACAAAGCAGGAGTAGGGTTTTACGCATCCGTGCGGCCCGAACCTGGGTAAGCTGCTCGTGTGCTTCGCCTCGATCCGCTCTTCGTGCGACCTTCGCCCCCGCCGAACCGAAAGGGACTCGGTCCGCCGGTCCCATAGGTGCTCGTGGGTCAGTACTCCGGCAGGGCCTTTTCCGGAGCTCCGCCGGAGGGGGCATCGATCACGGAGGGCTTCTACATCAACACCCTAGCCCCTCCGATGAAGTGTGAGTAGTTTACTTCAGACCTACGGATCTATGATGTGAGTAGTTTACTTCTTCTCTCTTTTTGGATCTCAATACAAAGTTCTCCCCCTCTCTTGTGGAGATCTATTCGATATAATCTTCTTTTGCGGTGTGTTTGTTGAGATCGATGAATTGTGGGTTTATGATCAAGTTTATCTATGAACAATATTTGAATCTTCTCTGAATTCTTTTATGTATGATTGGTTATCTTTGCAAGTCTCTTCGAATTATCAGTTTGGTTTGGCCTACTAGATTGATATTTCTTGCAATGGGAGAAGTGCTTTGCTTTGGGTTCAATCTTGCGGTGTCCTTTCCAAGTGACAGTAGGGGCAGCAAGGCACGTGTTGTATTGTTGCCATCGAGAGGATAACAAGATGGGTTTTATATCATATTGCATGAGTGTATCCCTCTACATCATGTCATCTTGCTTAAAGCGTTACTCTGTTCTCTTGAGCTTAATACTCTGGATGCATGCTGGATAGCGGTCGATGTGTGGAGTAATAGTAGTAGATGCAGGCAGGAGTCGGTCTACTTGTCTCGGACGTGATGCCTATATACATGATCGTACATAGATATTCTCATAACTATGCTCAATTCTGTCAATTGCTCAACAGTAATTTGTTCACCCACCGTAAATACTTATGCTCTCGAGAGAAGCCTCTAGTGAAACCTATGGCCCCCGGGTCTATCTTCCATCATATTAATCTTCCAATACTTAGTTATTTCCTTTGCCATTTATTTTACTTTGCATCTTTATCATAAAAATAGAAAAAAATTATCCTATCATATCTATCAAATCTCACTCTCGTAAGTGACCATGTAGGGATTGACAACCCCTTATCGCGTTGGTTGCAAGGATTTATTTGTTTGTGTAGGTGCGAGGGACTTGTGCGCGGCCTCCTACTGGACTGATACCTTGGTTCTCAAAAACTGAGGGAAATACTTATGCTACTTTGCTGCATCACCCTTTCCCCTTCAAGGGAAAACCAACGCAGTGCTCAAGAGGTAGCATGCTTCAGAGTAGCACCATATTCTTCATATAGAGAGTCTCTTGAGTTATCACTTTCATATACTAGTGGGAGTTTTCATTATAGAACTTGGCTTGTATATTCCGATGATGGGCTTCCTCAAATGCCCAAGGTCTTCATGAGCAAGCAAGTTGGATGCACACCCACTTAGTTTCCAGTTTGAGCTTTCATACACTTATAGCTCTTAGTGCATCTGTTGCATGGCAATCCCTACTCCTCACATTGACATCAATTGATGGGCATCTCCATAGCCCATTGATTAGCCGCATTCATGTGAGACTTTCTCCCTTTTGCCTTCTCCACACAACCTCCACCATCATATTCTATTCCACCTATAGTGCTATGTCCATGGCTCACGCTCATGTATTGCGTGAATGTTGAAAAGGTTTGAGAACGTCAAAAGTGTGAAAAAATTGCTTGGCTTGTCACCGGGGTTGTGCATGATTTGAATATTTTGTGTGGTGAAGATGGAGCATAGCCAGACTATATGATTTTGTAGGGATAACTTTCTTTGGCCATGTTATTTTGAAAAGACACGATTGCTTTATTGGTATGCTTGAAGTATTATTAACCCATAGGACAAAACTCGTGTCTTAATATTCATGCCATGATTAGATTACATGATCAAGATTATGCTAGGTAGCATTCCACATCAAAAATTATCTTTTTTATCATTTACCTACTCGAGGACGAGCAGGAATTAAGCTTGGGGATGCTGATACGTCTCCGTCGTATCTATAATTTTTGATTGTTCCATGCCAATATTATACAACTTTCATATAGTTTTGGCAACCTTTTATACTATTTTTGGGACTAACATATTGATCCAGTGCCCAGTGCCAGTTCCTGTTTATTGCATGTTTTTTGTTTCGCAGTAAACCTATATCAAACGGAGTCCAAACAGGATAAAAACTGACGGAGATTTTTTTGGAATATATGTGAATTTTTGGAAGTGAAATCAAGGCGAGACGATGCTCAAGGGGCCCACGAGGCAGGGGGCGCGCCCCTGACCCTCGTGGCCACCTCGTAAGGCGGTTGGTTCCCTTCTTTCGTAGCAAGAAAGCTAATATCCGGATAAAAATCGTGTCCAAAATTCATCCCAATCAGAGTTACGGATCTCCAGGAATATAAGAAACAGTGAAAGGGCAGAATCAGGGAATGTGGAAACAGAGAGAGACAGAGAGACAGATCCAATCTTGGAGGGGCTCTCGCCCCTCCCATGCCATGGAGGCCATGGACCAGAGGGGAAACCCTTCTCCCATCTACGGAGAAGGTCAAGGAAGAAGAAGAAGAAGGGGGGCCCTCTCCCCCTCTCTTCCGGTGGTGCCGGAATGCTGCGGGGCCATCATCGTCACCGCCATCATCACCAACTCTTCCCCCCTATATGCAGTGGTGTAACCCCTCTTTTACCCGCTGTAATCTCTACTTAAACATGGTGCTCAACGCTATATATTATTTCCCAATGATGTATGGCTATCCTATGATGTTTGAGTAGATCCGTTTTGTCCTATGGGTTAATTGATGATCGTGATTGATTTGAGTTGCATGTTTTATTATTGGTGCTGTCCTATGGTGCTCTCTGTGTCGCGCAAGCGTATGGGATCCCCGCTGTAGGGTTTGCAATATGTTCATGATTTGCTTATGGTCGGTGGCGTGAGTGATAGAAACACAGACCCGAGTAAGTAGGTTGTTTGTGTATGGGAATAAAGAGGACTTGATGCCTTATAATGCTATGGCTGGGTTTTACCTTAATGATCTTTAGTAGTTGCGGATGCTTGCTAGAGTTCCAATCATAAGTGCATATGATCCAAGAAGAGAAAGTATGTTAGCTTATGCCTCTCCCTCAAATAAAATTGCAATAATGATTACCGGTCTAGTTATCGATTGCCTAGGGACAAATAAATTTCTTGTGTGACAACAAGCTCTCTACTAAACCTAACTTAGTTGTGTCTTTATCTAAGCAGCCCCTAGCTTTTATTTACATGCTCTTTATTATCTTGCAAACCTAGCCTACAACACCTACAAAGTACTTCTAGTTTCATACTTGTTCTATATAAGGCGAACGTTAAGCGTGCGTAGAGTTGTATCGGTGGTCGATAGAACTTGAGGGGATATTTGTTCTACCTTTAGCTCCTTGTTGGGTTCGACACTCTTACTTATCGAAAGAGACTACAATTGATCCCCTATACTTGTGGGTTATCAAGCACATGCTCACTACCTGAGCTATTCTCCTCCATCTTGTAGGCAAAGTACTTGTCAGAGGTCTCATACCTCTCGACACGAGCATGAGTCTGAAATACCAATTTCAGCTCTTGGAACATCTCATATGCTCTGTGGCGTTCAAAACATTTCTGAAGTCCCGGTTGAAGGAAATATGCCCTAGAGGCAATAATAAAGCTATTATTAATTTCCTTATATATCATGATAAAAGTTTATTATTCATGCTAGAATTGTATTAACCGGAAACATAATACATGTGTGAATACACAGACAAACAGAGTGTCACTAGTATGCCTCTACTAGACTAGCTTGTTAATCAAAGATGGTTATGTTTCCTAACCATGGACAAAGAGTTGTCATTTGATTAACAGGATCACATCATTAGATGAATGATCTGATTGACATGACCCATTCCATTAGCTTAGCACCTGATCGTTTAGTATGTTGCTATTGCTTTCTTCATGACTTATACATGTTCCTATGACTATGAGATTATGCAACTCCCGTTTGCCGGAGGAACACTTTATGTGCTACCAAACGTCACAACGTAACTGGGTGATTATAAAGGAGCTCTACAGGTGTCTCCAAAGGTACATGTTGGGTTGGCGTATTTCGAGATTAGGATTTGTCACTCCGATTGTCGGAGAGGTATCTCTGGGCCCTCTCGGTAATGCACATCACATAAGCCTTGCAAGCATTGCAACTAATGAGTTAGTTGTGAGATGATGTATTACGGAACGAGTAAAGAGACTTGCCGGTAACGAGATTGAACTAGGTATTGGATACCGACGATCGAATCTCGGGCAAGTAACATACCGATGACAAAGGGAACAACGTATGTTGTTATGCGGTCTGACCGATAAAAGATCTTCGTAGAATATGTAGGATCCAATATGAGCATCCAGGTTCCGCTATTGGTTATTGACCGGAGACATGTCTCAGTCATGTCTACATTGTTCTCGAACCCGTAGGGTCCGCACGCTTAAGGTTACGATGACAGTTATATTATGAGTTTATGCATTTTCATGTATCGAAGGTTGTTCGGAGTCACGGATGTGATCACGGACAGACGAGGAGTCTCTAAATGGTCGAGACATAAAGATTGATATATTGGAAGCCTATGTCTGGATATCAGAAGTGTTCCGGGTGAAATCGGGATTTTACCAGAGTACCGGGAGGTTACCGGAACCCCCCGGGAAGTATATGGGCCTTAGTGGGCCTTAGTGGAAGAGAGGAGAGGTGGCTAGAGATGGGCCACGCGCCCCTCCCCCCTTGGTCCGAATAGGACAAGGAGAGGGGGCCGGCCCCCTTTCCTCCTCTCTCTCCTCTTCCCCCCCCTCCGCGAATCCTATTGCAACTAGGAAAGGGGGAGTCCTACTCCCGGAAGGAGTAGGACTCCTCCTGGCGCACCACCTCTTGGCCGGCCAGCCCCCCCTTTGAGCCTTTATATACGGAGGCACGGGACACCCCTAGAGACACAAGTTGATCCACGTGATCATATTCTTAGCCGTGTGCGGTGCCCCCTTCCACCATAGTCCTCGATAATATTGTAGAGGTGCTTAGGCGAAACCCTACGACGGTAGTACATCAAGATCGTCACCGCGCCGTCATGCTGACAGAACTCTTCCCCGACACTTTGCTGGATCGGAGTCCGGGGATCGTCATCGAGCTGAACGTGTGCTAGAACTCGGAGGTGCCGTAGTTTCGGTGCTTGATCGGTCGGGCCGTGAAGACGTACGACTACATCAACCAAGTTAACGCTTCCGTTGTCGATCTACAAGGGTACGTAGATCATACTCTCCCCTCTCGTTGCTGTGCATCACCATGATCTTGTGTGTGCGTAGGAAATTTTTTGAAATTACTACGTTCCCCAACAGTGGCATCCGAGCCTAGGTTTTATATGTTGATGTTATATGCACGAGTAGAACACAAGTGAGTTGTGGGCAATATAAGTCATACTGCTTACCAACATGTCATACCTTGGTTCGGCGGTATTGTTGGACGAAGCGGCCCAGACCGACATTACGCGTACGCTTACGCGAGACCGGTTCTCGTGACGTGCTTTGCACATAGGTGGCTTGCTGGTGACAGTTTCTCCAACTTTAATTGAACCGAGTGTGGCTATGCCCGGTCCTTGCAAAGGTTAAAACAGCACCAACATGACAAACTATCATTGTGGTTTTGATGCGTAGGTAAGATTGGTTCTTGCTTAAGCCCGTAGCAGCCACGTAAAACTTGCAACAACAAAGTAGAGGACGTCTAACTTGTTTTTGCAGGGCATGCTGTGAAGTGATATGGTCAAGACATGATGCTAAATTTTATTGTATGAGATGATCATGTTTTGTAACCGAGTTATCGGCAACTAGCAGGAGCCATATGGTTGTCGCTTTATTGTATGCAATGCAATCGCCCTGTAATGCTTTACTTTATCACTAAGCGGTAGCGATAGTCGTAGAAGCATAAGATTGGCGAGACGACAACGATGCTACGATGGAGATCAAGGTGTCGCGCCGGTGACGATGGTGATCATGACGGTGCTTCAAGGATGGAGATCACAAGCACAAGATGATGGCCATATCATATCACTTATACTGATTGCATGTGATGTTTATCTTTTATGCATCTTATCTTGTTTTGATTGACGGTAGCATTATAAGATGATCTCTCACTAAATTTCAAGATAAAAGTGTTCTCCCTGAGTATGCACCGTTGCCAAAGTTCGTCGTGCCCAGACACCACGTGATGATCGGGTGTGATAAGCTCTACGTCCATCTACAACGGGTGCAAGCCAGTTTTGCACACGCAGAATACTCAGGTTAAACTTGACGAGCCTAGCATATGCAGATATGGCCTCGGAACACTGAGATCGAAAGATCGAGCGTGAATCATATAGTAGATATGATCAACATAGCGATGTTCACCATTGAAAACTACTCCATTTCACGTGATGATCGGTTATGGTTTAGTTGATTTGGATCACGTGATCACTTAGATGATTAGAGGGATGTCTATCTAAGTGGGAGTTCTTGAGTAATATGATTAATTGAACTTAAATTTATCATGAACTTAGTCCCTAATAGTATCTTGCTTGTTTATGTTAATTGTAGATAAATGGCCCGTGCTGTTGTTTCGTTAAATTTTAATGCGTTCCTTGAGAAAGCAAAGTTGAAAGATGATGGTAGCAATTACACGGACTGGGTCCATAACTTGAGGATTATCCTCATTGCTGCACAGAAGAATTACGTCCTGGAAGCACTGCTGGGTGCCAGGCCTGCTGCTGGAGCAACACCAGATGTTATGAACGTCTGGCAGAGCAAAGCTGATGACTACTCGATAGTTCAGTGTGCCATGCTTTACGGCTTAGAGCATATGAGATATTCCAGGAGTTGAAGTTAATATTTCAAGCAAATGCCCGAATTGAGAGATATGAAGTCTCCAATAAGTTCTATAGCTTCAAGATGGAGGAGAACAGTTCTGTCAGTGAGCATATACTCAAAATGTCTGGGTATAATAATCACTTGATTCAGATGGGAGTTAATCTTCCAGATGATTGCGTCATTGACAAAATTCTCCAATCACTGCCACCAAGCTACAAGAGCTTTGTGATGAATTATAATATGCAAGGGATGAATAAGACTATTCCCGAGCTCTTCGCAATGCTGAAAGCTGCGGAGGTAGAAATCAAGAAGGAGCATCAAGTGTTGATGGTCAACAAGACCACTAGTTTCAAGAAAAAGGGCAAAGGGAAGAAGAAGGGGAACTTCAAGAAGAAAAGCAAGCAAGTTGCTGATCAGGAGAAGAAACCCAAGTCTGGACCTAAGCCTGAAACTGAGTGCTTCTACTGCAAGCAGACTGGTCACTGGAAGCGGAACTGCCCCAAGTATTTGGCGGATAAGAAGGATGGCAAGGTGAACAAAGGTATATGTGATATACATGTTGTTGATGTGTACCTTACTAGAGCTCGCAGTAGCACCTGGGTATTTGATACTGGTTCTGTTGCTAATATTTGCAACTCAAAACAGGGACTACGGATTAAGCGAACACTGGCAAAGGACGAGGTGACGATGCGCGTGGGAAATGGTTCTAAAGTCGATGTGATCGCGGTCGGCATGCTACCTCTACATCTACCTTCGGGATTAGTATTAGACCTAAATAATTGTTATTTGGTGCCAGCGTTGAGCATGAAAATTATATCTGGATCTTGTTTAATGCGAGACGGTTATTCATTTAAATCAGAGAATAATGGTTGTTCTATTTATATGAGTAATATCTTTTATGGTCATGCACCTTTGAAGAGTGGTCTATTTTTGATGAATCTCGATAGTAGTAACACACATATTCATAATGTTGAAGCCAAAAGATGCAGAGTTGATAATGATAGTGCAACTTATTTGTGGCACTGCCGTTTAGGTCATATCGGTGTAAAGCGCATGAAGAAACTCCATACCGATGGACTTTTGGAACCTCTTGATTATGAATCACTTGGTACTTGCGAACCGTGCCTTTTGGGCAAGATGACTAAAACACCGTTCTCCGGTACAATGGAGAGAGCAACAGATTTGTTGGAAATCATAAATACAGATGTATGTGGTCCAATGAATGTTGAGGCTCGTGGCGGATATCGTTATTTTCTCACCTTCACAGATGATTTAAGCAGATATGGGTATATCTACTTAATGAAACATAAGTCTGAAACATTTGAAAAGTTCAAAGAATTTCAGAGTGAAGTTGAAAATCATCGTAACAAGAAAATAAAGTTTCTGCGATCTGATCGTGGAGGAGAATATTTGAGTTACGAGTTTGGTCTACATCTAAAACAATGCGGAATAGTTTCGCAACTCACGCCACCCGGAACACCTCAGCATAATGGTGTGTCCGAACGTCGTAATCGTACTTTACTTGATATGGTGCGATCTATGATGTCTCTTAGAAATTTACCGCTATCATTTTGGGGTTATGCTTTAGAGACGGCCGCATTCACGTTAAATAGGGCACCATCAAAATCCGTTGAGACGACACCTTATGAACTATGGTTTGGCAAGAAACCAAAGTTGTCGTTTCTTAAAGTTTGGGGCTGCGATGCTTATGTGAAAAAGCTTCAACCTGATAAGCTCGAACCCAAATCGGAGAAATGTGTCTTCATAGGATACCCAAAGGAGACTATTGGGTACACCTTCTATCACAGATCCGAAGGCAAGACATTCGTTTCTAAGAATGGATCCTTTCTAGAGAAGGAGTTTCTCTCGAAAGAAGTGAGTGGGAGGAAAGTAGAACTTGACGAGGTAACTGTACCTGCTCCCTTATTAGAAAGTAGTACATCACAGAAACCTGTTTCTGCGACACCTACACCAATTAGTGAGGAAGCTAATGATAATGATCATGAAACTTTAGAACAAGATACTACTGAACCCCGTAGATCAACCAGAGTAAGATCCGTGCCAGAGTGGTACGGTAATCCTGTTCTGGAAGTCATGCTACTAGATCATGATGAACCTACGAACTATGAAGAAGCGATGGTGAGCCCAGATTCCAAAAAATGGCTTGAAGCCATAAAATCTGAGATGGGATCCATGTATGAGAACAAAGTATGGACTTTGGTTGACTTGCCCGATGATCGGCAAGCAATTGAGAATAAATGGATTTTCAAGAAGAAGACTGACGCTGACGGTAATATTACTGTCTACAAAGCTCGACTTGTCGCAAAAGGTTTTCGACAAGTTCAAGGGGTTGACTACGATGAGACCTTCTCACCCGTAGCGATGCTTAAGTCTGTCCGAAACATGTTAGCAATTGCCGCATTTTATGATTATGAAATTTGGCAGATGGATGTCAAAACTGCATTCCTGAATGGATTTCTGGAAGAAGAGTTGTATATGATGCAACCGGAAGGTTTTGTCGATCCAAAGGGAGCTAACAAAGTGTGCAAGTTCCAGCGATCCATTTATGGACTGGTGCAAGCCTCTCGGAGTTGGAATAAACGCTTTGATAGTGTGATCAAAGCATTTGGTTTTATACAGACCTTTGGAGAAGCCTGTATTTACAAGAAAGTGAGTGGGAGCTCTGTAGCATTTCTGATATTATATGTGGATGACATATTACTGATTGGAAATGATATAGAATTTCTGGATAGCATAAAGGGATACTTGAATAAGAGTTTTTCAATGAAAGACCTCGGTGAAGCTGCTTACATATTAGGCATAAAGATCTATAGAGATAGATCAAGACGCTTAATTGGACTTTCACAAAGCACATACCTTGACAAGATTTTGAAGAAGTTCAAAATGGATCAAGCAAAGAAAGGGTTCTTGCCTGTGTTACAAGGTGTGAAGTTGAGTCAGACTCAATGCCCGACCACTGCAGAAGATAGAGAGAAAATGAAAGATGTTCCCTATGCGTCAGCCATAGGCTCTATCATGTATGCAATGCTGTGTACCAGACCTGATGTGTGCCTTGCTATAAGTCTAGCAGGGAGGTACCAAAGTAATCCAGGAGTGGATCACTAGACAGCGGTCAAGAACATCCTGAAGTACCTGAAAAGGACTAAGGATATGTTTCTCGTATATGGAGGTGACAAAGAGCTCATCGTAAACGGTTACGTTGATGCAAGCTTTGACACTGATCCGGACGATTCTAAATCGCAAACCGGATACGTGTTTACATTATACGATGGAGTTGTCAGTTGGTGCAGTTCTAAACAGAGCGTCGTGGCGGGATCTACGTGTGAAGCGGAATACATAGCTGCTTCGGAAGCAGCGAATGAAGGAGTCTGGATGAAGGAGTTCATATCCGATCTAGGTGTCATACCTAGTGCATCGGGTCCAATGAAAATCTTTTGTGACAATACTGGTGCAATTGCCTTGGCAAAGGAATCCAGATTTCACAAGAGAACCAAGTACATCAAGAGACGCTTCAATTCCATCCGGGATCTAGTCCAGGTGGGAGACATAGAGATTTGCAAGATACATACGGATCTAAATGTAGCAGACCCGTTGACTAAGCCTCTTCCCCGAGCAAAACATGATCAGCACCAAGGCTCCATGGGTGTTAGAATCATTACTGTGTAATCTAGATTATTGACTCTAGTGCAAGTGGGAGACTGAAGGAAATATGCCCTAGAGGCAATAATAAAGTTATTATTTATTTCCTTATATATCATTATAAAAGTTTATTATTCATGCTAGAATTGTATTAATCGGAAACATAATACATGTGTGAATACACAGACAAACAGAGCGTCACTAGAATGCCTCTACTAGACTAGCTTGTTAATAAAAGATGGTTATGTTTCCTAACCATGGACGAAGAGTTGTCATTTGATTAACAGGATCACATCATTAGATGAATGATCTGATTGACATGACCCATTCCATTAGCTTAGCACCCGATCGTTTAGTATGTTGCTATTGCTTTCTTCATGACTTATACATGTTCCTATGACTATGAGATTATGCAACTCCCGTTTGCCGGAGGAACACTTTGTGTGCTACCAAACGTCACAACGTAACTGGGTGATTATAAAGGATCTCTACAGGTGTCTCCAAAGGTACATGTTGGGTTGGCGTATTTTGAGATTAGGATTTGTCACTCCGATTGTCGGAGAGGTATCTCTGGGCCCTCTCGGTAATGCACATCACATAAGCCTTGCAAGCATTGCAACTAATGAGTTAGTTGTGAGATGATGTATTACGGAACGAGTAAAGAGACTTGCCGGTAACGAGATTGAACTAGGTATTGGATACCGACGATCGAATCTCGGGCAAGTAACATACCGATGACAAAGGGAACAACGTATGTTGTTATGCGGTCTGACCGATAAAAGATCTTCGTAGAATATGTAGGAGCCAATATGAGCATCCAGGTTCCGCTATTGGTTATTGACCGAAGACATGTCTCGGTCATGTCTACATTGTTCTCGAACTCGTAGGGTCCGCACGCTTAAGGTTACGATGACAGTTATATTATGAGTTTATGCATTTTGATGTACCGAAGGTTGTTCGGAGTCCCAGATGTGATCACGGACATGACGAGGAGTCTCGAAATGGTCGAGACATAAAGATTGATATATTGGAAGCCTATGTCTGGATATCAGAAGTGTTCCGGGTGAAATCAGGATTTTACCGGAGTACCGGGAGGTTACCGGAACCCCCCGGGAAGTATATGGGCCTTAGTGGGCCTTAGTGGAAGAGAGGAGAGGTGGCCAGAGATGGGTCGCGCGCCCCTCCCCCCCTTGGTCCGAATAGGACAAGGAGAGGGGGGCGGCCCCCTTTCCTCCTCTCTCTCCTCTTTTCCCCCCTCCGCGAATCCTATTCCAACTAGGAAAGGGGGGAGTCCTACTCCCGGAAGGAGTAGGACTCCTCCTGGCGCACCACCTCTTGGCCGGCCAGCCCCCCCTTTGAGCCTTTATATACGGAGGCATGGGACACCCCTAGAGACACAAGTTGATCCACGTGATCATATTCTTAGCCGTGTGCGGTGCCCCCTTCCACCATAGTCCTCGATAATATTGTAGCGGTGCTTAGGCGAAGCCATGCGACGGTAGTACATCAAGATCGTCACCACGCCGTCGTGCTGACGGAACTCTTCCCCAACACTTTGCTGGATCGGAGTCCGGGGATCGTCATCGAGTTGAACGTGTGCTAGAACTCGGAGGTGCCGTAGTTTCGGTGCTTGATCGGTCGGGCCGTGAAGACGTACGACTACATCAACCAAGTTAACGCTTCCGTTGTCGATCTACAAGGGTACGTAGATCATACTCTCCCCTCTCGTTGCTGTGCATCACCATGATCTTGTGTGTGCGTAGGAAATTTTTTGAAATTACTACGTTCCCCAACACCGGTTCTAAGCCGTAAATCATGGTGCACTAAACTATCAAGTAGTCATCATACCGAGCTTGTCAAACGTTCATAACGTTCGCATCTACTCCTTCAATAGGTTTTTCACCTAGCAGTGCATCAAGGACATAATTCTTCTGTGCCGCAATGAGGATAATCCTCAGATCACGGACCCAGTCCGCATCAATGCTACTATCAACTTTCAACTTAGTTTTCTCTAGGAACATATCAAAAATAAAACAAGGGAGCTATACGCGAGCTATTGATCTACAACATAGATATGCAAAAACAATCAGGACTAAGTTCATGATAAATTAAGTTCAATTAATCATATTACTTAAGAACTCCCACTTAGATAAACATCCCTCGAGTCATCTAAATGATCACGTGATCCATATCAACTAAACCATGTCCGATCATCACGTGAGATGGAGTAGTTTTCAATGGTGAACATCTCTATGTTGATCATATCTACTATATGATTCACGTTTGACCTTTCGGTCTCCAGTGTTCCGAGGCCATGTTTGTACATGCTAGGCTCGTCAAGTTTAACCCGAGTATTCCGCATGTGTAAAACTATCTTGTACCCGTTGTATGTGAATGTAGAGCTTATCACACCCGATCATCACGTGGTGTCTCAGCACAACGAATTGTTGCAACGGTGCATACTCAGGGAGAACACTTGTACCTTGAAATTTTAGTAAGGGATCATCTTATAATGCTACCGCCGTACTAAGAAAAATAAGATGCATAAAAGATAAACATCACATGCAATCAAAAGATGTGACATGATATGGCCATCATCATCTTGTGCCTTTGATCTCCATATCCAAAGCACCGTCATGATTTCCATCGTCACCGGCTTGACACCTTGATCTCCAGTGTAGCGTTGTTGTCTTCTTGGCAACTATTGCTTCTACAACTATCGCTAACGCATAGTGATAAAGTAAAGCAATTACATGGTGTTTGCATTTCATACAATAAAGCGACAAGCATAAGGCTCCTTCTAGTTGTCGATAACTTTTACAAAACATGATCATCTCATACAATAACGTATATCACATCATGTATTGACCATATCACATCACAACATGCCCTGCAAAAACAAGTTAGACGTCCTATACTTTGTTGTTGCAAGTTTTACGTGGCTGCTACGAGCTTCTAGTAAGAACTGTTCTTACCTACGTATCAAAACCACAACGGTGATTTATCAAGTTTGCTGTTTTAACCTTCAACAAGGACCGGCCGCAGTCAAATTCGATTCAGTTAAAGTTAGAGAAACAGACACCCTCTAGCCGCCTTTATGCACAACTAGTCGCATGTTTGTCGGTGGAACCGGTCTCATGAACGTGGTCATGTAAGGTGGGTCTGGGCCGCTGCATCCAACAATAATGTTGAATCAAAATAAGACATTGGTGGTAAGCAGTATGATGATCACCGCCCACAACTCTTTGTGTTCTACTTGTGCATATCATCTACTCATAGACCTGGCTCGGATGCCACTGTTGGGGAACGTAGCATGCAATTTTAAAAAAAATCCTACACTCACGCAAGATCTATCTAGGAGATGCATAGCAACGAGAGGGAAAGAGTGTGTCCACGTACCCTGGTAGACCGAAAGCGGAATCGTTTGTTAACGCGGTTGATGTAGTCAAACTTCTTCTTGTTCCGACCGATCAAGCACCGAATGTACGACACCTCCGAGTTCTGCACACGTTCAGCTCGTTGACGCCCCTCGAACTCTTGATCCAGCAAAGTGTCGAGGGAGAGTTTCATCAGCACGATGGCATGGTGACGGTGATGGTGAAGTGATCCACGCAGGGCTTCACCTAAGCACTACGACAATATGGTCGAAGGCGTAAACTATGGAGGGGGGGGGGGGACGCACACGGCTAACAATTGTTGGTGTGTGTTCTAGCGGTGCCCCCCCCCACATATATATATATATAGGTTGGAGGGGAGGGGAGGCAGCCAAGAGGGCGCCCCAAGTAGGAGGAATCCTACTTGGGGTCCTCCCAATTCGTCCTCCCCCTTTCCTATTCCTATTTGGAGTAGGAGGGGAAGATGGGGAAGCGGGAATCCTATTCCCTTTTCCTTTCCTTCTTCCCCTTTCCTTCTCCAATTTGTCCAGCCCATATGGGGGGGCGCACCAGCCCCTTAGTGGCTGGTGTGTTTCCCCTCTTGGGCCATTAGGCCCATATAGCTTGCCGGGGGTTGCCCGGAACCCCTTTCAGTGACCCGATACGTATCCGGTACCCCCAGAACACTCTCGGTGTCGGAATACTATCGTCATATATATGAATCTTTACCTCTACACCATTTAGAGACTCCTTGTCATGTCTCTAATCTCATCCGTGACTCCGAACAACAATCGGTCATCAAATCACATAACTCATATAATACAAAATCGTCATCGAATGTTAAGCATACGGACCCTACGGGTTCGAGAACTATGTAGACATGACCGAGACACCTCTCCGGTCAATAACCAATAGCGGAACTTGGATGCTCATATTGATGCCTACATATTCTACGAAGATCTTTATCGGTCAAACCGTAATGACAACATATGTTCTTCCCTTTGTCATCGGTATGCTACTTGCCTGAGATTCGATCGTCGGTATCTTCATACCTAGTTCAATATCGTTACCGGCAAGTCTCTTTACTCATTCCATAATGCATCATCCCGCAACTAACTCATTAATCACATTGCTTTCAAGGCTTATCACGATGTGCATTACTGAGAGGGCCCAGAGATACCTCTCCGATACTCGAAGTGACAAATCCTAATCTCGATCTATGCCAACCCAACAAACACCTTCGGAGATACCTATATAGAGAGCATCTTTATAATCACCCATTTACATTCTGATGTTTGATAGCACACAAGGTATTCCTCCGGTATTCTGGAGTTACATAATCTCATAGTCAAAGGAATATGTATAAGTCATGAAGAAAGCAATAGCTATAAAACTTAACGATCAACATGCTAAGCTAACGGATGGGTCTTGCCATCACATCGTTCTCCTAATGATGTGATCCCGTTCATCAAATGACAACACATGTCTATGGCTAGAAAACTTAACCATCTTTGATTAACGAGCTAGTCTAGTAGAGGCTTACTAGGGACACTGTGTTTTGTCTATGTATGCACACATGTATCAAGTTTTTGGTTAATACAATTCTAGCATGAATAATAAACATTTGTCATGATATAAGGAAATATAAAAGGCGAAGTATCCTGTGAAAATGGGCAAACAGTGAAAATCTGAAAATTACATCATGGGCCAACGGATTGTGAAGAAACGGCTTGGATTGGTGGTGGGATTATAACCATCAACTTAAACACATATTAACAGATAACACCCTTCTTTTATTCTCTTTCTATAGGTTAGTAATCCTAAAATCCCCCCGCACCAAATCTCCCCATCTGCTCCACCATGCGACGGCGGCCGTCCAGCACGCAACCTTCCAGGCCGCCGGCGGTGCTGTCATAGCATGCGCCCACGCGACATCAACCCAGCGGCAACGCTATCATGCTGCCCCGATGCGATGGCCAGCTGGCGGCGGACCGGCGCTGTCGGCGTTGCTCGACCAGATGGCGACCCGGCAGTCTGGGCCTTACAACTCTAGGTTAATGCTCCATCTACTCACTTACCTGTACATCACTACGAAAAGGCATAGGCATGTCCGAGGGCAGAATTGCGGAGGGCAGCGGAGACGAAGACGAGCGGTCTGAAGGGCCAGTCACGGCTGCCGGAGGGTGAGCCACGATCAATGTAGGGTGACCGGCAGACGGCGAAGGCCCCATTGCTATCGGCGGGAGGGGCATCATGGCAAGAGACACGGCCAGCAGAGGGAGAGTCGCGACGGGCGGAGGGCCGGTCGCGGCCGGCTGAGGGCAGGCGCTAGGCGCCGGGCAAGGGTGCATCAGGGCGGCGCTCAAGACGATGGATCCAAACTGATCTCAGCAGCACGAGGAGTCAAGTCCTATTTAACTGGTGGTGAATACAGAGAGGGGTTATTTGCTAAATTGTGTTTAAGTGGATTACTATATGTCCCATGTTTGATCCAGGACGTCCACCATGGATCCAACAGTGCATGATAGGAATTTTCAGATTTTCACTGAAAAGTCATTTTCACAGGATACTTCACCAATATAAAATAACAACTTTATTATTGCTTCTAGGGCATATTTCCTTCAATTATGCCCCTTAATCAAAATTGTGTGCGTCTTAGGAGCTACTATAGGTTTGCTCCTGTGGTTTTTGACTGAAGGTCGGCATCTTATCATGAGATCATAGCATTCTTCTCTTTCGTTTTTCATTTTCTTTATTTTCCCTATATGATTGGCATGCTCTCGCCCTTCTTCTATCAATGAAAACACAACTCTCATGTGTACTTCCTATGCTGCTTTCCTGTGTGTTTTTTCTCTTACAGATAAAGTTCTTGTGTTACCGAGAGATGTAGACATGCCTAATGGAACTACAGTTGATCATTCAAAAGCAGCATAATAGATCAAAACAAGCTAATCTCGAAGCAGTTGTAGCTGAATTTTTTTATATAATACTCCATCCGTCTCAAAATAAGTGTCTCGACTTTGTACTAACCTTAGTATAAATTTGTACTAAGCTTAAGACACTTATTTTGGGATGGATGGAGTATGCAAGAAAATACCCTTCGATAGTAAATTCGTGCCACCTCATCTGTTCAGCAAGTGTGCGATTATTTTCGATGTTGTGAAGCTATAGTTACGAGCATCTAACAAACACAAAGCATATATTACAGACATGTTCATTTCCATGTTCTCTAAAGCCCGAAGGCATTACAGAAATGTTCATCTCCATGTTCTCAAAAGCCCGAAGGTCCTAGAGTGGGATCTATGAACTAACAAGGCAATGCTAAATTTCCAACATTAGTACAACAAGAAACTACACGGGCCTAACAATCCTACACAATCAATGAACTTAATAGAACTCCATTCGGTATCGTCTAGAATCCACACCATTCATATATCTTCCAAAAAGCAACATAGCAAACCTAGATTTGTTGCATTCTATTTTCTTTAGTGCTCCCTAAACAGGACTATCTATACCTGAGACATTGGTGTCGCTTGATAAAAAATATCCTTTAATTAAAAATCATGATGAGAAATGTCACCTAATAGCATTCAGCATTCTGCAAAATCAGAAAAGGTAGAATTAAGTATTAGCTATTTAAGTAATTATATTTTTATTTAAATTTTAGATGAGCGCACACAACCTCCTGATATGTTCCGGGGATACCAATGTCGATTCTTTCTTCAACGTTAGCATCTAAATTATCTAGATCTAGGCAGAATCTAAATCGTGCAATAAGCTTTAGAGTTCTCCAACTATATGGCCAGATATCTATCCTAGTTTCTTGCTACTCACCTCGGTATCAGGGAATCTATTTTGCTCTTCTATGTATCCATGTGCTAGATCTACACCACGGGCCACAAAATTGTAGGTATCAAAAATTAAATTCTTCAAAGTACGGATCTAAGGATTGCACAAAGAAATAATTGAATGATCTAGAAACCAAACTATGCCTTAGGAATTGGGGTGAGGAATTGGTTTTTTACCTTCTGTTCATGCAAAGAATCTTGTGGTCTTAGTGGAACACCAGGCATGCAGCCACAACCTACAGCCACCGTCCTCATGAGGATGTGCCCTCGTTGTTATGGGGCTTCTTCTGCAATTGCTCCTGGCTTGATGCCCTAGCCTGTTCACCTCAAGTCCAAACAGCACCATCATCGAGTCACCGCCACTCGCAAACAACCTAACCCGTTTGTTTGAAATAATCAAATGATCAATTAGCAAAAGAGTAAACAACTTTAGGGATCTTTAAAAAATGCATCTGTAAAACTTACAAAACCATAATTTCAGCACAATAGTAAGTGTTAAAGAGTAAATAACTTTAGGGATCTTCAACATGTCTTCTCTTCGCAAGATTGTCTCTAGCTAGTTAAGCTTTTGTTATTATACATCAGCCACAGGAAAACATGAATATTAAGGGGAACTTTTATCTTCCATATGGAATCTTTAATATCAGAGGAAATCCCACCAAAGTTAATCATCTAATTATAGAAGGATTTAACAAAATATTAACCAGAATGCTCCAGGCCCCAAATGGGGCTATCTGCTTGGGAGGACAATGTAGTTTGTTTAACCAGATCTACCAAAAGGTTCCATTTATATATAATGGACTCGTCCACACATCTCCTAAAAGTGAGATGAAGCTGCTCACCATCCCAAACTTGGGCAAGAGTGGCATCTTGTTGTTGGCAAATAGTATATAAATCCCAGAAAGCGGTTTTGAGGGAACATTCCAACACCCAATTATCATGCCAGAAAGCAATGTGCTCACCATTCCTAGGGGTCCATCTCCAAAAAGTTTTTGCTGCGGCAAAAGCCCAAGTAATGCTTTTCCAGAAAGCAGAGCCCAGGGTAGATTTAGCATAGAAAATATTAGGTTTGTCCGTAGCATATTTAAAACATAGAAATTTTTTCCAATCTCCCTCCCTCCCATCATAAAATCTTTTACCCCATGAGTCAAGAAGAGCAATGTTAAATTCCTTGAGGTTAGGAACCCCAAAATCACCAAACTCTTTCCTTCTAGCCACAAGGCCCCAACAAGCTAGATGGTACTTATGGATATCACCCACATTTCCCTAGAAAAATGAGACATTTGGGGGGAAATCATGTCAATATCCCATTTAGGAAATTTCATCATAGCCATGAGATAGGAAGGAATACCAGCAACACAGGTAGTTAATAAGATCAGCTTGCCTCTATAAGACAAGAGTTTGCCTAACCAACTAGCAATGTTTTTAATAATTCTGTCAATAATAGTTTGTAGGTCCTCCCTCCTAAGCTTTTTAAAATGCGGGGGGGGGGCAAGGTATTTGAAAGGAAATTCACCAAATTGACAGCAAAAAATTTGGGCAAATTCCTTGGACATTGAATCAGAAACATGAATAGTATGAAGGTCACTTTTGTGAAAAATGATCTTTAAGCCAGAAAGCTTTTCAAAGCAGGTCAAAATCCACTTCAAGTTTTTGTCATACTCCATGGAATCTTGGATAAAAAGAATGGTATCATCTGCATATTGTAAGCTCACCACCCCATCAGGAATGGCTTGGGGGAGGATCCCACCAATTAAACCATGATTGACAGCTTTAACTAGCATCTTAGAAAAGACATCAGCTACCAAATTAAAAGGCAAGGCGGAGTGAGGGTCACCTTGTTTCAGCCCTCTCTTACCAACAAAATGGGGTCCATTGGTATCATTAATCCTAACTTGAAAAGTCCCATGTTTCAGGGTATTGAGAACTCAAGTCACCCATTTTTTTCCAAAGTCTCTAGAAAGAAGCATTTCCTCCAAAAAATCCCAACTGACTCTATCATAGGCTTTCTCATAATCAAGTTTAGGAATTAACCCACTAGAGTTAGATCTGTGGAGCTCATGAATAACTTCATGAGCCATAACTACACTCTCCAAGATAAATCTACCCCTTAATAAAAGCAGTTTGATTATGAGAAATGATTTTGTCACAAATGGGGGAAACCCTAGTATTCATAGCCTTGGAGAAATTTTTTACAGCTAAATTACTAAGGCTGATAGGCCTAAAGTTTTTCAACTCTCTAGCCTGGGGGATATTGAGGATAAGGGTGATGATAGCATAGTTAAGCCTATAGATATCCAAATCCCCTTTTTCAAAATCCCTAACTATCCACATAAAATCATCCTCTATGTCTGCTTGCTGTCCTATTATGAGAGATTCAGATATTTGACCAGAAGAGTGTTTTTTTCTTCTTCTCCTCTGGTTTTCATTGTCTCGTTTTCTTCCTGCTCTCTTTCGATCGACAAGATTTATGTTCGACCTGCTTCTCTTTCTCCATGATTTTTCTTGTATTGTCTTTTCTTTTTTCTTCTCTTGCTCGTCTAGTTCTTCTAAGGAAAAAAGAAGTCAAAAACGAGAATTGAACTCTTTATTTATTTTTTTGCATGGTAACGAGAATTGAACTCATGACCTCATTCTTTGCACACTCGGCGGCGGACTTTGCCTGGGGCATGCAGTCCTGCTCCTCCTCAGCCGGGGTGTCGACCATAAAGAGAGTGGCGGTTCTTCGAGGCGGCATGTCGGCCAAGAGGATGGGCATCGCCCGACGACGAGCAGATCGTCAAGATGAGGCCTTCTCTCACCATCAGGACCTCCTCCCTGCAGATCAAGATGATCGTCCGTAGAGAGCATTTACATACATACATACATAGGAAATTTATGTTGGAAAAAACTTACTGGTACTACATATAGAAGACGAGCTAGCGTAGCCTAGCTACTAGCTAGTACCATACTGTGTGCTCGCACTATATGGAATGGTGGTGCTGTGGCTATAGGATGGATGGATTCGGTATTACATGGGCTGTAGAAAATGGAACATTCGTACTGTGGTATACATGGGCTGTATAAGATGTAACATTCGTACAAGCAATGCAGCATTGCAGCTGTCATCCTTCAGCAATGTGTCCTGCTGATAGCAGATTTGTTTGATACACTGCCGATCAGATCGTTGCGGTGGAGACCGATGGATCCGGTCGAAGTCGATCACATGCTGCTTCATGTGCTGCACTGCGCGTATTGGTGCTCTCTGCCATGGCCGAACGCGACGCATGCAGCAGCCAGCAGGCCGTAGCTGGCTAGCTAGAGAGCACCATCTGGCTCGGTCTCGTTCGGTGGCGGCACTAGTCCCTGCCTCCCGCAAACCCACACTTTCCCCTGTTCCCTCCTCCAAGAACTCACGACGGTGCCGGCCAGCAGACGGGTTGTGGAGCTGGGCGTCATCCCAACAACCATCCATGGAGTACAGTCTACGTGCACTCTCGTCATCGAGCACCGACCGACGCGGCTTACGGCTTACCCACAAACATGCACGGATGGATGTCAGTGCCTAGCTGTAATGTATGTCAGACAATGATCTTCAGCCACCCACGTGGCTCAAAATGGTCTGGATACTCGTAGATCTACTTCTGGTTCTTCTGTGTATTTGGGTGATAACTTGATTTCATGGTCGTAGAAGAGACAACTCACTGTTTCCAGGTCTTCTACCGAAACCGAGTACCGCTCTGCTGCGCATGTTGTCGCCAAAACTATTTGACTACGTCAACTTCTCAGCGAGCTGCACCAGCCTCTTCACCAAACTACCGTAATTTATTGTGATAATATCTCCAATGTTTACATGTCATCTAATCCTATACAACACCGTCGTACCAAGCACAAAGAGATAGACTTTGTTAGGAGAAGGTAGTTCTAGGTGATGTTCATGTCCAGCATGTCCCCGCCAGTGCATAATTCGTCGACATCTTCACCAAGGGACTGCCAACAGCAACATTCGTTGACATCCGTGCCAGTCTCAACGTCGTCAAGCCTGCCGTTGACACTGCGGGCAGTTGTTAGACAAGCGACTCGGTCCCCCCTGTCACCCCACGATCTAGGCATGACCAGGCGCACGTACTTGCTTCAGTTGGGCGATGCCCTCCTATATGTAACCCCGATTGTACTCTATATGCAATTAAGGAAAACACTCTATCAATCTTTAGTCGGTGTTCTTGATGACCAAGGAAGTAAGTCAATCACGCGTCCATAGATCCGTGCGGCAAATAATCAACACCATGATGTTTGTAGATCATCGCACCGATAGTGGGTGTACGTGGTTTTGTGCACGTGAGCAGGGGCGTAATTGTGGGTTTTACTATAAATTTAGCTAACAAAATATAGGTCCTATGAATTAGAAATAATACCATTTGAGTTCAGTGTTATAATTTTTTTGGTGTATATCTTATATTTTATACTACTTAAATATATTTTCAGGTTTGACCTAAAATACAAGGGGGCTTATAAACACAGATGCAAGCATCTAGTGGGACGCTCCCCCGCTCCGCCTAGCCTATGCTCCCCCCCCCCCCCCCCCCCCCCGCGGCCCCCCCCCCCCCCCCCCCCCCCCCCCCCCCCCCCCCGCCGGTGGCCACTCCAGCCCCGGCGGCCACCACAACTTCCGCGCCAGGGGTCACTCCGACCACGGCGGCCATTTCCCGCCGGTGATCGCTCTGATCCCGTCGGCCACATCTGCAAATGGCTCTCTCAGATCTCAACTTCTTCCTTGGGAAAGCTTTCGAGGAATACATCAAGAAGCAATGCAATGCTGGCGTCAACGCCCAAGTATTGCCAGGATCAACAAAGTTCTTCCTCGTGGTGGAATTCAAGCGTTCGTTGATCAAGCTTAATCCAGAATCGGTGGGCCTCGTCATTCAAGCCTGCTTCGGTGGTTCTGCCAATCTTTTTAAGGTATCTCATCTGCGCAATTGGTCATATAAGTTCTGTGTCTCTTCTCCGGAAGTGGGTTTCAAAATCATTCGAGGCGGCAACTTGTCCACCGATCTTTACTCTATGAATTTTCTTCTTTGGGGAGAGGGGGATGATGATCTCAAACATCTTTACCGGGCGTTATCATGATGCGGCCTCTAAGGAGTGGACCGTGGTGTCCAATACTAAATCTCGTCGATCATATGTTCAAGCTGTTCAACAGCCCCAATTCTTTTCTTCGCAAACCACGCCTAATTCACATGATCAAGTCATGCAGCAATCAAGGGGCCCATTAAATTCAGTTTTAACTTCGCCCAATAACACTGCGCTGGGTAGAGCGGGATCGACGCGTTTTGAATCTTTGGGCCTTTTGGCCAATAATGCAGCGGGCCTTTTCTGTGTTCGTTGTCTCATGACGGGTCACTCCAGGCCCAAATGCCAGAACATAATCCGTTGTAAGGCCTGCAAGAGATGGGGGCATATTGCAGTCAACTGTAGATTCCAACCCAAAATCGCCGTTCCGCCTTCCTCTTTTGACACGACGGATCCACCTATTCTGGTGAATAATCTGGAAGCCGGTAACAGTGGTAGGCGGGACCCAGTGGTCAGCGACTCTATCGTTCCATCTTCCCGTAATGCCGGCCCTGCTAAAAATTTACTGCCCTCTGCTCGGGACTCTGCTGACGCTCATTTCCCAATTCTTTCTCTCCGCCCTCCTCAGTCTCATCAATCACTCCGTCCAACCAGGGTTTCCTCATTGCTCCGTCCCACCAGTTCTGCTCCGGCGAGATCTTCGGCAATGGCGAATTTTCCATTCGATCCGACGCCTTTCCTACTCCCTGGCACTCAAGCGATCAAGGTGGAAGGGAGGCCAGCTCGTGCTCGGGTCATCCATGGCGACATGCAGCTGTGCAACAAGAATCTAGCCATCGCCACTCTGGTGCCAATGCCCCAAGGTGAAGTCGCTTTTGTCAATGTCAGAGAGGTTCTCAGTGATTTCTTGGCTTCGCAAAGGGTCATTTTCTCTTCTATCTCCAAATGTCCTTTTGGTCAGGCGTTTGTTAGATGCAACAGTAAAGCAGATAGGGATTCCTTGGTCAATAGGAGCCCGCATCCTTTCGATGACATCCACATCATTTTCCAAAAGCATGATCAAGGTATGAACTGGAGGAAGTTTAACCTGGCCAGAGACTGCTGGCTGCTGTTAGTTGGTTTCCCTGCGGATCTGCGCTATATGAATGAGCTCAATAACGATGTCTCTAGTTTTGGGAAGTTACTGTCTTGGGACAGAGTAAAAACCACTAATGCAGAAGTGGCAGTTAAAGTCAGAATAGA
Organism: Triticum urartu; assembly: GCF_003073215.2. NCBI lineage: Eukaryota > Viridiplantae > Streptophyta > Magnoliopsida > Poales > Poaceae > Triticum > Triticum urartu. The sequence continues at coordinate 712,490,891 of NC_053024.1, read as the reverse complement.
TGCTCTGTCAGATGTTCCTGTCAGTTTGGCGGTCACCGGGGACAGGCATTTCGAAGTTGAATCTTGGACTTGCCCAATCATTATTTTTCAGGAAGAGTTGTTGGGCGGTGGCCCCTCAGTTGAGGAGCCCATTCCGGTAGATGGCAACCCACACCCAAGACCTCCTGAGCAGCATCACCATCCGAATCAGCACAACCTCTTCTTTGGACCTGTACCGCAGCATGAAAACAACGAGCAGCCTGAGAATGCTCAAGATGTTCAGAATGGAGATGCACAGAATGCAGATGATCTTGGTTGGGGCCACTGGGCAATGCCTCCTCTCCTTGATAATGCGTCGGTGCAGAATCAAGCTGCTGCGCAAGCTCTTGAGATGGATCACAGTGGCCTCACTCTCTCTCTCTCTCTCTCTCTCTCTCTCTCTCTCTCTGGGCATTGACTCCAACAGTGTTGAAACTGCAAATTCAGTTCAAGGTGCCGACAATCTTTTGTTGTTTGGAAATCTCCTAGTTCCACATGATCCGCCAGTCTTGATGCCAGAGATTCAGCTTCCAGATCTCAATGTGCCACTTGAGGTGGAATTGTAGCAACCAGAGATCCCTGTTGCATTGCTGCATGGTGACCTGTAGGAGGAAATGGAGCAGCAACTGCCAGAAGCCCATATTGATGTTGCAATGTTTGTACCACTGGATGTGCAGGTTAATGATGCCACTGCCTTGCAGATGTCGCGGGATCAGCCACCTCCAGGGATGTCAGAATTGCACAGCCAGGCCGATCCGCTACCTGATAACGCTCTGCTTCCACATCATATGTTGTCGGCCCCTTTTGCTGCTTAAGAGGACAACTTTCAGCAACAGATAGTTGGTACTGCTGCTGAGCCTGAGGAAGCTGCTCCGGATAAATTTCAAGAGCCTTTTATTTCTGCCATAGTCAACCAAACTGTAAACACTGCAGCTTGAGAACTACCCAGCCCAGATTCAGGTAGTTCTAATCCTCCTCCTGGCTCCCTTTGCTCATTTTTAAAGACCAAATTCATGTGGGTGCTTGTCAAGTTTTGCCTGATGCAGCAGACTCAGTCATGCAAAAGATGTTTCTGTCCCAAGCACAGGAAGAACTGCACAAGTCCTGCACTGGTCATGAAGAAGCAGAGCTTTGGAAGAAGTATTTTGCTCCTGAAGGGCAGCCTAAGGATGTGATTCAGGTACCTAATGAGTGGGAAAATTTTATTGCTCTTGCACTACTTACTCCAGATAAGTTTGAGTGGGTTAAACAGTTGCTTTCTTCTCAATTATGGAAAATTATTTCAGAAGATTCAGATAGCTCCAACTTGAAACCTTTTGTCTTACCTGAGAAATGTGAATCTGTCCTGCAGAGCATTTGCCAGAATCAGAATGATAAAGAGGTGCTCCCCACTGTTGTGGCTTCCACTCCACCTTCAAAGCCCTCATCAGTTGGAATGTCCTCCAGCACCTCTGCCATCCAAGTGTACAAAAAGAGGAAGGAAAAAGCTCCACTTGTTGAAACCCAGGTGAGAAGAAGTTGTAGAATTCAGCAATTGAATCATGGTTACAGAAAGAAAACATGCATGGATAGAAACTGCTTGCCTTGCAATGTTAATCCTCCTTCATTACCCAGCAAAGTGGTTAAAAATCTCTCTATTGATTTTTGCAAGATTCCTGAGAAAGACTGCTCAGATGAGGCCCTACACCAAGCCAAGAAGAAGAAAGGGAGCAAGGACAAAGAGGTGAAAGAGAAGAACAAGAAGATCCCACAGAAGGGGGGACTGCCCAGCCCTGCATAAGGATTTCTTAGGAGATCTGTCTAGTTTCATTTTGAGCTATGGATGTATTGGTTATGTCATATCTAATGATCTTATGTAAACCCATGTTTTGGGGTGAGGTTGAGATGGCACTTTTAGTTCTGTTGCAGACTGAGATCTTTAAGTTATGCAAAGCTATGCAGATTTGTCATATCCAGTTATTTATGCATTTCTATCATAAATAAGCAGTGGAAAATCTTGAACTGAAATATTAGAGGCATCAATGATAAAGATAAGTGGTTAGCTATTCGAAACAAAATTAATGAGACAGACTGTGACTTGATTTGCATCCAAGAAACAAAGAGGGAAACATTTGACAACAGGTATCTTAAGCAGTTTTGCCCAAAACGTCTGAACAAGTTTGATTACCAACCATCTGTTGGTGCATCGGGGGGGTTACTAGTCGTCTGGAATGAGTCCCTTTTCACGGGAGAGACTATCTCTAAAAACTCCTTCTCTATCTCCATTCGGTTCACCTCCAAGCTCTCTTCTGATACCTAGACTTTATCAAATATCTATGGCCCTTGTCATTCTTCTGATAGGGTTATTTTCATGGACTGGTTTTCTAATATTCACATTCCTGATGATTGTAATTGGTTGATGCTGGGGGATTTCAATTATATTAGGTATCCTTCAAAAAGAAACAGAGAAGGGGGTAATCTCAATGATATGCTCTTATTCAATGAAGCAATCAGCAATTTGGGACTTCTAGAAATTCCATTGAAAGGGAGAGCATTTACATGGAGCAACATGCAGACAGCCCCTTTACTTGAGAAACTTGATTGGGTTTTTTCTTCTGAAGCTTGGACTTCCAACTTCCCTAACACCATGGTGTTGCCTCTCTCAAAGCCTATTTCTGATCATGTCCCATGCATCATTAATATTGGCACCAGGATTCCAAAGTCAAAGATTTTCAGGTTTGCAAAATTACTGGATGCAGATTGATAGTTTCAAGGACACTATGAAAAATATTTGGCAACAAGATGTTAATGAAACTGGTAGTGCAAAGAGAATCACTGCTAAGTTTAAGAGATTGAGAAAGGGCCTGAAGATTTGGGCCAAAGAGCTCTCACAGCTGTCTAAACTTATTCAAGCTTGTAATGACCTCATTCTGCTTTATGACACTTTTCAAGATTTCAGATCTTTATCCACTGTTGAATGGAATGGCAGAGAAATTGTTAAAAAGCATCTTCTTAACTTGTTGGAAATGCAAAGAGCATACTGGAAGCAAAGAGCAATAATTAGATGGATCTTGCAAGGGGAGGCTAATACTAAATATCTGAAAGTAAAAGCGACCATTAATTTCAGAAGAAACTACATTGCTAGTTTGCAGGATGAAGCTGTTAGCATGCAAGATGATCATCAGGCTAAAGCTGCAATTCTGTAGAAAGCTTTCAAGCAGAGACTCAATGCTTCTGTGCCCACTTTTGATCTTCTGAACCTTGAGTCCCTTGTCCCAAAGATGCCTGAACTAATTGAGCTTGACAAACCTTTCACAAAGGAGGAGGTTGATGCAGTTGTTAAAGATCTCCCTTCTGATAAAGCACCAGGGCCAGATGGCTTCAATAATGATTTTATCAAGCATTGTTGGGACATCATTGCTCCAGATTTCTATAAGCTGATTGAAGACTTTTAAAATGGCAAATTAAACTTGCAGAATATCAACTCTTCTTTTATTACTCTGTTGCCATAAAAAGATGCTCCTGTCAATGCTCAATATTAATGATGCATGGGACATGATTAGAAATAGGCTTCAGACCAATCTCTTTGCTCAACTGCTCCATAAAAATCATCACAAAACTTCTTGCCAACAGACAGCAGGCTGTCATCCTAAAGCTGATTCATCAAAATCAATATGGGTTCCTTAAGAAGAGATCAATACAAGATTATCTGGCCTGGTCATATGAGTTCATTCACCAATGTCATCAATCTGGGCAAGAATTAATTATCTTAAAGTTAGATTTTGAGAAAGCTTTTGATATGATTGAGCATGAAGCTATCAGGAAAATTCTCATTGCTAGAGGCTTTGGACCTAAGTGGATTATGTGGATGGATATGATTTTCTCTTCTGGATTTTCTTCTGTGCTGCTAAATGGGGTTCCTGGAAAGCAGTTTCTCTATAAAAGAGGAGTTAGGCAAGGGGATCCTCTCTCGCCTTTACTGTTTGTCATAGCTGCTGATCTGCTTCAAACAATCTTAAATGAAGCTATGAGGAATGGTCTGATCTCTGCCCCTATACACACTAATTCTGATCAGGATTTTCCTGTAATCCAGTATGCAGATGATACAGTCCTTGTCATGCAAGCCAATGCTGCTCAGCTGCACCAGCTCAAAAACTTGCTCATGTATTTCAGTACCTTCACTGGCTTGAGAGTCAATTATGAAAAATCAGTGATTGTTCCTATTAACACTACAATGATAAGATGCTGGAATTGGCTAATATTATGGGTTGCAAAGTTGGATCTCTTCCCTTCACATGCTTGGGTTTACCTCTCTGTCTGTCCAAGCCAAAGAGGATTTTATGCCCATCATGCAAAGAATTGAAAGAAGGCTGGCTGGTTGTTCCTCCCTATTATCTTATGGAGATAAATTGGTTTTGGTAAAGTCTGTGTTCTACAGCCTGCTCATTTTCTTCATGTGTACACTTGCACTTACAGCTGGTGTCATGGAGCAAATTAAGAAATATCAAAAACATTTTTTTGGAGGAAATATGGAATGGAAGACAGGGGCACTACCTTGATTGCTTGGGACAAAGTTTGCCAACCAAAAGAAAAAGGAGGACTTGGGGTGTTGGATATTGCCAGTCACAACAAATGTTTACTTATGAAGCATGTCCACAAGTTCTTAAATCAACAGAATATTCCTTGGGTCAAATTGATTTGGGAGACTTATTATCCTAACAGAATGCTTCACACTAACCCACAAGGATCTTTTTGGTGGAAAAGTATTCTCAAGTTAGTGCCTGAGTTTAGACAAGCTGCTGTCCCCAAGATAGGCTCTGGCAACACTATAAGATTTTGGTTTGACAACTGGAATCAGGGCATCTTGAAAGACAGATTCCCTCAGTTGTTCTCTTTCAGTAGGCAAGAGCAGATTTCTGCCCAAAAAATCAAAGGGTTGGAGGATGCATCTGAACATTTCTTTACTCCACTATCAACCCAGGCCCATCAACAATTCCAAGAACTATCTGCCCTCATGCAGGCTACCCAATTGGATAATGCTCTGGACACCTGGTGCCTACCATGGAACAAGCATCAAAATGATTTTTTGGCTATCAATATGTACTGCCACATGCAAGGAAAAGAAGTAGCCTCTCCACTCTTTAAGAGGATCTGGAAAAGTGCTGCCATGTTAAGATATAGGATCTTTCTATGGTTACTGCTGCATGATAGAGTAAATGTCAGAAATCTTCTTGCCAGAAAGCACTTTCATCTGCCAAATTACAACTGTGAATGTTGTAACTGTTCCTGTGAAGAAACCAGCCTCCTTCTCATCTGGGACTGTCCTTTTGCTCTGCAATGCTGGAATTCAATTGTTCCTTTCAAAGTCAGAGGTATAAATGCTTTCTATGAGATCAACTTGCTGTCAATCCATCTGCCCAAGAAGTTTGCAATGAGCATCATCACCATGGGTTGCTGGCACATTTGGATGCTAAGAAACTCCAAAATTTTCAAAGCGCAAAACCCATCGGTTCAAGGATGGAGAAAGCTACTCAAAGATGATCTAATGTTGATGATTCTGAGAACCAAGGAAAAACACAGGGAAGCTTTTAGTGGATGGATTACAGATAATCTAAATTAATTGATCATGGACATTCCTAGAGCCGGTATTGGTTAGATGGCTCCTTTTGTTTTTTCTTTAATTGTATGTAAATAACTTTGAGTTACTTTGAATGAAAATTGCCGTAGAACGATTGTTCTACGGTTTTCGGTTCAAAAAAAACAGACAGAGGAAGTACTCCTCTCAGCATGAAATGTCCAATCCGACCGCGCAACATCGATAAAATTGTCGTGCTTTAGAACATATCTAGCAAACTTGGCATATCGGCCCAATCGCCATAATAACCACCAAAATGGCTATTTTAGCCAAAAAGACCACTCTAGCAGAATCAACATCATGCCCTCAATCGTCATATTTTTTTGGAGGCGCTCCATACCGAGCCCGCGAGGTTTCATATATGGAGGTTGTGTGAGGCGATATAGCACGCCATCCAGCCTCCCAAATATTGGCATCATGAACATCTAATTTCGCAACGTGCGTTTGGTTCCGTCGTCGCCTACATCCCCGTGCCACCTCCACAGCCCGGGACACCGAGATTTGGCCTCTGTCACCTCTTTGAACCATTCCCGGACCTCTGACGCTTTGCTGCAGTCCCACGACTTCATCCCGTTGTCTAGCCGCGCCACCCTTCTGTCGCACGACCTCTAGGTAAATTTCTCTGATATTTTCTTGCAGATTTAGTTTAGTGGCTTATAAATTTTCCAGCCTAGTCGGTAGCCAGAAATAAGCCCGGGAAGAAGAATCGAATTGGAAGTGACTACTTTTGTATTCCGTTCATAGCTGCCTTGTATCAACGGCAATGAACTAGTACAACGTACATGTGAACCTTCTAGGTCACAGTGATGAAAGGCCAGGAGGCCCAACGCGTGGGCGCCCAAATGGCGCTGGCCTTGCTCATCGAACACCAACCGGACAACAATGTAGAAACAATACCCAAGGGAACACCGGTCAATTTAAATGATGCACCATGGGACCGAAGGTCTTTTATCATGGGGCCAGCACCACGCCGCTCAGATAAGTATTATAACCTTGAGCAACTGGTAGAATAATTCAAACTGGCCTGGTGGGCAACGCATGGAGCTCAAAGCCCGGGCAGAAATCCCTACGAACATAATCACTTGCAGATCATTTTCGAGAAACAGTATAAGAAAAACATAAATTTTTAGTTGCATTAGCTGATTCGCTTCTTGGTTGTATTTGTTTATTTCATCAGTGCTTGCCGTTGTCCTCTTCAAATAGTTCATTAAACCTCCATTTTACGTTTCAAATAGCTCATTTGACCTCGGGGTTGCAGTTGGTCTCTGCGCCAATGGTGCAATGCTTCTTCAAGACAACTCATCCAGCGACGCCGTGGACTCGACATCTATTTGCTTAGATAAAATGGGCTCATTTCTTTGGTACGTGCCCGTCTGTCTCTTTGGTTCTTTCCTATCCGTCTGCCTGGTCCTATGCAGCCACAATCTGGGTGGAGTTGTGCTCATCCCGCTGACCGTATTCTGCAGCCGACTCTAGAACCTACAGTAATAGGCAACGGACTGACTAGAGAGAGAGGCTTCCCTGGCCGGCCTTGGACGCTCTTGCATCACGAACCAAGAACAGAAGGAAACATAGCCGGTCGGCTGACGCCGAGAAGAGCCGGCCAAAGGGAACACTTTCGGGGTACAAGCAATTGCACAAAAACAACATCTCACAGCTAAAATTGAACCCATATTGTCTACTAATTACAACTCATAGCTGTAGTCGTTCCACTAACTACTCTGTACACCAATAACACTATAGAGGGGCCAACCAATCGAACAACAACAACAACAAATCCGCCTGGCGTAACTAAGCAAGCGAACCTGCAGAAAAACTACGCATTAGCGAGAGCCACCCATGAAACACATCACACTAAAAGGACCAAAGAAATAGATCACATCGAAGAAGAGGGGTGTCTTTGCGGCTGCCCTATCCCCTCTATTTGTATTTATAGAGGGAAGCGTAAAGCAAAAACAAAACTCTAACTTGCTCGTGGAAAGACCAATGTACCCATGTACCCTTCCAAAACCGACCTGCGAGTGAAAAAAATCAATGCACCCATCCAGAATCGACATGCGAGTTGAAATACTAATTTACCAACCCAATGCCAGGGTGGTCCTCGAACATGATTCACACTTTATGAACACCATTTGAATCAATTTACAAAAGAATTCAATTGACTTGGATTTTTGGCATTAACTATATATTCAATTACAATTTGAGTTTAAATTTAAATGATTTGAATTTGGAAGCCCATCTTGGGTCAAACTGATCTCAAAGTTGTGGTTTCTCTTTTGGGACCCAAAGCAAAAGCAAATTTTCAATTTGAAATCTTGAATAAGAAGTCATGACTAATTCAAATAACTATTTGAACAGGATATGAAAACATGTGCCATGGCAAAGCAAAATGGTTGCCATGGCAACATTTCTAAATCCTCTGCCATGCCAGCAGTTTCTGCTGCCGTCCAGCCACGCACACATGCTGGCGTGACACAGCCAGCTGGACGGCCCTCCGCCCAGCCGTCTGGCGGGCCCTCGCCACAGCCCGTTGGACGCAGCGCCGGCGCACGCGAAGGACATAGCATTCAAGCCACATGTGCATACCCAAGTGTGGCCATCGAACAACCTGAAAAGGGCCCCACACTCAAGTTGGTGTTGTGCCCACAACACAACCCTGCCTAGTGAAACCAGGCCAACCCGGCAAGGGTCGAAGACATCGACACACTGGTTCGGCGACGATGTCACGCCCGGGACAACGTGAGACAGGGCCAACACGAGCGTGCCCGACGTTGCCCAATGATGGTGGCCCCAGACGCGGCCGGGCGGTCCACCTGTCATGGAACGTCAAGCCGGATCACCCGGGTGCGAGCCGTCCGATCTTGTATCGCCCCCAAGTGGCCTCACGAGAAGCCACCTCGAGATTGACGGCTAGGAGGCTCTCTCAGCCCGCAAGGCGCCTAGGAAGACGGGTCCACCGCATGACGGCCTCGGTCCACCTATCATGGTCACGCGACGACTATAGCAATCGCGCGCCCTTAGTCCACCCGTCATCGACCCTCTATCCAATCGTCCGGGAAGGCGGGTACTCCACCATCCTTTATATGAGTAGTAAAATAGGCGAAATTTTCAGTTGCGTGTGAAATAACAATTGCAGACGCAAGTATATGCGTATTCTTACCATCACGGTGAAGTCGGTTGTGAGCTTGTGGGTATAAACCTAACTGGCAAAGTTAATTCATATAAATCTTTAAAGCCATGACAAGTGAGCAGGCTAGGATTCTAGCTCATTTGGTACTTGGTACAAAGTACTCTCGTGCGCCTTGCGCCTACCTACTTTCTTTCTACGAATGCAAAGATAAAGTCAAGAGGCCAAACAATTTCAACCGGGCAAAGTCATCAGTGCATGCATGGCAGCGGCAAAAAATTCTTGGCCTATATATACAACTCGACGCTTCCATTCCATGTACACCCGGCCAGCCACCTTCGGGTCTCATTTCTCGGAGTTTTCTCGCTATCCTTCATTTCTTGCTAGGAACTGAGCTAGTGATCGAGCAAAAGCAACCATGTGGATTCTAGGACTATCCACCATCCTCGCCGTGCTCCTCTTCCCTACGTTTTGGACGGCCGCGGTCTCCGTGCGTAGCTCGACGCTGCTCCTGGCACGCTCATACTCGCTGCCGTCGCCCAATGCCGGCGCGCCCCTCGCCGCTTGGGCGGTCTCCCTTGCCAGGCAGTCCGCCGCCGACGTGGCACGCGTTGCTACGCTCGCCGCTGCCGTGCCCGCCAAAGCCAAACCTAAGGGCAAAGGCCGGTCGTTCGTGCCGATCGCGCCGGGCCGGCAGATCCTCAGCATCCCCAACTACGTGGCCCGCGCGCGGCTCGGCACGCCGCCGCAGACGCTGCTGGTCGCCATCGACCCCAGCAACGACGCCGCCTGGATCCCGTGCAGCGCCTGCGTCGGCTGCGCACCCAAGTCGTCGCCGTCCTTCGCCCCGACGGACTCGCCCACGTACCGGCCCGTGCGGTGCGGCTCGCCGCAGTGCGCGCAGGTGCCGGGTGCCGCGTCCTGCCCCGGCGGCCCTGGCGCGTCGTGCGCGTTCAACCTGGCGTACGGATCGTCCACGTTCCAGGCCGTACTCGGGCAGGATGCCCTCGCCCTCGAGGGCGGGGCCGTCGTGTCGTCGTACACGTTTGGGTGCCTCCGCGTGGTCACCGGCGGGTCCGTGCCGCCGCAGGGGCTCCTTGGCTTTGGGCGTGGGCCGCTGTCCTTCCTGTCGCAGACCAAGGACACGTACGGCTCCGTCTTCTCCTACTGCCTCCCGAGCTACAAGTCCTCCAACTTCTCCGGGACGCTGAGGCTCGGCCCCGCCGGGCAGCCGAAGCGGATCAAGACGACGCCGCTGCTCTACAACCCCCACCGCCCCACCCTGTACTACGTCGACATGGTCGGCATCCGCGTGGGCGGCAGGGCCGTGGCCGTGCCGGCATCGGCGCTCGCGTCGTTCGACCCGGCCACAGGCACCGGCGGCACGATCATGGATGCGGGCACCATGTTCACGCGGCTCTCGCCCCCCGTGTACGCCGCGGTGCGCGACGCGTTCCGGCACAGGGCGCGGGCGCCCGTATCGGCTCCGCTGGGCGGGTTCGACACGTGCTACAACGTGGCAGGCGGCGGCGTGCGGGTGCCGAGCGTGACGTTTGCGTTCGCCGGCGGTGCCGGGGCGGCCGTGACGCTGCCTGAGGAGAACGTGATGATCCACAGCTCGTCGGGCGGCATCGCGTGCCTGGCCATGGCGGCGGGCCCGTCGACTGGGGTGAACGCGGGGCTCAACGTGCTGGCCAGCATGCAGCAGCAGAACCACCGCGTGCTCTTCGACGTCGCCAATGGCCGCGTCGGGTTCTCGCGCGAGCTCTGCACGGCCTGATCCATATACGCGCGCCAGGAGTACTAGTATGGGCAGTTGAGTAGCAGTAGGTTTGTATTATGCCATGGCAATTTGTGATTTGTTTTGCGCATGGCACTAAGAAATGTTGTTTTTCCGGATTCGAAATTTGCTCACAAAGTTGTGAAGTTGTACCTTTCTTCCGGGAGCTGTAGCCTACGAGCAGGGAACTTTTCAGAGTTCGTTTGCTCAAGAAACTTCTCCATTTTACTTATGTTTATAATACACATCACTTACAACTTGCCTCAATATATTTCCTAATTTTGAAATTTTGATCACTTGCCTGTCTAGCTCAGTCGGTAGATCGCAAGGCTCTTAACCTTGTGGTCTTGGGTTCGAGCCCCAAGGTGGGCGATTACGTTTTGTTTTTGATTGATCAAACAAACTGCTATGTTTCATATTCGTTTACCTATAACTAGTAAGCGTGTACGCACGTCCCATATATTATAAGTTAATTATGGTGGCATTTATCGTAATCCATCCACATGGTTGATATATCTAGATTTTTTGAATGGATTCTTATGTACAATAGCGCAAACATTGCTACGGATTGTATATGTGTATTGTAGGTCTTGCTATGGATCAGACATGGGAAATCTTTGTGAATCTTTGTGTGATGTTATATAGCATCAGAAAAATGAAAAATGGCATTGACATGTTGATACATATATAAAAATATATATATATAATGTCCTGTAGCACAGATACACAGCGAACTGTCTCAATACAAAGTGAAAAGAAAATAAGAAGTCGCCATGATTCATGAACAAAGTCTGAATGAAAAAAGGAACCACAAACTATCTGAACAAATCAATCTGCTTTGCATATTAACTTGTAACATCTACAATGGACAATAATATAAACCTGGAGTCATAAAGAATCTAAATAACAAGTAGAAGTATTGCGAAAGAGAAAAACCACTCTCTTGTACTACTAAAGATGGTATATAGACATAGCCATCCATTGGCATGAGGTCATTATTTTGGAGCTCTGCTAACCTGCCAAAAAAAACATATGTAGTGCAAGCTAATATTCACACACTGATATTATCAGTAGTGTGCTTAGGGAACTTTTGCATACTTGTCTTGATAGCAAAGCCATGACTAATGTATCTGATCTATGAAAACAAACTGCTATGTTTCATATTCGTTTACCTATAACTAGTAAGCGTGTACGCACGTCCCATATATTATAAGTTAATTATGGTGGCATTTATCGTAATCCATCCACATGGTTGATATATCTAGATTTTTTGAATGGATTCTTATGTACAATAGCGCAAACATTGCTACGGATTGTATATGTGTATTGTAGGTCTTGCTGTGGATCAGACATGGGAAATCTTTGTGAATCTTTGTGTGATGTTATATAGCATCAGAAAAATGAAAAATGGCATTGACATGTTGATACATATATAAAAATATATATATATAATGTCCTGTAGCACAGATACACAGCGAACTGTCTCAATACAAAGTGAAAAGAAAATAAGAAGTCGCCATGATTCATGAACAAAGTCTGAATGAAAAAAGGAACCACAAACTATCTGAACAAATCAATCTGCTTTGCATATTAACTTGTAACATCTACAATGGACAATAATATAAACCTGGAGTCATAAAGAATCTAAATAACAAGTAGAAGTATTGCGAAAGAGAAAAACCACTCTCTTGTACTACTAAAGATGGTATATAGACATAGCCATCCATTGGCATGAGGTCATTATTTTGGAGCTCTGCTAACCTGCCAAAAAAAACATATGTAGTGCAAGCTAATATTCACACACTGATATTATCAGTAGTGTGCTTAGGGAACTTTTGCATACTTGTCTTGATAGCAAAGCCATGACTAATGTATCTGATCTATGAAAACAAACTGCTATGTTTCATATTCGTTTACCTATAACTAGTAAGCGTGTACGCACGTCCCATATATTATAAGTTAATTATGGTGGCATTTATCGTAATCCATCCACATGGTTGATATATCTAGATTTTTTGAATGGATTCTTATGTACAATAGCGCAAACATTGCTACGGATTGTATATGTGTATTGTAGGTCTTGCTATGGATCAGACATGGGAAATCTTTGTGAATCTTTGTGTGATGTTATATAGCATCAGAAAAATGAAAAATGGCATTGACATGTTGATACATATATAAAAATATATATATATAATGCCCTGTAGCACAGATACACAGCGAACTGTCTCAATACAAAGTGAAAAGAAAATAAGAAGTCGCCATGATTCATGAACAAAGTCTGAATGAAAAAAGGAACCACAAACTATCCGAACAAATCAATCTGCTTTGCATATTAACTTGTAACATCTACAATGGACAATAATATAAACCTGGAGTCATAAAGAATCTAAATAACAAGTAGAAGTATTGCGAAAGAGAAAAACCACTCTCTTGTACTACTAAAGATGGTATATAGACATAGCCATCCATTGGCATGAGGTCATTATTTTGGAGCTCTGCTAACCTGCCAAAAAAAACATATGTAGTGCAAGCTAATATTCACACACTGATATTATCAGTAGTGTGCTTAGAACTTTTGCATACTTGTCTTGATAGCAAAGCCATGACTAATGTATCTGATCTATGAAAACAAACTGCTATGTTTCATATTCGTTTACCTATAACTAGTAAGCGTGTACGCACGTCCCATATATTATAAGTTAATTATGGTGGCATTTATCGTAATCCATCCACATGGTTGATATATCTAGATTTTTTGAATGGATTCTTATGTACAATAGCGCAAACATTGCTACGGATTGTATATGTGTATTGTAGGTCTTGCTATGGATCAGACATGGGAAATCTTTGTGAATCTTTGTGTGATGTTATATAGCATCAGAAAAATGAAAAATGGCATTGACATGTTGATACATATATAAAAATATATATATATAATGTCCTGTAGCACAGATACACAGCGAACTGTCTCAATACAAAGTGAAAAGAAAATAAGAAGTCGCCATGATTCATGAACAAAGTCTGAATGAAAAAAGGAACCACAAACTATCTGAACAAATCAATCTGCTTTGCATATTAACTTGTAACATCTACAATGGACAATAATATAAACCTGGAGTCATAAAGAATCTAAATAACAAGTAGAAGTATTGCGAAAGAGAAAAACCACTCTCTTGTACTACTAAAGATGGTATATAGACATAGCCATCCATTGGCATGAGGTCATTATTTTGGAGCTCTGCTAACCTGCCAAAAAAAACATATGTAGTGCAAGCTAATATTCACACACTGATATTATCAGTAGTGTGCTTAGGGAACTTTTGCATACTTGTCTTGATAGCAAAGCCATGACTAATGTATCTGATCTATGAAAACAAACTGCTATGTTTCATATTCGTTTACCTATAACTAGTAAGCGTGTACGCACGTCCCATATATTATAAGTTAATTATGGTGGCATTTATCGTAATCCATCCACATGGTTGATATATCTAGATTTTTTGAATGGATTCTTATGTACAATAGCGCAAACATTGCTACGGATTGTATATGTGTATTGTAGGTCTTGCTATGGATCAGACATGGGAAATCTTTGTGAATCTTTGTGTGATGTTATATAGCATCAGAAAAATGAAAAATGGCATTGACATGTTGATACATATATAAAAATAATATATATAATGTCCTGTAGCACAGATACACAGCAAACTGTCTCAATACAAAGTGAAAAGAAAATAAGAAGTCGCCATGATTCATGAACAAAGTCTGAATGAAAAAAGGAACCACAAACTATCCGAACAAATCAATCTGCTTTGCATATTAACTTGTAACATCTACAATGGACAATAATATAAACCTGGAGTCATAAAGAATCTAAATAACAAGTAGAAGTATTGCGAAAGAGAAAAACCACTCTCTTGTACTACTAAAGATGGTATATAGACATAGCCATCCATTGGCATGAGGTCATTATTTTGGAGCTCTGCTAACCTGCCAAAAAAAACATATGTAGTGCAAGCCTAATATTCACACACTGATATTATCAGTAGTGTGCTTAGGGAACTTTTGCATACTTGTCTTGATAGCAAAGCCATGACTAATGTATCTGATCTATGAAAAGAACACTTGTCACAAGTTATCAGCTAATTACTCCCTCCGTTCCTAAATATAAGGCGTTTTAGAGATTTCAATACAGACTACATACGGAGCAAAATGAGTGAACTACACTCTAAAATACGTCTATATGCATCCATATGTAGTCCGTATTGAAATTTCTAAAGGTCTTATATTTAGAAACGGAGGGAGTACATCTTTCTTTCCAATTCTACAACTATGAGGCTCATGAAACCTTATAATAATTTGTTTCTGAACAATAACTATGCTTCCGGCAAAACTACGGTTAATGTGCTATCAGTGGGTGAGAAATAGAAAATATGTACACCATGTGAAATAAAATAATTAGAGAAAGAAAATAGTATTTGTATGTAATTCAATTACCATGATAACTATTGTCATCATACAGGTTGGCCAACTTGGTACCACAACAACGTCATACCGTTTTCAACTGGGATGTTTTACTTTTTACTATAAAATAAAGTAGGACACCATGAGATAGGTAATTCGAGTTTGTACTTTGTGCAAGAGAAAACAGTTGAGAATATAATGATCATAACTAAACATGGAACCAACTAAAAAAAGATTTTCTCATCCTATATAATGTGTTCCCATGACCCAAACACACAACATAGAAGGTATACGCCTTGGGAAAATATAGAGCAATAGACGATGGAAGCTAAACCCCATGGTGCAAAATCCTATATATAAGATAGGATTTGTGGCCGATCTGCTTCCTGTTTTACTTAGTATACACCAAATAATCAAAACGGTAAATTATTTTCCATGCATAGTGCGAGTAAGAGCGAAAACAAAAGTGCAGTTCTAGTGCTAGCTTAATATCCTATGTGGAGGATAATTCACCTGGTTCCCAAAAATAGGAAATCGAAGTGAAGAGTAAGAATGCCTTTCCTGCTACTTGATCAGTGAAAGGTAAAGAAGAATGTTGTTGCCTTTGGACAGTTTCAGAGAGAAGCATGTTTCAGTTTGGTTACCTACAGAGAAAACTCATAAGCTATTCCGCATACCATGAATAGAAAGATTAATGTTGGAACTGGGAAGGGCGTGTTCAAGTAGTAGTCCTGAAATACATAGTATCACAAACACAATTACGATTAAACAGCTAAGATCTCCACGTTTGCACTATTGCAAGAATTTATACTGTAATCACCAAACAAAACAAAAAACAAGGTTAAGAGTGATTACTACTAAAAAGTTGATGAGTTGATGATCATGACTCATGGTTACTCCTCTTCTTGTCACCAAAACATGTTGGGAACAGCAGCACATGAATGCAAGCCACAACAAAGCCCTGCATATTTGTCTAGAAATATGTGTTTGATTCAAAAATTGACCAATCATCCCAACTGGCGATTACTGTTTCAAATATTATGTGCATGCACGAAGAAAATCAAAAGCTGGGTTATACATTTATCTTATTATGTCTGATCATGACTGATTATTACTGCTAGGAAGATAATATCACACAAAAGCTTCTTTTTTGCTATCATCATCAGAGGACGCTTTACCGGATGATTCAAGGAAAAATAAATTAGTTAATTACCATCAATTTCCCTGCAAAAAAGAAATTACCATCAATTTGGATGGAAACTGCCCTCCTCACAACGACTATGTCTTCTCCTTCCTGCTCCTCTCTCTGGAACTTCTTCCCTTAGTTCTTTGTTCGTTGTCATGGGCTCCTGGCTAGACAGAGTTTAGAATGTTTGTACAAGTGATTAGAGGGCAGATTCACGTTGGCATGTGCAACTGTCTGGCGCAACACTGACTGTTCGTCAAATTTGGATGCCAATGACATATCGAGAATGAGCAACATGTATGCACACCCACGCACATGAAAGAATGGATGTATTTGATCAATGTCGTACAAAGAGAGATAATGAACCGACTAGTATTCCTTTTCTGTATGCAGAGGAAGAAGTAGAGGGTCACGACCCTTGAGTCTGGGCTAGCCTATACAAGATTGTATACTGGGCCTTTGTTTCTGATTCATGTGATTTTATATCTACATATTCTGTCAAATCAGTTCACACGTCTATTTTTAGTTACATTATGAGGGTAAAAAGTAATGCATGTTATATCTTTTGACAGCAGCAAAATAGAGAAAAAACATTTTCTGCTCATACTCATCAACCTGCTTTTTGTTCACATTTCTTTCTCTTATTATAGAGGCATGATGTTATGGACCTATCTGAATGTTTCATATGCAGCTCACATATACAATTTAAGTGTTCTCTTTTATTTCTTTTAGAATTTCCTAATGAGACAGCCTCACATGGTACAACGTTAACCATGCATGTAGTTTTTTACAAACTATACTATGACTTCCACCTAAAAGTAGTAATTATGTTGCCTAAATTTAGAATGGTTATCAGTAATGTGGCCACATTTGTTTGTAATCAAGAAAAAACTCTCATTAGTACTATTTGGTTAGTTTCTACTTGCAACTGTGGCATACCAAATCCGTAATATGTTGTTCCTATCTATAGGGTAATCACTTTGATCTGTCTTTTTGTATTTGTTACGCTGTTAGCGACTCTGAATTATCCCACGGTAGATAGGGTGGTTTGCATCAAAGCATGTGGACCTTCCTGGTTCACAGTAACCGTTATCTCGATCTAACCATTATTGGAGAGATGAACGACATACCTAAAAAATACAGCTGCAGAGAAAGGACTAACATTAGAATCTGGCGAACGATCTCACAGCCCTTTGTGCACCATTAGAGTGCAGGCTAGTGACTTTTGCAAGTGCAATGATTTTGTGTGTTCTTACCGACGGAGAGCGATGGAGCCACGAGCAGCGGAGGTTCTTTTATCTAGAATGGAAGAGGTGATGAACGATCAAAATCAAAGAGTCAAATTGTGAAGAACTTGCAGATGGAACCAATCTGAACCAGACTCACAAAAATAAGAAGAGTCAATTTGTCAATACTATTTATGAATTAGCTTTTCTTCTAACCACCGGTACAATGGTCACAACATGTCCTATTAATCTATCCTATGATTAAATTTGTATGAATAGAAATATAAAATCACAATGAGAAGTATAGGCCAAAATAGAAAAAACAACTACATGTTACAAAGTTCTTCATATGGTATTATTTCAGGGCAAAACAAGTAAGTTATTTTGTATCTAATGATACATATTAGTTTAACCAAAGTTGCCAATTATGCGGCAGCAGTAGCAGTTAAAACGCCCTATTGTTTTTTAACCTTCGATTGCAAGTTCCAAATGGAAGAACCCATTTGTTGCATAATCCAAGCACACGACCAAACTCTGGATGCTAAATTGTAAAGATCTGATCCAAGAAAATTCACCTTCAGAGCCTTGAATTTATTTGTAGTGATGACCGCACAACAGGTTGTTGTCTGGGCACATAGTCTGGACCAAGTAGGACAAGTTATGTTTATTGAAACTCCATGCAAGAAACACTATATGGCATAATAGAATTCATTTGCCCAAATTTCAAAATGAGGGAGAACACTGCTTTCATTTGCACTATTTTGTGAACAGAGTTTCAGCTTATATGCCAATAACTTTATCATCACTTAATTTGGTGCAGAATTCAAGCTCCCATGCTCCCATCAACATATCAATACTTGTATCAAAAATTCTAAGCTTGGTTTGGAATCATTACGGTAGCACTTCCACTGGGGAAAAGGTATGAACATATCAGGAACCGATAAGACCACACATGCTTTGCTAGAACTGATGTGACCATTCGGGATGGAACTATATATACAAGCAGACATGTCTCTTTCCACATAAAAGTCAACGGACAAATACATACAGTTGCTACTATGCATAAATTATATTCTTTGCGCGCTGAAATAAAAATGAAACAAAATCACCTTAACTGAACATGAGACATGTATTTCCACCCTGGCGCCATTGCCACTCCATTAATTAAGCATGAATTGGTGCTCATTTTACACACTCTACACTCTACATGAAGATAGACTTGTATGTAGTCTGTACATTTATTTTTGTGCTCATTTTACACACTGTATACTCTTACATTAAAATACATGGATGAAAGGAAGTAGCACAACTTAGAGTTGTATGTCAAAGCGTTTAATAAAAAGTAGCACTTGTTCTGTACATAACCCCTATAATCCTATGTGCTTAAAGGATTAATAAGTGATATAGTCAGTGCATAGTAATTTGGTTTTCTTAAAAATATATGGATGAAAGGTAGACCGCTATATGAAAGCACTTGAAATGCAAAATTAGCACTTAATGTAACCCTGCAATTCTGATGTGCTTCCAGAATGAATAAATTATTCTGAGGAAGCTGCAGCTTTTATACCTCTAATTGCCTCAAAGTCGCTCATTAAATGAAAGTATCCACAGACTAATTTTTGACACGAATCTCCAAACACAGTATGAAATATTTGGAATTTCTTGAACACCAACCAAATAAATCGTCAAAAAATGCATTCTACCCAGATATAAGAGGCAGAGAACTTTACTCGCAAATCTTGCTGGAATAACCAGCGATGGAATCTCCTTGGTGAACATGGAAATGCACGCACAAATCCTCAAAGGGAATGACGACAGTATGGATGTGCCATGCATCCAGGCGAAAGACGTCCTTAAGCGTGCGGTGATGAAATCTAGCAAGTGATGGCATCCTCCCTGGTGACGGCTCAAGCTGAAGGAACGCACAATTGGATCAACGAGAGTACGCGGATGCATGAGGGGTTGAGAGAGGCCAGGTCCGGCAGAAGCAATGCAGGGGGTGGCCAGATCGGCACCATGGTGTGCGGTGTGCTTGCCGCCGGCGCACATGGAAACCATAAGGGGAGTCGCCACCACGGAAGCAGCCATCCCCGGCGTGGAGGTCCGCTCACATCCGACGCTCCTCGTCGGCACGGCCGCCTCCCGCGGCATCCTCTGGATGAGGCACGCCTGTGCGTGAGTGGGGGCGGTTCCAGAGTGGTGGGATGCGTGGTCGGGGCAAGAGGCGTCGCGTTGTGAAACAAGAAACCGTGTTCAGGTGAGAGAGAGAGAGAGAGGGGAGAAGCCGAGAGGGAGAGAGAGAGATCTCGCTCGGTGTGCATGGTCGGGGCGGCGGCGTGAGGCGCGGCGCGGGAGGAGCAGGAGGCGGCGTGCGGCGCAGCGCGATGGGAGGAGGAGCAGGATGGGGCGTGCGGGCGTGGGGTGTGGCAGTTTTTTTTGGAACGGCGGGCTTAGCGATGGATGGATCAGCGGTGGCTTGATGCGTGGTTGGTGGTGTTAAACACAAAATGATTAAGAGTCATTAGATTTTGATGATGAATGGATGTGATTGTCTGGATCTGCCCCTCTCTTCTTTTTATAGTGATAGTAGACTAGGTGGAATAAATACAAACCACAAATATTTGTTGTAATAAAAGTGATCTCTCTAATCACCTTTTGCATCTTATACAAACCACAAATATTTTTTCTTTTTCAATACACAGACACTCATACATATGCACATACACTCAGTCCTATGAGCACCTCCGAGAGACAGTCGGCACATACCCTTGAGATTGACAAAGTCGCCACCGACACCTTCAGCATAGTCGACGATAACGTCTCCTCCAACTGAACACACATCCCCTAAAGGCTTGGAATAAATGCAGAAAAATGCGGGCACCGAAAGGCCTGGTATCAAGTCTAGGACTTGCACCCTGATGGGCTGAGGATACCACAAATATTTCTGACAAAGGTGATATCTATAAGCACCTTTTTACATCTCGATTTTCTCCAAGAATTATGCATTGAAAGTTATATAAATATAACACATAATTTGCACGACGTTGACTACCCACAAAGATATGACAAGCTGCATGAGTCGATTACCGTGAGAACATATGTTGTTGAACATTTGCACACACTTTGGCTGAAGATAAGAGGTTCACAGGGTGAATCGGCGCCTTTTCCTTATTGTACTATCTTGGCAACCACTGCCAAGATCGGATGCTTTTTCCTTATTGTACTGTCATTCGCAAGCACTACCAAGATAAACAGATGTTTCATAAGATAAACAGATGATAGGGTTTCTTGGTCAAGATTAACATACTAGACCGAGCCAAAATATTTTTCTTCCTAGTATGGTAGATGCCATTACCATCGAGAATTCAATTTGATTACCATCGCCTCTCACGAAGGTTGCAACATTATCCTCGAAGCACTGAAACCCAAGCATAAAACACCCATTGCAACACGTGGAGGGGCAATACCACAAATTTGGCTCATCAAACACGTGGAGGTTAAAGATGAAGCAAATGGAAACATAAACTTCAGAGAAAATACTTTGCGGTGGCGTGCGTGCCTACGTCTAATCCTCAATCATGTTCAAGCTATTCCAATCTATTCCTTTTCTTTGCGGGTGGTTTTAATCTATTCTTGACCTCTCCACCATTTCAATCTCGTTTATATTTCAATCCTTGTTATTGGTACTATTTAATACTACATAATGTTCTTTTTTTGCAGGGGTACTACATAATGTTCTTGTATTCCCAATACCTGGTATAAGCAGTTATTTCAAATATTTCCAAAAAGTTTGTATTTGCTTTTTTTGCACGAAGCATAGTTATGGTTTCAATTATAATTTGCACCCTTACTTTTTTGTGGGAAGTACCCTTGCTTATCCTTCAATTCTAATGTTTTAACGCATGATTCTTTGATTGTGAATAACACACACTCCCTACTACTACTACTACTACTACGATCAACGCATGATTCTATGGTTTGTATTATGCCATGGGAATTGGTGATTTATTTTGCTCATGGCACTAACTAAGAAATGTTGAGTTTTCAGATTCAAAAATTTATCATTAAGTTCTATGTTTGTTTTAGGAGCTCCAACCTATGATCAATGCGAGTATGAGGTGCAGGGAACTTTTCAGTGTTTGTCTGCTCATTTTTTCCGTTTTAAACTTTTGTGCATACTTCGCATTGCTCAATATTTCCTAAAGTATAATCTCAAAATTTTGAAATCATGGCAGCTTGCCCGTCTAGCTGAATCGGTAGAGCACAAGGCTCTTAACATTCTGGTCTTGGGTTCGAGCCCCAAAATGGGCAACATGTTTTTGTAGTTTAACTTGATTTTAGTAGAATTTGTCTAGAGTTATGCCATTACCATCGAGATGTCAATGAGATTTGCATCTCCTCTGAAAAGAGGTTGCAAACCTAATCCTCAAAGCACCGAAAACCAAACATAAAACACCCATTGCAGCTAGTGGAGGATCCGGGAATTCAATTTTGGGTGTTCAGTTTTTTTTTCACCCTAACAAAGAAGCCAACTCCTTCACGGAAATACGAATACATATACAAATTGTTCACAATAGAAACAATATCTCAAAAGGTTAAGAACAATACAAAATAGAGAAGAAAATTACAACACAACCATACACTTTGTCATGGCCTGAAAGCGAGATATGACAACATCATTCTTCACTTGGTGAAAGAATTCCATCATCGTTCACTTGAAAGCAAGTCAGTAAAACGATGTCGGCTCGTCCATGGGCGGACGAAAGATTCTGACTGGTTTTTTTCTGAGGGAGAAAGATTCTAACTGGTTTTTTTTAGACAAACTCGCAAAGCTTTTATTCATCCGTCACAAATGTTTACAGGGATGAAATCCAAATTTCCTGGGTGACCTAACCAGACATGGCGGCCAAAACCCAGGGACGAAAGATTCTGACTGGTTTTTTTAGACAAACTCGCAAAGCTTTTATTCATCCGTCACAAATGTTTACACGGACGAAATCCAAATTTCCTAGGTGACCTAACCAGACATGGCAGCCAAAACCCAGGGATAACGCATGCTTTGCAAGCTTGTGAGCCTCAACATTCGAGGTCCTAAACTCATGATTAATCAAACAAGAAAAAAAAACTCTAGAGCGGTCTATTATTTCATGTATCACGGCTCTATATTGTGCACTTGTACCTTTCTTGATTGCTTCGACCGCCACTTTACAGTCTGAAGCCACTGAAATATCATGGAAGAGCAAGTCCTCAGCAAGGGCCAAAGCTTCACGAATCGCCAAGGTCTCCAACGTCTCTGGATCATCAACATTATTGAACCGGATCGCTGACGCTCCTTGGTACTCCCCGCTGCCGTCTCTGCATATGGCCGAAACCGTCCCGAAACCACCATGTCGCGCAACCGCCGCATCAACGTTGATTTTCATGTGATTTTCAGGCGGAGGGATCCACTGCTTCGGTCTAGGGGCCGGTGCCTTCTTCTCTTTCTCGGGCTTCTCCAAAAACTGTAGCTCGGACAGGTAGCTCGATATGAAGCCATGAGTTGCAAAGGGTGTTTGGAAAATCCCCTCATGTATTAACTTCCTCCGTGCAGCCCAAATCGCCCATAGGGTGACGATCATTGTGACAAGCTCGTCCTTTGGTAGCGACTCGAACATGGAGAATAACCACTCTCTTGCATTGTCGTTTCGGTTCATAGACATATGCTGCACCATATCCTCATTCGACAAAGCCCATATGCTCCTGGAGAGGGTGCAGTCCAGAAGTGAGTGGCGCCAGCTGTCCTGCGCACCACACACGCCGCAGTTATCCGTCGTGGACATGTTTCTGTGTTGTAGCAAGTCTCCTATTGGTAGTGAGTGTTGGGCAAGTCTCCAAGTGAATACTTTAAGCTTCAACGGCACCTTTAGCTTCCATAAGGCCGACCAACTCGACATCAGACCCCGGAGATTGGAGGTATGCTCTCCTTCCTCTAACCATGCTTCTCTTCCACTCTTTATGCGGTATATCATTTTGTATGATGTCCTGACAGAGAAAAGGCCTCTCGGATCCTCGGACCACGCCCAAAAATCATCAACTTGACGGGTGCAAATGGGAATCCTCAGGATAGCCTCGGCATCCATTGGAGCAAAAACTTGCCTGATCAAGTATTCCCTCCAAGAAGTGGATGATGCATCAATTAAGTCTGAAACTAGTTCTAGAGGGTTATGGATCAAGGAAGAAATCGGCCTCATCATACCCGCTCTTGGAATCCAATTGTGCTGCCAAATATTGGTCGAGCGCCCATCCACTAGTAGAAAACATGGCTTTGGTCCAGGCCGGGTCAGCCCATTAGTCCCGGTTCAGTCCAGAACCAGGACCAATGGGGGCATTGGTCCCGGTTCATGAGCCCAGGGTGCCGGCCGGGCCACGTGGGCCATTGGTCCCGGTTCATCTGGACCTTTTGGTCCCGGTTGGTGGGACGAACCGGGACCAATGGGCCTCGCTCCTGGCCCACCACCATTGGTCCCGGTTGATGGCTTGAACCGGGACCAAAGGCTCCCCTTTAGTCCCGGTTCATGCCACCAACCGGGACCAATGAAGTGCCTATATATACCCCCTCGCGTAAGAACAGAGCACACTGCTCTGTTTTTTTCTGGCCGAGGGGGAGAGGGCTTGGTGGTGCTCTAGATCACCTGCTATGCACACAAGGTGTTCGATGGAATGCCCGAGCCACACTACTTAAGCTTTCTCCTCTCCAAGCTTGACCTCCAAGCTCCATTTTCCACAATATTTGTCTAGGTTTAGCGGTCCGTCACGCCCCGTCCCCGTCTTCACCGTCGTCGATCACCCGCGCCGAGCTCATCGCCGGCACCACCGTGGTGAGCCTCTTGTTCTTATCTTCTTTCTGAAAGGAAACATATTCTTACTTGTATGTTTACATAGATACTTGTATTATTTTCTTACTTTTATTATTGCATCTTATATAGTGCGATGGTTTTGGTATCCGCCCCCGTCGGCCCTCGTCCTGTCTATGATTCAGATGTGGTATATATATTATCTTTATAACTATTGGTTCATTTATTGTTTATGAAAATTATGCAGACCAACGTGACATAGATTTTATTTATGTAGGATGTATGTGAATCGGAAATGCCAACCGACCCTATTGTCGAGAGGTTAAATTTAGTTAAAGAAGAAAACAATTTGTTGAAGGAAAAAATAAAAAAAATTGAGGAGGAGAAGATGATATTGGAGTTGCATGTTGCGGATGTCGTCGATGATCACAAGATCAAGATGGATGCAATGCGCTTGAAGATTAGAAAGATTAGAAAATATGCCATTCATACCGAGGCTTGGTATCATTATGCCGTTGGATCAATTGTTATCTTGGTTGCGATTATGATCGCATTTGTTTTCGCATTGAAATGTTTTACATAGTTTCAATGTATGGTTTAATTAATTAGATGCTCTGGAGAGCTATATGTTGTTAGATGAGAACTATGTATGCACTTTGGTTTTAATGTGATGATGAACTTCTATTAATTTGGACACTTAATTATATATAATGCATGCAGATGAACCGGCAATGGATGTACGGTGACAGACACACCTGCGAGTACATTAAGGGCGTGCATGAGTTTCTCGATGCGGCTGAGGCAAACAAGCAGAATGGTTTTATGTGTTGTCCATGCACTGAAGGTGGGAATACGAGGTCTTACTCTAACCGGAAAATCCTTCACTCCCACCTGCTTTACAAGGGTTTCATGCCATACTATAATGTTTGGACGAGGCACAGAGAAATAGGGGTTATGATGGAAGACGGTGAAGAACAAGAGTACGATGACAACTATGGGCCCCCTGAATACGGTGATGCTGCAACGGGGGGAGCTGGTGAAGATCAAGAGGAACCAGACGATGTGCCCAATGATGCTGCAACGGGTGAAGCTACTGAAGATCAAGAGGAACCAGACGATGTGCCCGATGATGATGATCTCCGCCGGGTCATTGTCGATGCAAGGACGCAATGTGAAAGTCAAAAGGAGAAGCTGAAGTTCGATCGCATGTTAGAGGATCACAAAAAGGGGTTGTACCCCAATTGCGAAAATGGCAACACAAAGCTCGGTACCGTACTGGAATTGCTGCAGTGGAAGGCAGAGAATGCTGTGGCTGACAAAGGATTTGAGAAGCTACTGAAAATATTGAAGAAGAAGCTTCCAAAGGATAAAGAATTGCCCGACAGTACATACGCAGCAAAGAAGGTCGTATGCCCTGTAGGATTGGAGGTGGAGAAGATACATGCATGCCCTAATGACTGCATCCTGTACCGCGGTGCATACAAGGATCTGAACGCATGCCCGGTATGCGGTGCATTGCGGTATAAGATCAGACGAGATGACCCTGGTGATGTTGACGGTGAGCCCCCCAGGAAGAGGGTTCCTCCGAAGGTGATGTGGTATGATCCTATAATACCATGGTTGAAACGTCTGTTCAGAAACGAAGAGCATGCCAAGTTGATGCGATGTCACAGTGAGAACCGAAAGAAAGATGGGAAGTTGAGAGCACCCACTGACGGGTCGCAGTGGAGAAAAATCGAGAGAAAGTACTGGGATGAGTTTGCAAAGGACCCAAGGAACATATGGTTTGCTTTAAGCGCGGATGGCATTAATCCTTTTGGGGAGCAGAGCAGCAATCACAGCACCTGGCCCGTGACTCTATGTATGTATAACCTTCCTCCTTGGATGTGCATGAAGCGGAAGTTCATTATGATGCCAGTTCTCATCCAAGGCCCTAAGCAACCCGACAACGACATTGATGTGTACCTAAGGCCATTAGTTGAAGAACTTTTACAGCTGTGGAATGGAAACGGTGTACGTACATGGGATGAGCACAGACAGGAGGAATTTAACCTTAAGGCGTTGCTGTTCGTGACCATCAATGATTGGCCCGCTCTCAGTAACCTTTCAAGACAGACAAACAAAGGATACCACGCATGCACGCACTGTTTAGATGACACTGAAAGTATATACCTGGACAAATGCATGAAGAATGTGTACCTGGGCCATCGTCGATTTCTTCCGACCAACCATCAATGTCTAAAGAAAGGCAAGCATTTCAAAGGCGAGGCAGATCACCGGAAGAAGCCCGCCATGCGTACCGGTGATCACGTACTTGCTAAGGTCAATGATTTACACGTAATCTTTGAAAAGGGTCCCGGTGGACTAGCTGTTCCGAATGACGCTGAGGGACACGCACCCATGTGGAAGAAGAAATCTATATTTTGGGACCTACCCTACTGGAAAGACCTAGAGGTCCGCTCTTCAATCGACGTGATGCACGTGACGAAGAACCTTTGCGTGAACCTGCTAGGCTTCTTGGGCGTGTATGGGAAGACAAAAGATACACCTGAGGCATGGGAGGACCTGCAACGTTTGCACGAAAAAGATGGCATGCCTCCGAAGCAGTATAAAGGTCCTGCCAGCTACGCTCTTACGAAAGAAGAGAAAGAAATCTTCTTTGAATGCCTGCTTAGTATGAAGGTCACGACTGGCTTCTCGTCGAATATAAAGGGAATAATAAATATGCCAGAGAAAAAGTTTCAGAACCTAAAGTCTCATGACTGCCACGTGATTATGACGCAACTGCTTCCGGTTGCATTGAGGGGGCTTCTACCGGAAAATGTCCGATTAGCCATTGTGAAGCTATGTGCATTCCTCAATGCAATCTCTCAGAAGGTGATTGATCCAGAAATCGTACCAAGGCTAAGGAGTGACGTGGCACAATGTCTTGTCAGTTTCGAGCTGGTGTTCCCACCATCCTTCTTCAATATCATGACGCACGTCCTAGTTCATCTAGTCGACGAGATTGTCATCCTGGGGCCCGTATTTCTACACAATATGTTCCCCTTTGAGAGGTTCATGGGAGTCCTAAAGAAATATGTCCGTAACCGCGCTAGGCCAGAAGGAAGCATCTCCATGGGCCATCAAACAGAGGATGTTATCGGGTTTTGTGTTGACTTCATTCCTGGCCTTAAGAAGATAGGTCTCCCTAAATCGCGGTATGAGGGGAGACTGACTGGAAAAGGCACTCTTGGAAGAGACTCAATAATATGCAGGGACGGATATTCTTGGTCTCAAGCACACTACACAGTTCTACAGAACTCTACCTTGGTGACCCCGTATGTCGATGAACACAAGAACAGTCTGCGCTCCAAACACCCGGAGCAGTGCGACGACTGGATTACATGTGAACACATCAGGACTTTCAGCAGTTGGTTGGAAACACGTCTCAGAGGTGACAACACTGTTTGTGATGAGTTGTACTTGCTGTCCAGGGGACCATCTTTGACTGTATTGACTTACAAAGGATATGAGATAAATGGGAATACATTTTACACGATCGCCCAAGATCAAAAGAGCACCAACCAAAACAGCGGTGTCCGCTTTGATGCAGCAACCGAGAGCGGAAAGGACACATATTATGGTTACATAGTGGACATATGGGAACTTGACTACAGACCTGATTTTAAGGTCCTTTTGTTTAAGTGCAAATGGGTCAATCTGTCAGGCGGCGGGGTGCAGGTAGACCCACAGTACGGAATGACAACAGTGGATCTGAAAAATCTTGGGTACACTGACGAACCGTTCGTCCTAGCCAATGATGTACAAGCAAACAAAAAGTGAAGACTTTCTCCCGCAACTATTATGATGATACCATGCCAACTTTGTAACACACGAACATGCTACCATTGTCCGTTTTGTACATGCACATGCTATGTGGGTGAAATTATGATACCATGCCAACTTTCAACTTTTTCAGAGTTCATTTGAAATGCTTTAATGTCTTATGGTTCGGCCCCCGTAATACCATTATTCAAATTTTAACTATTCAAATTTGAAAACTAATGGCACTAACAAAAAGTTTATAATTTTTTCTAAAACTAATGGCACTAACAGAAAATTTATAATTTTTCTGACCTAAAAGCAAAAAGAATTAAAAAATGCAAAAAACAAAAGAAAATAAATAATGCAAAAAACAAAACAAAAACTGGAAAAAGTAAAATTAATCACAAACTTATGGTTCAAACAAATTTCAAAGAATTCAAATTTTAACTATTCAAATTTGAAAACTAATGGCACTAACAGAAAGTTTATAATTTTTCTAAAACTAATGGCACTAACAGAAAGTTTATAATTTTGCTCCTCACCCCTGGCCCATGACCATTAGTCCCGGTTTGTGCCACAAACCGGGACTAAAGGGTTGGTCCTCGTTGCGGGCAGAGTTTAGTCCCACCTCGCCAACCGAAGGGGGCTCACACCGGTTTATAAGCCCTTCCCTCTCTGCCTTGTTGAGCTCCTCTCAAAGTGAAAATAGATGCCCTAATAGAGAAAAGTTTAACCTAAATTCATAGTGAATTTCTCTGAAATTCATAGAAATTTACTATGAATTTAGGTTGAATTTTCTCTATAAGCGCATCTATTCTCATTTTTTTAGTAAGTTAATCACAAACTTGTGATTCACACAAATTTCAAAGAATTCAAATTTTAACTATTCAAATTTTAAAACTAATGGCACTAACAGAAAGTTTATAATTTTTCTAAAACTAATGGCACTAACAGAAAGTTTATAATTTTGCTAACCTAAAAGCAAACAAAATTAAAAATTAAAGCAAAAAACAAAAGAAAATAAATAATGCAAAAAGCAAATCAAAAAACAGGAAAAAAATTATTTTTATAGTAAAGTTAATCACAAAATAAAATAAATAAAGCAACAAAGAAAAAAAACTAAAAAAGTGTTTCCAAATTTGAAAACTAATGGCACTAACAGAAAGTTTTTAATTTTTCTAAAACTAAAAGCAAAAAGAATAAAAAAAAGCAAAAAACAAAAGAAAATAAATAATGCAGAAAACAAAACAAAAAAACTGGAAAAAAATAGCAACAATAAGTATTTTGTTGTAAGTAGAAACAAAATAAAATAAATAAAGCAACAAAGAAAACAAAAAAGTGTTTTCAAATTTGAAAACTAATGGCATTAACAAAAAGTTTATAATTTTTCTAAAACTAAAAGCATAAAGAATTAAAAAATAAAGCAAAAAACAAAAGAAAATAAAATAAATAAAGCAACAAAAAAACAAAAAAATGCCACCTACTGGGCCCCCACGGCCTGAATACGACTAGAAACCCATCCAAGGGCCAGGATTCAGGCCCGCAGGAGGCCCAGTAGGCCCACAGGCATAGCAGTGACAATTAGGCCCGTAAGCCTGCAATGGAGAGAAGCTCGAGAGGGGTGCGGCAGTGGGGCTTATAAACCACCGCGCACCCCTCTCAACTAGCGAGGTGGGACTAAACTTTCGACGTCGCAGCAGCACAAGGCCTTTGGTCCCGGTTGGTGGCATCAACCGGGACTAAAGTGGGCATTTGTCCCGGTTGGTGCCACGAACCGTGACCAATGCCCCCCTTTAGTCCCGGTTGGTGCTACCAACGGGGACCAAAGGCCGCCGCTTCCCGCCCTTTGGGCTGCTGAAAATTGGCATTTGGTCCCGGTTGGTGGCACCAACCGGGACTAAAGAGGGCATTGGTCCCGGTTGGTGCCACAAACCGGGACCAATACTCTGTGTATATAAGCAGGACTTAGGAAAATTTGACGAACTCATCGCCAGTTGCCCCCCGGCCCGCCCGACGACGCCGAGCTCGTCCACGCCGCAAGGCTGCCCAGATCGACGTCGTCCGCTGCCCCCCGAGCCCGCACGCCCCTGCCCTTGCCCCCGAGCGCGCCTTCACCGTCCGCCGACCCCGAGCTTTCCTCGTCGCCGACGCCACCTCGCTGTGAGCGCCGCCCGTTCCCCTGCTCCTCCCCTTGTACTGGCCGCCGTCCCCGCCGCCCCTGCCCTGCGTGGCCGCCGCGCGCCGCCCCTGCCCTTCGCTGCCGCCGCACGCCTCCCCGCCGCGCGCCTCCCCTGCCCTGCCGTGCCGCCGCCCCTGCGCGCCCTTCATTTTTATTAGTTTAATTTTTTTGTTCATAATATAATGTATATGTGTATGTATGTGGCTATGTGTATGTATATGTTCAAAATGTATAAAAAATTGTTCAGAGCATGTTTTTGTTCATATATGTATTTTTTTGTTCATATGTGTATTAATCTTTTTCCATATATGTAATTTTTCTGGTTCATAGAAATAAGAGGAAGAAAGAAGAAAATTTTGTTCATCAAAATTTTGTTCATATATATATAGAAAGTTTTTTGTTCATAGAAAGTTTTTTGTTCATATATAGAAAGTTAGAAGAAAATTTAGAATATGCTAAAATTTAGAAGAAAAAGAAGAGGAGAAGAAGAAAGGAATAGAGGAGAAGAAGAAAATAAAAATTCATAGCATTATTTTTATGAAATTTTTCTATTTTTTCATAGCACTATTTCCATGTATATATGTATGTGGCTATGTATGTATAGATGGATAGCATTTTTTTCATGTATGCATGTCATTGTTGATATACCCCCTCCCCGTTAACTTCGACAGGAGGGGGGTCGATATAACCCTCCCCGATAACTTTGACATGAGGGGGGTCGATATACCCCCTCCCTGATAACTTCGACATGAGGGGGGGTCGAGAACTAGTTTAGGGGGTCGAGGGTTGAGAACTAGTTTAGGGGGTCAAGGGTCGAGAACGTCGGACATTCATGAGAGAGGCGAGGAAGAAGGGGAAGAAGAGGGAGAAGAAGAGGAGAGGAAGAAGAGGAAGTCTTCTCCTCTATTCTTTCTTCTCTTCTTTTTTCTTCTTCTTCCTATATGTATTAGTTTTTTTATTTAGGTTGTTAATTAGTAGATATTCATTTTGTTCATATATGTATGGATGCATGTGATATGTTTGTATGTATGTATCGGGTATGTCGTTGTCGATATACCCCCTACCCGAAAACTTCGACATGAGGGGGTCGAGAGGGGGTCTAGGGTCGCCGAGGGGTCGAGGGTCGTCGAACATGAGAGGAAGAAGAGGATAAAAAAAGAAGAGGAAGAAGAAAAAAAAAGAGGAGAAGAAAGAATAGAGGAGTTCTTACTCCTCTATTCTTTCTTCTCCTCTTTTTTTTCTTCTTCCTTTTCTTTTTTTATCCTTGAAGCGTTGTCGAGGGCACCCCAAACCCTAGAGAAGCAGCGTCAATATTTGTTGTCAATATTTGAATAATATATCCATCTGTCATGTTTGAATAATAATTGCCATGTTGTCAATATTTGTAGAAACTATGGACACCGCCCGAGACGAAGTACAAGAAGAGTTGTTGGGGGACATAATCGCACGAGGAAGTGATGCCGTCTGCTCGTTGTTTCTCAACGACACCGATGGTCTGGAAGCAGCTGGCTATGATTATGATGGCTCCGGTGACCTAATGCCGGTGCAAGAAGGAGACCGTGATGACGTCTCCAGTGACCGAACCGAGTCCGGCCAGGTATATATATTAGTTAAGCTTCTGCTGACTAGCTAATTGATGCATTCATTGTTTTGGTATGTACACATATTAATTAAGTCTTTGTTCTTTTTTCTAGCCCTCCGGATCGAGCACAACTTCGGTAAATAGACGAGGCACGAAGAAAAAGTTGAGCTCGGATGAAAAGTTTGAGATCATAGCAATCACGCCCGACAGCCAACCGATTGAACCCCTCCGGACAAAGAGCGCATTTGTTGCTCAGTGCGGGGTTTTGGTTAGGGATAAGATCCCGATCAGCATCCAGCAATGGTTAAAGCCGGCTACAGAAGACCCTAAGGTGTCTTATGTCAATGATATGCAGAAAAATGATCTTTGGACTGAGCTGAAGTCAAATTTCACCCTACCGCCAGAGGATGATCCAGTGAAGCCAGTTAAAGAGCAATTAATCAAGTCTTTTGCTCTTAAGAGGATGGCAGAACTATTCAGGAGGTGGAAGAAAGAGCTGAATAAGTTTGTCGAAAATAAAGAGGCACCAGAATTCAAGGGCAGATATGAGAAGATCAGAGATCACTGGCCCGCATTTGTGGCCCACAAGACATCGGAAAAGAGTAAGAAGATGTCGGCGACAAACAAGAAAAATGCTGCGAAGAAGAAGCATCACCATCGCACGGGGTCAGGTGGCTACCTCGTAGCCCGGCCTAAGTGGGCCAAGACTGAGAATGATTTGGTTGATAAAGGGATCGAACCAGAGACAATTAACTGGCCAGACCGTTGCCGGACTTGGTTCTTCGGGGCTGGCGGAACCTTGGACCCTGTAACAGGGAAGTGCATTTGGACGAACAATCAAATGGACACACCATTCAGAAAGTTTCAGCAGTATATCGAAGCAGCGCAGCAAGGGACATTCTTTCCAGGCAAAGAGAACGACGAGCTCACAATGGCCCTCGGGGATCCTGAGCACCCTGGACAGACACGAGGCACGCCAGGCTCCATTCCGTGGAAGGTTGGGTTTCTGGACGCAGGCGGGTACAAATGCTAGGAGAGGAGGAAAAAATTGCAGCAGACTCAAATGCAGGCGCTGCAAGCAAGGGTACAAGCGATAGAGGAACGAGAAGCAAATCGTAGCAAACGAACTGCCGAAGCT
This sequence comes from Triticum urartu, assembly GCF_003073215.2. Lineage (NCBI taxonomy): Eukaryota > Viridiplantae > Streptophyta > Magnoliopsida > Poales > Poaceae > Triticum > Triticum urartu. The sequence continues at coordinate 712,457,934 of NC_053024.1, read as the reverse complement.
TCCCCCGAAGCTACCCCGCCATCTCAGCGGAGAAGCAGCGTGGCTTCTACCGAGCTGCTTCAGCCGGAGCATGCCTTGACGGCTCCTGCCAGCTATCCCGTGGATGCTATCATGGAGTCTCAAAATTGCACCTTATGACGCAATGGATGAATTTGAAGGTCAAGGCGGCTGTTGGCTCTGTTTATCCTACTGAACCTGGCACAACTTTTCACTGTCGGCCGATTTCAGAAGGATATGCTAGGGTGATGGTGGATGAAATAACGGAGGGATTTGAGGACCTCCAGCTTGACCACCCTACCGGTGAAGGGGAGACTAGGCTGGGTTATGCTCTGAAGACTCCATGCCTATGGCGGAAGGAGCTCATCAACCTTCCGAACTGGACGCCTCCGCCTCCTCCTCCTCCTCCGGCAAGTTAGGGAACTCCGCCTCCTCCACCGCCTCCTCCTCCGGCGAGTCAGGGCACTCCGCCTCCTCCACCGCCTCCTCCTCCGGCGAGTGATGATCAGGGCACTCGACCGGCTCCTTCTCCGGCACGTGGCGGCACTCCGCCTCCTTCTCCGCCTGCGCCGACGCGCCCGAGCAGCCAGCCTCCTCCTTCTCCGCCTTGTCAGCAAGGGCGGAAGATACCTGCCGCCGCTCCGGCTGCTCCGGCGCGTCGTAGTCCTTCTCCTCCGCCTCGTCAGCAAGTAAAGAACACAACCGCTCCATCTGCTCTGCCGGCGTCTAGCAGTACAGCCAAAGGCGGGAGGAAATACAGATTCGGTCCTTCTCTAAAGACTCCAGAGAAGTTACCATACGAGAGGACCCCGGAGGAGAACGCCGAGATCGCACGAGAAGAAGTGAGGAACTACTTTGAAGGGGTGAAAGCAAAGAAACATCCACCTCCGGAGGAGAAGGTAGATCCGGTGAAAGTGAAGCGCACTCTGGCTGCCCTGACTAAACCACCCAAGTCTCCATCGAAAGGAAACTATGAGCGCATTATTGGAAAGGAATTTGCCGAAGCGGAGCGGTCGGGAAGTACTGTCAGTGATCAAAGGCTGAAAGAACGACGAGCTGGGAAACAAATTGCCCAGCTCGGCGAACAAGCGAAGCAATCGTGCCCCCCGCTCAAGGTGCCTAGCGACAACGTCGCTAATGATCCGAGGATGGTGCCCGGTTATAGCAATCTTGGCGATTACCTGCCCGACGATGTACATTATGATTTCATGGAGGTGCAGATACAAAGATACGAGTACGGGAAGCCTCTCGTCAAAGATGAAAGATCTCTATCAACGATGATGCGAAGATTGCATGATTGGTACTTGAAAATCTGCAGAGACTCTAGGGGGAGGAGTACTTTGTATGTGAAAGTTAAAAAGGAGCATGACCTCGTTGGAATTGAACTATTGCATGTTCCATTTGAGGAGTTCTTTCAATTTTTCAATCAATTGGCCCTCGATAAAACAACGGTCACCTGCTACTGTCTGTAAGTAGTACTACTTCTATCATTAAGTCTCTCTATATAGCTCAGCTCTTTCATTGCATGTATTTATAATCATCCTCACTATATTATACAGATTGAAGATCGCCGAATTGAAGAAAAGACAAGTCGGTGATATTGGGTTCATTAACACATATCTCATAGATGCAACTCAGGTTAAATTTCATCCCGCAGATACCGAGGCCAACTTGCTACGATCGTTGGTAATAAATGAAAACAAAGATATAATACTCTTTCCTTACAACTTCAAGTGAGTGTTACTGTCTTGTGCGTATTCGGTTTCCCTTATATATTAGTCAAGGTTATAGTAATGTAATTGATGAGTTATGCATGCGTGTGCAGTTACCACTATATTCTCCTAGAGATTAAGCTTGAGCAGGGACTAGTAACCGTCTTAGACTCAAGACGAAAAGATCCCCAGGACTATGCGGACATGACTCAAATGCTCGAGAAGTAAGTTAAATCGATCATTATCCACCATATCAGCAACTTTGTTCATTTCCTGATATATCAAGTAATTGTTTTCTTTGTCTGGCAGGGTTTGGAAAAAATTCTCCAAAAAAGCTCCAGGACTCCCGAAGAAGCTGCAATTTAGACACCCGAAAGTAAGTACTATAGTAGCATGTTCCGCGCATCTCCTATTGATTCAAGCGCTAGTTTCATCAATACCATTTGGCATTCTTGATTATCAGTTTGATTGACCTCTATTTCTTGTAAAGTGGTTGTGGCAGGAACAAGGGAATGATTTCTGTGGATACTACGTTTGCGAGTCCATCCGCCACAGGACCTATGAGCGGGGCTACACTGACGAACAATATGAAGTACGTAAATAACAACATTCACAATTTTATTTTATTACCATCATTTGTGTTGAGTTTCATTCATTCATATATATATGTATTGACCCCCTTCTTCAAATTAGATGTTTCAGAAGAGGGATGAACTCCTAGCACCAGCTCGCATGCGAGCAATTCAAGAGGAATTGGCAGCATTCTTTCTTGACCACGTGATAGCTGAAGACGGAGAATACTATGTGGACCATGAGTCCGTATGATTATATTTGTAAGAGATAATTATTGTATATATGTAGTCGGTAGTGTCGGATAGATATACGAGAACTAGTTGTTCGACCAATCTCTCGGAGAAGGAGAGGTGGTCGATATCACTTCTCTCTGTATGCATATATGTTCATGACGATCTTCTGTTTCCTTCGTTTGCTTACTAGTTAGCTAGCGTGTCTAGTCCTCTCTATACGTATGTATAGTACGTAGCGTCGACCAAGCACGGACATAAGAGAGGACACTTCTCTCTATTAATTATAGCTAGCTAACACAATATATGAAACACCTAAATTAACCCCCAAAACCCCCAACCCCCCCCCTTTCAAAAAAAAAACAAAAACCCCAGCCACAGAAATGCTGACGCGTGGATGCCTATTGGTCCCGGTTGGTGCCACCAATCGGGACCAAAGGCCCTCCTGCCTGGGCTCCGCGCACAGGCCACATGGTGGCCCATCTGTCCCGGTTCTGGATTGAACCGGGACTAAAGGGACAGGGCATTAGTACCGACCCTTTAGTCCCGGTTCAGGAACCGGGACAAAAGGCTCTTACGAACCGGGACAACATGCCCTTTTTCTACTAGTGATCTCATATCCGTATAATCGCACCCAGTTTCAATATGTCCCTTCCATCAACAATTGCTCTCCATATCTGTGATGGGTGTGAGCCCACCTCTGCCTCGAAGATGGATGAGTTAGGATAATAAGCCGCCTTTAGAATGCGTGCACTCAAAGAAAGCGGCTCTGTCAGGCACCTCCAAGCATGTCTAGATAGTAGAGCCAGGTTAAAAACTTCCATATCCTTAAAACCAAGACCACCCAAGTTTTTGGGGTTTGTCATGACGTCCCAAGATACCCATGCAGGTTTCCTCCTCCCATGTTTTGAGCCCCACCAAAATTGTCGAATAATTGACGTTACACTATCACGTAGACCCCTCGGGAGGCGGAAGCAAGACATAGAGAAAACTGGTATGGCCTGTGCAACTGATTTTATCAACACCTCTTTACTTGCTACTGACAATAGTTTCTGCATCCACCCCTTCACTTTTTCCCACACTCTATCCCTCAGATAACGGAATGTGCCATTCTTTGACTAACCAACCTCTGTAGGCATCCCCAGATATTTTTCGCTTAGGGACTCATTCTGAACCTGAAGAATGTTTTTTTACTTGGTTCTTCAAAACCTCGGGGAAACCTTTGCTAAACAATATTGAGGACTTTTCAGTGTTGATTCTTTGGCAGGATGCATCGCAATGAGTACGAAGTAGGTTTGAAACCGCATTTGCTCCCTCCACACTAGACTTAAATAGCAACAGGCTGTCATCCGCAAACAGAAGGTGATTCACCACAGGAGCTGTGGGTGCCACCCTCACGCCGCCAAGTACCGATGACTGAGAACTATTTTTTAAGAGGCACGAAAGGCCCTCTGCTGCCAATAAGAATAGGTAAGGGGATCTCCCTACCTTATACCTCTGGATGGTTTAAATTGCTCCAATTTTTCTCCATTGAACAACACCGAGAAAGACACTGATTTTACCATTCCCATAACAATATCAGTCCATGCTGTGGAGAAGCCTAATTTCAGCATGATCGCATGTAGGTAAGCCCACTCAACCCTATCATACGCTTTCATCATATCCAACTTCAAGGCACATAGACTATTTGTCTTAGATTTGTTCCTCTTCATGAAATGCAAGCATTCATAAGCAAAAATAATATTATCTGTGATGAGTCTTCCAGGCACAAAAGCAGATTGTTCTTCGGAAATAATATCAGGCAAGATTTTCTTCAATCTGTTGGCAACGACCTTCGAGGCGATTTTATATAAGACATTGCAAAGGCTTATTGGCCTGAATTGAGATAAAAGGGTCGGACTAGCAACCTTTGGTATCAAAACTAACACCGTGTCATTGACTCCCTCAGGGCTCTCCTCCCCTCTAATGATGCGCAAAACCACCGCTGTCACTTCATCCCCACATAGGTCCCAATGTCTTTGGTAAAAGTGGGCCGGAAAACCATCGGGCCCCGGGGCTTTAGTCGGGAACATCTGGAACAGTGCCGTCTTCACCTCAACATTCGAGTAGGGCGCATCTAATGTGTTGTTCATCTCCTGAGTAACCTTGCGGGGTACATGCTGAAGCACTTCCTCCATTCCGCTCACTCCCTCAGAAGTATATAATGACTTGTAGAAATCTTGGACCATCTCCCTTAGTTCGGCCGGATCCTCTGTCACCACGCCAAGGGAGTTTGATAATGCCCGTATCATGTTCTTCTTGCACCTCAAGCTAGCCCGCATATGAAAGATTCTGACCGGTGGCTGGCGCTGTGTGCGTCTCTCGTGCGTGAAGCCTGCTTGTCGGTGCTCTTGGGCTCTTTATTACTTATGAAATGGGCTACTAATGGGCCTATAGGTCTCTCCATAGCCGCCCGCGACACTAGTCCACTAGAGTAGACCAGAGTGCCGAGCCAACTTCGCCCAAGAACCTACCGTCCTTCCGCTGAAGATCAAGCTGCAGCAGCGAGCGATGGCTCTGACCCGTCAGTTCCTCTTCCTCTTCCCTGCCGCCGTCCTGGCATGGCTCGCCTCCGCCTCCGCGTCGCCCTTTCTGCCGGGTCCGTGCTCCCTACTGCGTACTAGTACTAGTATTTTGCCTCTTGGAGCGGATTGTGATGGGTTCGTTCTGCTCTCTTGGTGCTTGACCAGACAGCGTGTCCCAGGCCAGCACCGGATCGACGGGGAAGAGGAGCTTGCTGCAGACCAAGAGGGGTACGTTGTCTCCTTTCTTCTTCTTCTTGCTCAGTTTAACCCTTTAGTCGCCATGACGGTTTCGGGATAGGTCCAAAGATGGAGAGATTTGGTCTAATATTAGAGAAGAGTTGGTTGGAAGTGATGCCGTTAGATACCCCTAACGGACCCTATTAGTCTCCATGAGACCAAGGCCGCGCTTGGAATGGATGTATTATAATACGGAGGTGTATAATTTACAAGTATAACTTACCGGTCGCTGTGCAAACTCCAGCCGAAAGTGAAACGACGGGGGTGAGGTGTGTATTTTTTACAAGTGTATTTAAAAGAGAAACGGTGATCCAAACAGGGCCCAAGGATTGAACATCACTTGGATTGATTTCGTCATTGTTGCTGTGTAAGGGGTTGGAATTGGGGAACGAGCGTATGCCTGTTTGTGAGCTGAGATGTTCTGCAACCAGCCGCATTTGATGGTGCGCATACTGAAGATACTGAATTCACATGCTTGTTAACCCAACATAACCTCTTGATTCTTCTCATATGCGTTTATATATAGGACTGAAAAGGCTGGTGTGGAGTTTCTGAACTGGTGCAAAACAGAGTTAAGCGGTAAGCAGTTCTGATGCGGAACCCCTCGGTACTCTGGTAAATGTCCGAACTCATGCGGAACCATTCTGATGTCCAAACATAGCCTTCCAATATATCGATCTTTATGTCTCGACCATTTCGAGACTCCTGGTCATGTCCATGATCACATCTGGAACTCTGAACTACCTTCGGTACATCAAAACACATAAACTCATAATATCGATCGTCATCGAACGTTAAGCGTGCGGACCCTACGGGTTCGAGAACTATGTAGACATGACCGAGGCTCACTTCCGGTCAATAACCAATAGCGGAACCTGGATGCTCATATTGGTTCCTACATATTCTACAAAGATCTTTATCGGTCAAACCGCATAACAACATACGTTGTTCCCTTTGTCATCGGTATGTTACTTGCCCGAGATTCGATCGTCGGTATCATCATACCTAGTTCAATCTCGTTACCGGCAAGTCTCCTTACTCGTTCCGTAATGCATCATCCCGTAACTAATTCATTAGTCACATTGCTTGCAAGGCTTATAGTGATGTGCATTACCAAGAGGGCCCAGAGATACCTCTCCGACAATCGGAGTGAAAAATCCTAATCTCGATCTATGCCAACTCAACAAACACCATCGGAGACACCTGTAGAGCATCTTTATAATCACCCAGTTACGTTGTGATGTTTGATAGCACACTAAGTGTTCCTCCGGTATTCGGGAGTTGCATAATCTCATAGTCATAGGAACATGTATAAGTTATGAAGAAAGCAATAGCAATAAACTAAACGATCATAGTGCTAAGCTAACGGATGGGTCAAGTCAATCACATCATTCTTTAATGATGTGATCACGTTCATCAAATGACAACTCTTTTCCATGGCTAGGAAACTTAACCATCTTTGATTAACGAGCTGGTCTAGTAGAGGCATACTAGGGACACTCTGTTTGTCTATGTATTCACACATGTACTATGTTTCCGGTTAATACAATTCTAGCATGAATAATAAACATTTATCATGATATAAGGAAATATAAATAACAACTTTATTATTGCCTCGAGGGCATATTTCCTTCAGTCTCCCACTTGCACTAGAGTCAATAATCTAGCTTACATAGTAATGATTCTAACACCCATGGAGTCTTGGTGCTGATCATGTTTTGCTCGTGAGAGAGGCTTAGTCAACAGGTCTGCAACATTCAGACCCGTATGTATCTTGCAAATCTCTATGTATCCCTCCTTAACTTGATCGCGGATGGAATTGAAGCGTCTCTTGATGTGCTTGGTTCTCTTGTGAAATCTGGATTCCTTTGCCAAGGCAATGGCAGCAGTATTGTCACAAAAGATTTTCATTCGACCCGATGCACTAGGTATGACACCTAGATCAGATATGAACTCCTTCCAGACTCCTTCATTTGCTGCTTCCGAAGCAGCTATGTACTCTGCTTCACACATAGATCCCGCCACGACGCTCTACTTGAAACTGCACCAACTGACAACTCCACCATTCAATAAAAATACGTATCTGGTTTGTGACTTAGAGTCATCCGGATTAGTGTCAAAGCTTGCATTGACGTAACCGTTTATGACGAGCTCTTTTTCACCTCCATAAATGAGAAACATATCCATAGTCCTTTTTAGGTATTTCAGCATGTTCTTGACCGCTGTCCAGTGATCCACTCTTGGATTACTTTGGTATCTCCCTGCTAAACTAATAGCAAGTCACACATCAGGTATGGCACACAGCATTGCATACATGATAGAACCTATGGCTGAAGCATAGGGAATGACTTTCATTTTCTCTCTATCTTCTGCAGTGGTCGGGCATTGAGTCTGACTCAACTTCACACCTTGTAACACAGGCAAGAACCCTTTCTTTGCTTGATCCATTTTGAACTTCTTCAAAACTTTATCAAGGTATGTGCTTTGTGAAAGTCCAATTAAGTGTCTTGATATATCTCTATAGATCTAGATGCCTAATATATAAGCAGCTTCACCAAGGTCTTTCATTGAAAAATTCTTATTCAAGTATCCTTTTATGCTATTCAGAAATTCGGTATCATTTCCGATCAACAATATGTCATCCACATATAATATTAGAAATGCTACAGAGCTCCCACTCACTTTCTTGTAAATACAGGCTTCTCCAAAAGTCTGTATAAAACCATATGCTTTGATCACACTATCAAAGTGTATATTACAACTCCGGGAGGCTTGCACCAGTCCATAAATGGATTGCTGGAGCTTGCACACTTTGTTAGCACCTTTTGGATCGACAAAACCTTCATGTTGCATCATATACAACTCTTCTTTAAGATATCCATTAAGGAATGCAGTTTTGACATCCATTTGCCAAATTTCATAATCATAAAATGCGGCAATTGCTAACATGATTCGGACGGACTTAAGCATCGCTATGGGTGAGAAGGTCTCATCGTAGTCAACTCCTTGAACTTTTCGAAAGCCTTGCACAACAAGTCGAGCTTTGTAGACAGTAATATTACCGTCAGCGTTAGTCTTCTTCTTGAATATCCATTTATTCTCTATTCATTGGGCAAGTCAACCAAAGTCCACACTTTGTTCTCATACATGGATCCCATCTCAGATTTCATGGCCTCCAGACATTTTGCAGAATCTGGGCTCATCATCGCTTCCTCATAGTTCGTAGGTTCGTCATGGTCAAGTAACATGACCTCCAGAACAGGATTACCGTACCACTCTGGTGCGGGTCTTACTCTAGCTGACCTACGAGGTTGGGTAGTAACTTGATCAGAAGTTTCATGATCATCATCATTAGCTTCCTCGCTTATTGGTGTAGGAATCACTGGAACTGATTTCTGTGATGAATTACTTTCCAATAATGGAGCATGTACGATTACCTCATCAAGTTCTACTTTCCTCCCACTCACTTCTTTCGAGAGAAACTCCTTCTCTAGAAAGGATCCATTCTTAGCAACGAATTTCTTGCCTTCGGATCTGTGATAGAAGGTGTACCCAACAGTCTCCTTTGGGTATCCTATGAAGACACATTTCTCCGATTTGGGTTCAAGCTTATCAGGTTGAAGTTTTTCACATAAGCATCGCAGCCCCAAACTTTAAGAAACAACAACTTGGGTTTCTTGCCAAACCACAGTTCATATGGTGTCGTCTCAATGGATTTAGAGACTGCCACATTCACTTTAAATAGGGCTCCGCCGAAATCCGTTGAGATGACACCGTATGAATTATGGTTTGGGAAGAAACCTAAGCTGTCATTTCTGAAAGTTTGGGAATGCGATGCTTATGTCAAGAAACTTCAACCTGAAAAGTTCAAACCCAAGTCGGAAAAATGCGTCTTCATAGGATAACCTAAGGAAACTATTGGGTATACCTTCTACCTCAGATTCGAAGGCAAGGTCTTTGTTGCCAAGAATGGATACTTTCTGGAGAAAGAGTTTCCCTGGAAAGAAGTAAGTGGGAGGAAAGTAGAACTTGATGAGGTAATGCCTCCTGAAGCGGAGAGTAGCACAGCTCAGGAAGATGTTTCTGTGGTGCATGCACCCGACTAGAGAAGAAGTTAATGATGATGATCATGAAACTTCGGATCAAGTTGATATTGAACTTCGTAGGTCCATAAGGACACATTCTGCACCAGAGTGGTACGAAAACCCTGTCCTGGAAATCATGTTGCTAGACAATGGTGCTTCGAACTATGAAGAAGCGATGGCGGGCCCGGATTCCAACAAATGGCTTGAAGCCATGAAATCCGAGATAGGATCCATGTATGAAAACGAAGTATGGACTTTGACAAACTTGCCCGATGATTGGCAAGCCATAGATAATAAATGGATATTTAAAAAGAAGACTGACGCGGATGGTAATGTGACCATCTATAAGGCTTGGCTTGTTGCTAAGGGTTATCGACAAGTTCAAGGAGTTGACTACGGTGAGACCTTCTCACCCGTAGCGAAGCTGAAGTCCGTCCAAATCATGTTAGCAATTGCCGCATTCTATGATTATGAGATATGGCAAATGGACGTCAAACGGCATTCCTTAATGGTTTCCTTAAGAAAGAATTGTAGATGATGCAGTCAGAAGGTTTTGTCGATCCTAAGAATGCTGATAAGGTATGCAAGCTCCAGTGCTCCATTTATGGGCTGGTGCAAGCGTCTCGGAGTTGGAACATTCGCTTTGATGAAATGATCAAAGCGTTTGGGTTTATGCAGACTTATGGAGAAGCATGTGTTTACAAGAAAGTGAGTGGGAGCTCTGTAGCATTTCTCATATTATATGTGGATGACATACTATTGATGGGAAATGATATAGAACTTTTGGAAAGCATAAAGGCCTACTTGAATAAGTGTTTTCTCAATGAAGGACCTTGGAGAAGCTGCTTACATATTAGGCATAAAGATCTATAGAGATAGATCGAGACGCCTCATTGGTCTTTCACAAAGCTCATACCTTGAAAAGATATGGAAGAAGTTCAATATGGATTAGTCCAAGAAGGGGTTCTTGCCTGTATTACAAGGTGTGAGATTGAGCACGGCTCAATGCCCGACCTCAGCAGAAGATAGAGAAAAGATGAGTGGCATCCCCTATGCCTCAGCCATAGGGTTTATTATGTATGCCATGTTGTGTTCCCGACCTGATGTGAACCTTGCCGTAAGTTTGGTAGGGAGGTACCAAAGTAATCCTGGTATGGAACATTGGACAATGATTAAGAATATCCTAAAGTATCTGAAAAGGACTAAGGATATGTTTCTCGTTTATGGAGGTGACGAAGAGCTCGTCGTAAAGGGTTACGTCGATGCTAGCTTCGACACAGATCTGGATGACTCCAAGTCAGAAACCGGATATGTGTATATTTTGAATGGTGGGGTAGTCAGCTGGTGCAGTTGCAAGCACAGCGTCGTGGCAGGATCTACATGTTAAGCGGAGTACATAGCTGCCTCGGAGGCAGCACAGGAAGTAGTCTGGATGAAGGAGTTCATCACTGACCTAGGAGTCATTCCCAATGCTTCAGGCCCGATGACTCTCTTCTGTGACAACACTTGAGCTATTTCCCTTGCCAAGGAGCCCAGGTTTCACAAGAAGACCAGGCATATCAAGCGTCACTTCAACTCCATTCGTGAATATATTCAAGATGGATACATAGATATTTGTAAAGTGCATACGGATCTGAATGTCACAGATCCGTTGACTAAACCTCTTCCACGAGAAAAACATGATCAACACCAGAACTCTATGGGTGTTCAATTCATCACAATGTAACTAGATTAATGACTCTAGTGCAAGTGGGAGACTGTTGGAAATATGCCCTAGAGGCAATAATAAAGTGGTTATTATTATATTTCCTTGTTCATGATGATTTTCTATTATTCATGCTATAATTGTATTGATCGGAAACCGTAATACATGTGTGAATACATAGATCGTAATATGTCCCTAGTAAGCCTCTAGTTGATTAGCTCGTTGAACAAAAGATGGTCATGGTTTCCTGACCATGGACATTGGATGTCATTGAACGGGATCACATCATTAGGAGAATGATGTGATGGAAAAGACCCAATCCTAAGCATAGCACAAGATCGTGTAGTTCGTTTGCTAAAAGCTTTTCTAATGTCAAGTATCATTTCCTTAGACCATGAGATTGTGCAACTCCCAGATACCATAGGAATGCTTTGGGTGTACCAAACATCACAACGTAACTGGGTGGCTATAAAAGGTGCACTACAAGTATCTCCGAAAGTGTCTGTTGGGTTGGCATGAATTGAGACTGGGATTTGTCACTCCGTATGACGGAGAGGTATCTCTGGGCCCACTCGGTAATGCATCATCATAACGAGCTCAATGTGACTAAGGAGTTGGTCACGAGACTTGCTGGTAACGGGATTGAGCGAGGTATAGAGATATCGACGATCGAATCTCGGGCAAGTAACATAACGATAGACAAAGGGAATTGTATACGAGATTGATTGAATCCTCGACATCGTGGTTCATCCGATGAGATCATCGTGGAACATGTGGGAGCTGATACGTCTCCGTCGTCTCTATAATTTTTGATTGTTCCATGCCAAAATTCTACAACTTTTATATACTTTTGGCAACTTTTTATACTATTTTTGGGACTAACATATTGATCCACTGCCCAGTGCCAGTTCATGTTTGTTGCATATTTTTTGTTTCACAGAAATTCCATATCAAACGGAGTCCAAACGGGATAAAAACTAACAAAGATTTTTTTGGAATATATGTGATTTTTGGGAAGAAGAATCAATGCAAGACGATGCCCGAGGGGGCCATGAGGCAGGGGGCGCGCCCTGGGCCCTCATGGCCACCCCATAAGGAGGTTGGTGCCCTTGTTTCACCACAGGAAAGCCAATATCCGGATAAAATCGTGTCCAAATTTCAGCCCAATCGGAGTTACGGATCTCCGGGAATTTAAGAAACGGTGAAAGGGCAGAATCAGGAACACGAAACAAAGAGAGACAGAGAGACAGATCCAATCTTGGAGGGGCTCTCGCCCCTCTGCCTCCATGGAGACCATGGACCAGAAGGTCAAGGAAGAATAAGAAGAAGGGGGGCTCTCTCCCCCTCTCTCCCGGTGGCGCCGGAACGTCGCCGGGGCCATCATCATGTGACGGCGATCTACACCAACACTTCTGTTATCTTCACCAACATCTTCATCACCTTCCCCCATCTATCTACAGCGTTACACTCTACCGCAACTCATTGTACCCTCTACTTGAACATGGTGATTTATGCTTCATATTATTATCCAATGATGTGTTGCCATCCTATGATGTCTGAGTAGATTTTTGTTGTCCTATCGGTAATTGGTGAATTGCTATGATTGGTTTAATTTGCTTGTGGTTATGTTGCTATCCTTTGGTGCCCATCATATGAGCGTGCGTGTGGATCACACCATAGGGTCAGTTTTATGTTGATAGGACTATGTATTGGAGGGCAAGAGTGACAGAAGCTTCAACCTAGCATAGAAATTAATGCATACGGGATTGAAGGGGGACCAATATATCTTAATGCTATGGTCGGGTTTTACCTTAATGAACGTTAATAGTTGCGGATGCTTGATAATAGTTCCAATCATAAGTGCATAGAATTCCAAGTCAGGGATGAGATGCTAGCAGTGGCCTCTCCCACATAAAACTTGATATCGGTCTAGTAACATAGTCAATTGCTTAGGGACAATTTCTCAACTCCTACCACCACTTTTCCACACTCGATCGCTATACTAACTTTATTGCTTATTTACCTAAAACAGCCCCTAGATTTTATTTACGTGCTCTTTATATTCTTGCAAACCTATCCCACAACACCTACAAAGTACTTCTAGTTTCATACTTGTTCTAGGTAAAGCGAACGTCAAGCATGCGTAGAGTTGTATCGGTGGTCGATAGAACTTGAGGGAATATTTGTTCTACCTTTATATCCTCATTGGGTTCAACACTCTTACTTATCGAAAGAGGCTACAATTGATCTCCTATACTTGTGGGTTATCAAGACCTTTTTCTGGTGCCGTTGCCGGGGAGTTATAGAGTGGGGTGAATATTCTCGTGTGTACTTGTTTGCTTTATCACTAAGTAGTTTTTATTTTGTGCTCTTGTTTTCTATCTTTAGTTATGGGTAGGAAACGCAAAATATCAAAAAAATAGTGGTACCTACTGAACCAATGGTTGAAGAACCACTCAAAATCTATCACACTACTGAAGCCTTTTACTTGGATTATCTTCGATCCCTATGTGCTCGGGATGAAACCCAACTAGCTTAGTTGAGGGCAAATCTTTAGATGAGCATGCTTGTTATGTGCGACACCGCATATCTGAAAAAGGGTAACTTTTACTGCATCAAATTCACCATTTGCAGTGCTATGCTTGGAATTTATGTGAAATATATGATTGTACTTGTTGTTCTAAAGACCCTAAGAAACACCTTCCTTACCAATGTGAGTTTAGTGATAATGGAATCGTATCTTCATATACTAAGGGTGTTTATAATTACTATGATGTTCAACAAATTGAAGAATTTGTTGCTTTTAGGGGTACTTGTGAAATTGCTTCTTTTATTGAAGAGTGTGATACTACTCTCTACAAATCTGAAAATTTGGCCATACTTAAATATTGCTATGATAATTATGCTTCTAATCCTAATATTAAACCATATATTGAGTACTCCTCCGCTGTCCAAGAAGAGACTAATATTTTGCAGGAGTCTATGGAAGAAGAAATTAATGATATTGTGAGCTCATTGGATGAAAAAGATGAGGAGGAGAGCGAAGAACAAAATGAGGAAGAGTGGATTGATCACCCGTTCCCACCATCTAATGAGAGTAACTCTTTATCCCATACATTGTTTAATTTCCCTTTGAATCTACCGAAGGATGAATGCTATGATGATTGTTATGATCCCGTTGATTCTTTTGAAATATCCCTTTTTGATGATGCTTGCTATGCTTGTGGCCAAGATGCCAATATGAATTATGCTTATGGAGATGAACTCGCTACAGTTCCTTATGTTAAAAAATTGTTGCTATTGCACCCACGCATGATAGTCCTATTATCTATTTGAATTCTCCCGACTACACTATATCGGAGAAGTTTGCCCTTATTAAGGATTATATTGATGGGTTGCATTTCACTACTACACATGATGATTTTGATAGATATAATATGCTTGTGCTTTCTGCTCCTACTTGCAATTATTATGAGAGAGGAACTACATCTCCGCCTCTCTATGTTTCCAATATGATTAAATTGCAAGAAACTTCTTATACTATGCATTGGCCTTTACTATGTGTGCATGCATTGTTGTTTTATGACATGCCGATGCATAGGAAGAGAGTTAGACTTCGTTGTTGCATGATATATGTTACTTTGTGCTCACTACACAAATCATTGTTAATTAAAATTGGCTTTGATATACCTTGGGATCCGGGTGGATTCATTACTTGAGCACTATATGCCTAGCTTAATGGCTTTAAAGGAAGCACTGCCAGGGAGACAATCCGGAAGTTTTAGAGAGTCATTTATTTATGTTGAGTGCTTTTATATAGTTTAAAAACAAAAAAAAATAAAGAGGGGAACCCAAAACTTTTCAAAAAGGAAAGTGAAAGTGAGAGAGACAAGCATTGTTGAAGTGGGGGAGCTCCTTGAACTTTGTTCATGCTCACGGAAACTTTGTGAATCTTGATTACATAAATTTTTCAACAAAAATAATTATCCCCTTGTACAATTCCATAGTATTATAAAAATAATGTACCAAGATTTTCCTTTAGGATGTTTACATTGCTTGTTGGTTTGTGCGGTGCAGAACGGAAACTTTGGCTGTAGTGCGCAGTTTTACATTTTTTTACTGGAACGTCAAACGGTTCTGAAACTTTTTTCACTGTCTTTCTATACAAACTTTTTATTTTTACTAATTTTTTCAGAATTTTTGGAGTACAAGAAGTATGATGAATGTTCAGATTACTATAGACTGTCCTGTTTAAGACAGATTCTGTTTTTGATGCATAGTTTGCTTGTTTTGATGAAACTATCAATTTCTATCAGTGGATTAAGCCATGGAAAAGTTATATTACAGTATATACAATGCAAAAACAAAATATGAATTGGTTTGAAACAATACTTAGAGTAGTGATTTGATTTATTATACTAACAGATCTTACCGAACTTTCTGCTAAGTTTTGTGTGATTGAAGTTTTCAAGTTTTGGGAGAGATCACGATGGATGAAGGAATAAGGAGTGGCAAAAGCCTAAGCTTGGGGATTCCCTAGGCACCCCAAGGAAATATTCAAGGAATTCCAAGCAACCAAGCTGGGTATGCCTCGGAAGGCATCCCCTCTTTCTTCTAACAATCATCGGTAATTTTACTTGGAGCTATATTTTTATTCGTCACATGATATGCGTAAATCTTGGAGCGTCTTTTGCATTTAGTTTTCACTTTTCTTTGATTCACCATGCTGGTATGAGATAGTCCTTGGTTGATTTATAGAATGCTCATTGCACTTCACTTATATCTTTTGAGTATGGCTTTATAGAATGTTTCATGTGATTCACTTATATCTTTTGAAGTTTGGATTGCCTGTTTCTCTTCACATAGAAAACCGCCATTTTTAGAATGCTCTTTTGCTTCACTTATATTTGTTAGAGCATGGGCATATCTTTTGTATAAAGGATTAAACTCTCTTGCTTCACTTATATCTATTTAGAGAGATGACATGAACTGGTCATTCACATGGTTAGTCATAAAATCCTACATAAAACTTGTAGATCACTGAATATGATATGTTTGATTCCTTGCAATAGTTTTGTGATATAAAGATGGTGATATTAAAGTCATGCTAGTGGGTAGTTGTGGATTGTAGAAATACTTGTGTTGAAGTTTGTGATTCCCATAGCATGCATGTATGGTGAACCGTTATGTGATGAAGTCGGAGAATGTGGTATTTATTGATTGTCTTCCTTATGAGTGGCGGTTGGGGATGAGCGATGGTCTTTTCCTACCAATCTATCCCTCTAGGAGCATGCGTGTAATACTTTGTTTGATGACTAATAGATTTTTGCAATAAGTATGTGAGTTCTTTATGACTAATGTTGAGTCCATGGATTATACGTACTCTCACCCTTCCATCATTGCTAGCCTCTTCAGTACCATGCATTGCCCTCTCTCACCTCGAGAGTTGGTGCAAACTTCGCCGGTGCATCCAAACCCCGTGATACGATACAGTCTATCACACATAAGCCTCCTTATATGTTCCTCAAAACAACCACCATACCTACCTATTGTGGCATTTCCATAGCCATTCCAAGATATATTGCCATGCAACTTCCATCATCATCATATATATGACTTGAGAATTCATTGTCATATTGCTTTGCATGATCGTCAGATAGCTAGCATGATGTTTTCATGGCTTGTCCGTTTTTTGATGTCATTGCTACGCTAGATCATTGCACATCCCGGTACACCGCCGGAGGCATTCATATAGAGTCATATTTTGTTCTAGTACCGAGTTGTAATATTGAGTTGTAAGTAAATAAAAGTGTGATGATCATCATTATTAGAACATTGTCCCATGTGAGGTTATCAAAATAAAAGTGGCCAAAGAAGCCTACCGAAAAAAGAAAAAAAGAAAAATAAAAATAAAAAAAGAGAGAAAAGAGAGAAGGGACAATGTTACTATATTTTTACCACACTTGTGCTTCAGAGTAGCACCATGTTCTTCATATAGAGAGTCTCTTGAGTTATCACTTTCGTATACTAGTGGGAATTTTCATTTTAGAACTTGGCTTGTATATTTCGATGATGGGCTTCCTCAAATGCCGGAGGTCTTCATGAGCAAGCAAGTTGGATGCACACCCACTTAGTTTCCAGTTTGAGCTTTCATACACTTATAGCTCGTAGTGCATCCGTTGCATGGCAATCCCTACTCCTCACATTGACATCAATTTATGGGCATCTCCATAGCCCGTTGATTAGCCGCGTCAATGTGAGACTTTCTCCTTTTTGTCTCCTCCACACAACCTCCATCATCATATTCTATTCCACCTATAGTGCTATATCCATGGCTCACGCTCATGTATTGTGTGAAAGTTGAAAAGGTTTGAGAACGTCAAAAGTATGAAACAATTGCTTGGCTTGTCATCAGGGTTGTGCATGATTTGAATATTTTTTGTGGTGAAGATGGAGCATAGCCAGACCATATGATTTTGTAGGGATAACTTTCTTTGGCCATGTTATTTTGAAAAGACATGATTGCTTTATTAGTATGATTGAAGTATTATTGTCTTAATGTAAAATGATAGACTATTGCTTTGAATCACTCCTGTCTTAATATTCATGCCATGATTAGATTACATGATCAAGATTATGCTAGGTAGCATTCCACATCGAAAATTATCTTTTTTGTCATTTACCTACTCGAGGACGAGCAATAATTAAGCTTGGGGATGCTGATACGTCTCCATTGTATCTATAATTTTTGATTGTTCCATGCCAATATTCTACAACTTTTATATACTTTTGGCAACTTTTTATACTATTTTTGGGACTAACATATTGATCCAGTGCCTAGTTCCAGTTCATGTTTGTTGCATGTTTTTTGTTTCATAGAAAATTCATATCAAACTGAGTCGAAACAGGATAAAAACTGATAGAGATTTTTTTGGAATATATGTGATTTTTGGGAAGAAGAATCAATGCGAGACGATGCCTGAGGGGGCCACGAGGCAGGGGGAGCACCCTGTTGGGTTCTATGGTAGGGTGCGTCGACTACAAATTAAAATTTTCCTATGCGCAGAACGACCAAGAACATGCTACAGGAGATGGATCACAGTTCGTTACCACTAGACGCGTAGTGCCGTGTAGCGGAAGAAGAGTTGGGGCAGCGTGTCCGCGTGGATCGTCTCCTCCTCGTCTGATCTCCCTCGTACAGCCGGTAGTCGGTTCCCACGTACAGGTTCGCCGGAATGGTGCAAGTGCGCCGCCTCTAACGGTATCCGCGCGTGCAGGAGGAATGTCGTGCAGCGGACTGCTAGGTCCAATCACACAACCGGCGGCGAGTGGAGGCACTACTAGGAAAAGGGTTATAGCTAATATGGACATTAATGGCGCACCACATATGTGGTGCGCCACTGCTATATAGCAGTGGCGCACCATGTGTAGGTACGCCAATAATGTCCATATCACTTTTTTTGGAAAAAAAATCAAAATATGATACGTAATATGACCAGGAAGTTTGAAATATTTTTTCAAAATTTCATCACACTCATGAACATGAACAAAGTCCTAGACATCAACAAGGTTTAATAGGATTGATATGATAGATATATCAACAAGTGTCTGTGAAGTGAGTTGGTGCTGGGGTTGGATAGAACTGCGAAGTTAAGTGTGCTTGGGCTAGAGTAGTGTGAGGATGGGTGACCTTCTAGAAAGTTTGACCACGGAGTGCGATTTGACTTGAGATTAAGCATAGTGACCCGAGATTATGAGATTAAGCATAGTGACCCGAGATTAAGAAAAAAATTGAAAAAAAATTCTGAAAAAAAAACTAAAAAAATTTGATAGTAATGGTGCACTTCTATGTGGTGCGCCATTACTAAGTCAGATAGTAATGGCGCACCAGATAGGCATAGTAATGGTGCACTATCAAATTAGTACCAGATAGGTATGGCGCACCAGATAGGTATAGGTGCGCCATTACTATCTGGGATACTAATGGCGCACCAGAGGTGCGCCATTAGTATTTGTTACTAATGGCATGATAATAGTGGCGCACCTATAGTGCGCCATTAATGGCCAAAACAGGTGCGCCACTAATTAGTCTTTTCCTAGTAGTGAGGTGTCTATTCGCAACACATGCAAACCCTAGTGACAGCATCGAAGCGATCAACCACATGAGTTTGCCGCACCCCACTTTATATAGGTGTCCGTCGCGGGCTCAATACTTGGTCCTCGCACGGACCCTAAAGCCCATAAGGCTACTCGGCCATAATCCGAATACAACTCGGATCACATCCGACCAGTGTCCTCGGATCCAACCTCGTAGGTTCCTTCCCTTAAGCGCGCGACCCCTTAGGTTCAAGCCGCCTTGGTCGCAATTCAGATCAAATCCAGACTACATGGTTGGTAGCAGCCTCTAGCAAGGCGTGCCGACCACCAAGCTGACGATGAAGCTGGTTAGGCGAACATGTACATCACACTTCCATTCCTTTTGCCACACGATATAGTTGTCGGGCTCAAGGAGAGTATGTCATCCTTGTGCTAGCCCGACCTCTTTCTCATTCCAGTGATGCCGACCGCAAACCAGATTATCTCATAATCCTTGTCGCATGGCCATACTTATCCTGGTCGGATCACACAAGGGGCCCAGAGTATATCTCTCCTGATCGGAGGGGCCAATCCCATCTTGCTCGACCATGTCTCGCAGCATGGGTCTGGACAAGCCTGAAACCTACCTTTGTAACTACCCAGTCATGGAGTAGCGTTTGGTTGGCCCAAAGCAAGTCTGTTACCGCCCCAAGTATATGCGCCAGCTCAGGTCTTAGGACATAGAACCTATGTTGTACTAGAGACTCACATATGACATATCCCTGCATCTCATAGTTGGGTCTGTCCGACTCGAACCTTATCTCAACACGGATCCGACTACGTCGAATCTGACCAGATCCTTCCAAGTCCGTATTATCCAGTTAGCATCTAATGCCTCATGGCTACTGAGACCAAGCCATCGACCGTGTCATATGCCAGTCTAGATGGTTGCGCGTCCACATAGTCCTTTCGACTAGGGACCTTTTAGGACGTTCATCTTACAATGCATAGTCCCACAAACAAGTCACGTACTTGCTGATACACATCATAGATAATGTCCAAGGACTATCTTTATTCATAAACACATAGGAAATATCATCATACATGATTGCCTCTAGGGCATATCTCCAACACGCCCCAGGGTGTCAGGCGCGCCCTGGGCCCTCGTGGCCACCCCATAAGGAGGTTAGTGCCCTTCCTTCGCCACAAGAAAGACAATATCCGGATAAAAATCGTGTCCAAATTTCATCCCAATCGGAGTGACGGATCTCCGGAAATTCAAGAAACGGTGAAAGGGCAGAATCAGGAACGCAGAAACAGAGAGAGACAGAGAGACAGATCCAATCTCGGAGGGGATCTCGCCCCTCCGCCTCCATGGAGACCATGGACCAGAGGGGAAACCCTTCTCCCATCTAGGGAGAAGGTCAAGAAAGAATAAGAAGAAGGGGGGATCTCTCCCCCTCTCTCCCGGTGGCGCCGGAACGCCGCCGGGGCCATCATCGTGTGACGGCGATCTACACCAACACCTCTGTTATCTTCACCAACATCTTCATCACCTTCCCCCATCTATCTACAATGTTACACTCTACTGTAACCCATTGTACCCTCTACTTGAACATGGTGATTTATGCTTCATATTATTATCCAATGATGTGTTGCCATCCTATGATGTCCGAGTAGATTTCCGTTGTCCTATCGGTAATTGGTGAATTGCTATTATTGGTTTAATTTGCTTGTGGTTATGTTGCTGTCCTTTGGTGCCCATCATATGAGCGCGCGCGTGGATCACACCATAGGGTTAGTTGTATGTTGATAGGACTATGTATTGGAGGGCAAGAGTGGCAGAAGCTTCAACCTAGCATAGAAATTGATGCATACGGGATTGGAGGGGGGTCAATATATCTTAATGCTATGGTTGGGTTTTACCTTAATGAACGTTAGTAGTTGAGGATGCTTGCTAATAGTTCCAATCATAAGTGCATAGAATTCCAACGAAGGGATGACATGCTAGCAGTGACCTCTCCCACATAAAACTTGCTATCGGTCTAGTAACATAGTCAATTGCTTAGGGAAAATTTCGCAACTACTAACACCACTTTTCCACACTCGCTATACTAACTTTATTGCTTCTTTACCTAAAACAGACCCTAGTTTTTATTTACGTGCTCTTTATATTCTTGCAAACCTATCCCACAACACCTACAAAGTACTTCTAGTTTCATACTTGTTCTAGGTAAAGCGAACGTCAAGCGTGCGTAGAGTTGTATCGGTGGTCGATAGAAATTGATGGAATATTTGTTATACCTTTAGCTCCTCGTTGGGTTCGACACTCTTACTTATCGAAAGAGGCTACAATTGATCCCCTATACTTGTGGGTTATCAGGAGCCAACATGGGTATCCAGATCCCGCTGTTGGTTATTGGCCGGAGAGATGTGTCGGTCATGTCCGCATGGTTCCCGAACCCGTAGGGTCTACACACTTAACGTTCGGTGACGCTAGAGTTGTTATGGGAAATTGTATGCGGTTACCGAAGGTTGTTCGGAGTCCTGGATGAGATCCCGGACGTCACGAGGAATTCCGGAATGGTCTGGAGGTGAAGAATTATATATGGGAAGTCCAGTTTCAGTCGCCGAAATAATTTTGAGGGTTGTCGGTATTGTACTGGACCACCGAAAGGTGTTCGGGGGTCCGCCGGGTGGGGCCACCTACCCCAGTGGGCCAAGTGGGCTGAACAAGGGTGGGAACCAGCCCCCTATTGAGCTGGTGCGCCCCCACCACCAAGGGCCCAATGCGTCTAGGTTTGAAAACCCTAGAGGGTGGGGGCGCCTCCCACTTAACTTGGGGGGCAAGTCCCCCCCCCTTGCCCCCCCTCTAGATGCATCTAAGGGGGGGCGGCCCCCTCTTCCTTCACCCTATAAATAGAGGGGGTGGGAGGGCTGCCGTACCCCTCCCCTGGAGCAGCCCCCCTCTCCAACACCTCCTCCTCCATAGTGTTTGGTGAAGCCCTGCCGGAGAACTGCAAGCACCACCACCATGCCGTCGTGCTGCCGGAGCTCTCCCTCAACTTCTCCTCTCCCCTTGATGGATCAAGAAGGAGGAGATGTCCCCGGGCTGTATGTGTGTTGAACACGGAGGCGTCATCCGTTCGGCGCTAGATCGGATCTTCCGCGATTTGAATCACCGCGAGTACGACTCCATCATCCGCGTTCCTTGTAATGCATCCGCTTAGTGATCTTCAAGGGTATGAAGATGCACTCCCTCCCTCTCGTTGCTAGCATCTCCTAGATTGATCTTGGTGACACATAGGAAAATTTTGAATTATTGCTACGTTCCCCAACACACGGCATCCTCATTAGGAGTACCAGAAAATTGGTCTTTCATAACAAGATTCAGCAAAGCGGTATTCATATCACAAGTCTCCGCACTAGTGGCGGGAGGAGCAAGCGGAGTGCCAATAAAATCATTGTTGTTGGTACTTGAGAAATCACATAACTTGGTGTTCTCTTGAGTCATGATGACCACACAACAAGATTGCACTCAAAAATAGATCTGGCAAGAAAGCGGCAAACGAAAAAGAGAGGCGAATAAAACGACAATTTTTTTGTGAAGTGGGGGAGAGGAAATTGAGAGGCAAATGGCGAATAATGTAAATTGCAAGGAGATGACATTTTTGATTAGGAACCTGGTTATGTTGAAGATGCTCCCCGGCAACGGCGCCAGAAATTCTCCTTGATGGTAGCTGCAACTACGTCGGTATTTCCACGGAGAGGGAGGGATGATTTAGCACAGTGACGGTAGGTATTTCCCTCAGTTATGAAACCAAGGTATCCAACCAGTAGGAGAACCAAGCAACACAATGTAAACAACACCTGCACACAAACAACAACACCTCGCAACCCAACGAGTTAAAGGGGTTATCAATCCCTTCCGGGGTACGGCGCCTCAAGATAGGCAAGCGGACGTGAGGTAAATTGTAGTAGATTGATAGATTGAACGCTAAATAAAATAAATAAAGATAAAATGCAGCAAGGTATTTTTGTATTTTTTTGGTTTAATAGATCTGAATAAAAATGCAAAGGGAAAGTAGATCGGAAGGAAAATATATGAGAAAGAAGACCCGGGGGCTGTAGGTTTCACTAGTGGCTTCTCTCAAGAAAAATAGAAAATGATGGGTAAACAAATTATTGTTGGGAAATTGATAGAACTTCAAATAATTATGACGATATCCAGGCAATGATCATTACATAGGCATCACGTCCAAGATTAGTAGACCGACTCCTGCTTGCATCTACTACTATTACTCCACACATCGACCGCTATCCAGCATGCATCTAGTGTATTAGGTTCACGGAAACATGGAGTAATGCAATAAGAACGATGACATGATGTAGACAAGATCCGTTTATCTATATGGCGGTAGATATAGATCTCGCCTTTTTATCCTTAGTAGCAACGATACATACGTGTCGTTTCCCTTTCTGTCACTGGGATCGAGCACCGTAAGATCGAACCCACTACCGGGCACCTCTTCCCATTGCAAGATAAATAGATCAAGTTGGCCAAACAAAATCCAAATATCGGAGAAGAAATACGAGGCTATAAGAGATCATGCATATAAGAGATCACAGAAACTCAAATAACTTTCATGGATATAAAAAGATATGACTGATCATAAACTCAAAGTTCATCAGATCCCAACAAACACACCGAAAAAGAGTTACATCATATGGATCTCCAAGAGACCATTGTATTGAGAATTCAGCGGGAGAGAGATGAAGCCATCTAGCTACTAACTACGAACCCGAAATTCTACAAAGAACTACTCACGCATCATCGGAGAGGCACCAATGGAAGTGGTGAACCCCTCTATGATGGTGTCTAGATTGGATCTAGTGGTTCTGGACTCTGCGGCGGCTCGATGAATATTTCGTCGACTCCCCTAGGGTTCTGGTATTTTTGGGGTATTTATAGAGCAAAGAGGCAGTCCGGGGGGCACCCGAGGTGGGCACAACCCACCAGGGCGCGCTAGGGCCTCCTGGCGTGCCCTGGTGGGTTGTCCCCTCCTCGGGACTCCCCCTAGGTGCAACCAGGGCCCATCTGCTTCCTTTTGGCCCATAAAAAATCATCGTGAAGTTTCGTGGCATTTGGACTCCGTTTGATATTGATTTCATGCGATGTAAAAAACATGGAAAAAAACAGGAACTGGCACTTGGCACTATGTCAATAGGTTAGTACCAAAAAATGATATAAAATGACTATAAAATGATTATAAAACATCCAATATTGATAATAAAACAGCATGGAACAATAAAAAATTATAGATACATTGGAGACGTATCAATGGCCACAATGTCCACATGATTGCAATGCGTTCGACATGGTAAATCCCAAGGCAATGAGCTTGCCACTTCATGACACACTTGTAATTGTGTCGCATAAGGTAATGTTTAAAACTTTAAAAACAAATCATATTAGGCATGATCTACTCCCGAATCTCTTCCCACCCTCGCTAATGATGGTCGCGATGTCCACATGATTGCAATGCATTCGACGTGGTAAATCCCAAGGCAATGAGCTTGCCACTGCACAATACACTCGTCATTGTGTCGCTCAAGGGAATGTCTAAAACTTTAAAAACAAATCTCATCGGCCATGAAGTACTCCTGAATCTCTTCCCACCCTCACCGATGATGGTCGTGATGTCCACATGGTCGCAATGCATTCGACGTGGTAAATCCCAAGGCAATAAGCTTGCCACTACATGACTCACTTGACACTGTGTCGCACAAGGGAATGTCTAAAACTAAAAAAAATCTCATCGTCCATGAACTACTCCTGAATCTCTTCCCACCCTCGCTGATGATCACTGCGATGTCCACATGATCACAAGGCATTCGACGTGGTAAGTGCGAAGGCAATAAGCTTGTCACTTCATGATAACTTTGTCATTGTGTCGCGCAAGGGAATGTTTAAAACTTTAAAAACAAATCTCATCGGCCATGAACTACTCATGAATCTCTTCCCACCCTCGACGAGGATGGCCGCGATCTCCACATGATCGCAATGCATTCGACGTGGTAAATCCCAAGTCAATGAGCTTGCCACTGCACGACACACTTGTCATTGCGTCGCACAGGGGGTGTTTAAAACTTTAAAAACAAATATCATCTGCCATGAACTACTCCCGAATCCCATACATAAATTATCGGTTCCAAGTGTTTCATCATTTTTTTGAAGTTTCGAGCGTTTCTCGGTGATCTCGTCAGGATGCCTCGTCTCTCTTCGTTGTCAAGGTTGTTGGAAGAAAATTGTTCAAAATTTTAACTTGTATCTTTCCATCTTCACTTTCTCCCAATCACCCTTTTATTTCTGGAGTTCTTCCCGGAGGCTCGGCACGGTGGTTGTTCATCATGGATTATTCAATTTCTGTTTGTTCATCAAGTTTGTTTTGCCAATCTTGAGGTTTTTCTCTTTCTCAAGAATCTAATCTCCAAGCTATTCTACTTGGTGCCATCATTAAGGTGTCCAAGTGGCCTTTCATCACGATTTCCTTTGAAGAGTTCAAGCATTGCTCTTCTTGCATTCCGAAGTGCAAGTTCTTTCTCCCCTTTTCTTCTAAGAGTTGTGACTTATCACTTTTCATTTCCTATCTAAGCTTGAGGTTGTTGAAGAAGTTGTGTTATATCATTCATGAATCATGAGGAGCCATGAAAAGAAGTTGTTCGAGAAGGATATCTTTTCAGCCTATTCCATAAAGAATTTCTAGGAATGAGTTATCTTGGGATAGATTTTACCTAAAGCCTTCCCTAGGGAATGTTGTTATTTTTGGTGCTTATCGATGATCCAAGATTCGTTTTTCCTCTCGTTGAAAGAGTTTTGTATAATGTTTACGTTAGTGGCAGGTTTTTGCCCAAATGTTTTGGAATGTTTTCCATAAGCACATTGGATGTTAATCTTTTGGTTGTTGAGGTTTCAACAACTACGTTCAAGCCTTCCTCGTAAGATTGTTATTTCAAGTTCTTTGTGCTACAAGATGTTGGATTCTTATTATTTTAGATCAAAGTATATAGCTATCTTTCATTTGTTTCGGAGGCATCATGTTGTTGCTCTCTTCGAAGTTCTATCCATCTTCTCAAGACCATGTTGTATTCCTTATTTCCTTTTTCAACCGGAGTGCTTTCAAATTCTTCTTTTCATGTCTTTCGTAACTTTGGTGTCCCACGTTTGTCAAAGAAGCAACTTAGTTTTACCTCTTCATCTTGTCATTCCTAGATCTCATAACGAGATATCTTATAAGTGGGGGAGAGTTGTAACACCCTGACACCGGTTCCCTAGATTCTTTCCATATTATAACTATTATATTGGGTATTTATTGATTCATTGCATTTATCATGTCATCATTCGCGTTGCATCGCCAGTCCATTGTCGTTGTACCGGAGTTATCCGGGTGTTTTTATATAATTGAAATATATTCAGATGTCAATATTTTGTAAAAACATTTTAAATTTTGCAGAATTATGAATATTTTCAAGTTATACAAAAAATTCCTTAACAACAAACTTATGAATTCTAAAAATTTCACATAAATATCCAAATTTTGCATAATTAAAACAATATTTATTTATTCTAATTTAGGAAGTATTTTTATTATTCAAAATTATAGAATTATTACTATAATCAGAAATACTATTTTATTTATATGATTGTTTCAAAAATAATACATCAATACCTTTTGAAATTGCTTGAACATTTTGCTAAATAATTTTTTGTACGTATAATATAATTAATGAAGGGGAGCCTTGGCGCAGTGATAAATCTGTTGCCTTGTGACCATGAGGTCACGGGTTCAAGTCTTGAAAAGGGAGCTACATGCACCGGGCTGCCCCTTTTTTATGTATAATATAATTAATATTCATAAAACATGAGCGTTTTAACTTTATTTTCATTACTATCATTACAAAAAAATTAACATGTGCAACATGGGCCATACAAACGGTAGCCCATTTAAACATACAGGCGTTTTCCTTTACAAGGGTCATTATCCTTATTGCGCATCAGAATTGTTGTGGTGTTGTGGCTGTAGCAGCCGGCTTACTAGTAAACAATCTTTTGAAAAATATAATTCAATTAGCAAACATTCTTTAAAATTAGTAAACATTCTTCAAATTTAAGACTTTTAAATTAATATAAACCTTACCAAACTAAAAACCACTATCTTGTTTAGGTATTGTAACATCCCAAATTTTCAATTTGGAATGTTATACATAGATCATTCTTGCATATCATATTTTGTTGCATTTCGTCTCGCGATCCTCGAAATCCTAAGCAACTCAAGGACCCTCGGAGAGAGTTGGGGATTTCCCCGGTTTTCAAATTTGAGCTTATCAAATTTTGAAACGAGGATTTTGGTTTTAATTATTTTCTCTCCAAAAATATTTCATATTAAAATATATGAGAGGAGATAATATGACTTCTCCAAAATAAATGAAATATTGGAGGAAAAATATTAAAATCAAATATTTGTTTTTATTTGGATTTTTTTTGCAATTTTATTTGCATTAGAAAAATTGCACGTTTTTCAAAGTTGCATTTTAGGGCCAAGAAAATGTTCATCTCGTTCTAAATATTTCATTTAGACGGTGAAAATTTGTTTTGCCATTTTTGGATTTTTATTTTATTTTCTAGGATTTTTTTAGTTTCACCGAATATATTTAAAAAAATGCGCAGAGGCTAACAAGGCCAAAGCCCAGCCGTCAACCCGCTCCCTCCCGCGCGTCGTCTCCCTCCTGGAGACTGGCCGTGCCCCGCCGCCACCGACTCAGAGGAGTCCGAGCCGGACTCCCCTCCCCGCCGCCTTTGCCCCTCCTCCAAGCCAGCACCCCCCTCCTTAAATACTCAGCCCCCCACCACTACCACCACCCGCCACCGCCGCCGCGCCGCCTCGCCCCGCCGTCGCCGCCGCGTCTTGCCGGACCGACGAGGTAGCCGTTGCCGCCGGTTTTTTTAAAGAAAACCAATTTGGTTTTTTTAGAAAAACCCTAGTTCGTTTTTTAGATCGGTTCGCCGGTTTTTCACGGTTTTTCTTTTTAGCGCACGTTCGTCCGTACGTTCGTTTTAACGAATGGTTTTCGCTCATTAGTTACAGACAACAAACGCTCGTTCGTTAGCCTGTTCGTCAGCTTTCTTTTATCGGATTTTTCCGCGGTTATTTCTGATCGCGATTTCTCATCCGATTTTTGTTCTAGTTTATCTTTTCGCTCGTTTGTCGGAATCAGGCGATTCAAGCGCCTAGATCTTCGTCTCGAGACCCTCTTTCTGTTTAACCAACTTAAACAAGGTTTTGGTACTGTAAAATTTGACCTAGGTCCAAATTAGTAAACGGATCTTGTTTCTTTCGCCGTTTGAGTTTCGTTGCTCCGTTTGATTTGATTCTTTTTGCTAACCGGAGTTCTTAAGTTGAACTTTCTGGTAGATCTTCTTATTTGAGTTTTACCCGTGCTTCTTTGCTTGATTGCTTATGTATGCTATTGTTTGTTTGCGATAGAATTCCCGGAGTGCGGAGCGTGTTATTTGGAGTCCCTAGGTTTCGCGGATCGTCAGCAAGGCAAGTAACACTTTGATCATACCCCTTTATCACCCAGTTTTTATGCATTAGTTCCAATCCTCAAACATTGCATGGTTAGGATGTATTTAACATGTGGGTTGGGAAGTAGTTGATGAGGTAGAACCTATTGCCTTGTTACATTCAAACCTTGGGAGTTACTTATACGAATTGCTTATGCTGCTATGCTACGCTCGTAGACGTGGTTGGGGTGAGTGAAATCCATGACAGATGTGAGATTGTTAATTAATGGTTCAACTTAAGGTGGCAACTTAAATACACATCTGGGTGGATTGAGGCACCTGGAGTACCCAGTGTTGCCTGTATTTTTTGGAAATCCCGGGGTTCCGTGTGATTTTCTTATGGACCGCCACCCAGGCTCAAAGGGAACTGAGATGATTCATGCTAGAAACTTCCGTGTGCAGCCATAAGCTATTATGGGCTCTAGCATAGTTGAGTAAGTTACGTGAAGCTCTTGAAGAGGTGGATCAGCAGGTAGTGGGTCCTTCAGAGGGCCATTGGAGTTTGCAACTAGTTTCTCCTCCCCTTTTGAGGAAGGTGGAAAAAAGTTCCATACCACTATTTATCGGGCGGTCGACCTTATTACTTTTTTTAGATTAGTGGTTAACCCGCTCAGCTCCCTTATGATGACTTGAACATGATCTCCTTTCTAAATATCTGATCATACAGCCAGCACAGGGCTTAGCGGATGTAGGTTAGAGATCAGTTTGAACTGTGATCTTTCTCTTGCAGCATGAAAGTGTTCATGGATTTGAGTGGAAATGAAAGAAGAAATCGTCTATCTAGACAGAGTATGTGTATTATTCGGTCCATGCTTGCCCTTCTAGGCCCTTTAGATCTATATCTATCTTACTATCGAAAAGGGTTTTAGGAGGAGCAGAGCAAGTCGCGTTTACAGCCAGCAGTTCTTATGGGCGTAACTCCCTCTAGTATTCCAATAATCTCCTTTCCTCCAATATGTCACTAGTATTCAAGTATGCGGCTCGTATTAGTATGCCAGGCGTTCGAGAGACCAGAATTCTTTTCGTAGCCTTCCCTTCAATATGCCATCTTGTCTTGCGGTGCTCTATCCTTCCAAGCAAGCATGTGCTCGGGGAGCACTCCTTTTATCATTCATAAAATATGCTTATCTCTCCTTGGTCGTAAAGCTTCGCTTTGCTTTCATTTCTTGAAAATGCCATTGGAGTTTCTGAAGGAAATATGCCCTAGAGGCAATAATAAAGTTATTATTTATTTCCTTATATCATGATAAATGTTTATTATTCATGCTAGAATTTTATTAACCGGAAACATAATACATGTGTGAATACATAGACAAACAGAGTGTCACTAGTATGCCTCTACTTGACTAGCTCGTTAATCAAAGATGGTTATGTTTCCTAACCATGGACAAAAAGTTGTTATTTGATTAACGGGATCACATCATTAGGTGAATGATCTGATTGACATGACCCATTCCATTAGCTTAGCACCCGATCGTTTAGTATGTTGCTATTGCTTTCTTCATGACTTATACATGTTCCTATGACTATGAGATTATGCAACTCCCGTTTGCCGGAGGAACACTTTGGGTGCTACCAAACGTCACAACGTAACTGGGTGATTATAAAGGAGCATTACAGGTGTCTCCAAAGGTAGATGTTGGGTTGGCGTATTTCGAGATTAGGATTTGTCACTCCGATTGTCGGAGAGGTATCTCTGGGCCCTCTCAGGTAATGCACATCACATAAGCCTTGCAAGCATTGCAACTAATGAGTTAGTTGCGAGATGATGTATTACGGAACGAGTAAAGAGACTTGCCGGTAACGAGATTGAACTAGGTATTGGATACCGACGATCGAATCTCGGGCAAGTAACATACCGATGACAAAGGGAACAACGTATGTTGTTATGCGGTCTGACCGATAAAGATCTTCGTAGAATATGTAGGAGCCAATATGGGCATCCAGGTCCCGCTATTGGTTATTGACCGGAGACGTGTCTCGGTCATGTCTACATTGTTCTCGAACCATAGGGTCCACACGCTTAAGGTTTCGATGACAGTTATATTATGAGTTTATGAGTTTTGATGTACCGAAGGAGTTCGGAGTCCCAGATGAGATCGGGGACATGACGAGGAGTCTCGAAATGGTCGAGACGTAAAGATCGATATATTGGACGACTATATTCGGATTTCGGAAAGGTTCCGAGTGATTCGGGTATTTTACGGAGTACCGGAGAGTTACGGGAATTCGCTGGGAGAAGTATTGGGCCTTGATGGGCTTTAGTGGGAAGAGGAGAAAAGGCCTGCTGCGCCCCCCCTCCCCTCTAGTCCGAATTGGACTAGGGAAAAGGGGGCCGGCCACCTTTCCTACTCCTCCACTTCCTTCTCCCTTCCTCCCCTCTTGGTGGACTCCTACTAGGACTTGGAGTCCTAGTAGGACTCCACATCCTGGCCGCGCCTAGCCTTGGCCGGCCTCCTCCTCCTCCTCCATCCTTTATATACAGGGGCAGGGGGCACCCCATAGACACACAAGTTGATCCTCGTGATCGTTCCTTAGCCGTGTGTGGTGCCCCCTGCCACTATATTCCACCTCGATCATATTGTAGCGGTGCTTAGGCGAAGCCCTGCGACGGTAGAACATCAAGATCGTCACCACGCCGTCGTGCTGACGAAACTCTTCCCCGACGCTTTGCTGGATCGGAGCCCGGGGAACGTCATCGAGCTGTACGTGTGCTAAGAACTCGGAGGTGCCGGAGTAACGGAGCTTGGATCGGTCGGATCGGGAAGACGTACGACTACTTCCTCTACGTTGTGTGATCGCTTCCGCAGTCGGTCTGCGTGGGTACGTAGACAACACTCTCCCCTCTCGTTGCTATGCATCACCATGATCTTGCGTGTGCGTAGGAAATTTTGAAATTACTACGTTCCCCAACAGTTTCCAGCCGGGAGGCACAGTCTCGTACAAGCAACTTCTCTTCCTCTTTCGAAAAGCAGCAAAGCGGTGTCGGGTTGGAAGCCTGCGGAACAGTCTGTTCTAGCGCCTCATTCTTTACATCCTTGCATTACTCTCTTCCTTTCCTCCTTGCCCTAACTTGAACTGGCTGAAACTAAAATGACCGGACTTTCTAATGATGGCACTGGCTTGGCTGGATCGACATGAACTTCTATTAGGACAACAATTGTTTTGCCCCTTGTCGAACTTTGACTGAGACATAGCCTTGCTGCTGCGGGCCAGCCGACTTATAATTCTAGTTACTGTCCTTCTTGTTCATGTAGTGCCTGCCTCTCTCCAAAACTCCTTCCCGCACTTGATTGAGCAAAAGATGCGGCTTCACTAATTGAGTTAGGCACCTGCACTTCCACTGCAGCTCTGAGTTCATTCTTCAGACCCAAAAGAAATTGTGTCACCAGCAGAAGTCCTCCTACATCCAGATCATACAATTTAACCTAGCGGAGCGGATTCAACTACTTAAGATATTCTTCCTCAGAGCCAGTCTGCTCTCTATCATCATCTATCGTCTAAATAAGAAAATAATGACACCGATATAGATCTTGTTGAGGACCCCCATCCAAGCCATAGGAAAGAAAGCCGCTGGAGTGCGACGCTCAAAGCAAAAGTAAGTAATAGGGAAACAAGGTTCTATTAGGCTTGCAGGGCTGCTGCTCTTTGAAAGACGAGGTCTAGTGGAAGAGGCGGGTCGGGCAAGTTGAGTACTCAGATTCGGCGCTTGCTTGACATCTCTCTTTGAATCTGAAACCTGACATGACCATTGATTCCGCCTCCATTGCCGGAAAGGATAACGATGGATCTCTAGCTAGCTCATAGGCAGAGGAAAGGTATACGTTAATAGATAAGGAAAAGTGGATCCGCTACCAAATATGTTGTGGAGCCGTGTTCTCCAGGGAGGTTTGAGGGTTCTTGGGATGGGTTCTATGTTGCTGCCCATTCATTTCCTATTAATAAGCAGATATGTAAAGCCAGTCATTCTATTAAAGAGAACTTCCAGTGGCAGATTTTAGATGGTAATTCGGTGCGATTGTTATAAGACCCTTGGCTCGGTGGGACTACATTGAATAGAAGGCGTATTCCTATGAACATGTCAGAGCTGTTGGAAGGTTTGTCTCTCTCCCACTATCTCATTCCTAATTGGGATTGGCATCTTAGTTTATTAGCTTTTTTTCTCCCTGATGAGGTTGTGCGAGAAATTTCAGTTGTACCAATTCCTAGAAGCATCTGTTCTAATACTTTGACATGGGGGTCTTCTGTTCACTCTGACGATTAGGATGAAGGAAGTATACAGGGAGGTCTGCCAGCCATTTAATGAGGAAGGTGGTCTTCATTTCTCTTGCGTATGGAAGCTTAAGGTCATTCCCTGCATTCCGTTTTTTTGGTGGAAAGCTTATTGGAATAGACTTCCGTGCAGAGAACGAACTTCTTGTCTCAAGGAATTTGCTCCCATTGTCTCAGTGCTTTTTTATGTTTGTGAAGGGGTAGTGGAGGACACAGACCATGTTCTGGTGAAGTGCACAGTAGCTAATCAAGTGTGGATGGTTGGTCTTCCTGAACTCTTTGAGCTGGAGCTTTGGACTCTATGAGGTATTGGGTGCTTGCCCTATTGAGAGTATCTTACATTCTCTCTTCACCAGACAGATAGACAAATAGGCAATCCGATAGAAAGATTATGGCTTCCTTACTATTAGCAAGCTCCCACAGGCGATGAACTGCTTCTGACTTCTTCATTCGGTTTGTAGCCATACCGTATAGAGTGAAAAATGCCTTTTTTGGAAGTAGCTAGATTCAAGCAAGCATCCTAGCAAAACGATCTTTTGACAATGGGCTCTGCCCAACACTGGGACTGACTGACTTTATACAGAGATAGAAAAGGCTGCAATCCGAGTTTGATAAGACGGTTAAAGACATTCATTGTGGTTGGTCATGTTGGTGAATTAGATGAACAATCGATATTACCATCTTGGACTATGAAGTCATCCATCCAGACATACTTCTTAGGTTAAATAGCCAAACATCTGAGTGAGTCAGTCTACCAATGCCTTATGACTCATGACAGTAGTCCACCAGATCCCTAGTTGCTATTTTTGTCCTTTTGGATACCACCTATTTTCATATTGAAAAGATTCCAGTACCTTCACCACAAACACAAGGCCTGCTGCTCCCTAAGTTGTAAAGTCGCCCGTTTGGTAATCGGAGTGAACCTATACTTACTCAACTACTAACTCTGAATGTTCTCGCTATCGAAGGATTTCTTTCTTTGCGTATGATGATTGAGGCTCAATTCCTTCCCGAAAGAATAGTAGACTGACAAACGTATCTTACTCGTTCCCTCAACTGCTCGACTGAAAGAACTCTTAGTTCTCATTCTGCTCTTTCTTGTTTTTTCAGGATCCAGGAAAGACTTTCTTTAAAAAGAGGAATCCAGATGGATAGATTGTGAAATATAGTATCTCCTTCGATTGAAACATCAAGGATGAAATAGAGGACTTCTAACTGAATGATTGATGGAATTCAGGTGCGATTCCTAGTATTCAAATAAAAGAACATTAGATTACATATAAGTTATTTGTGTTCCTACTCCATTCTATTCTCTATTTCAATCTCATATGAGGTAGCTGGTCAAAGATAGGCTATGTTGACCCTTTCAAACTGTTTTCCATAAAAAAACATAAATCCGCTTATGCATTCACCCAAGCATATAGAGACGGAGGAGAGCTTGCCTGCGGTAAAGGAAGGTTTTACTACGAAGCATACAAGTCTGCTTTAACCAACAGGGGAGTGGGAAATACACTCCCCTGTTTGTTACAACTGATGCACCGCCTATAAGCAGGTAGCTTGTGAGCTATCGATCAATTGTGAATGTTCTCATAGAATTGGATCTTATCTTATTCACATAAGTCTTTCATTTCGTACATGTTTCCAGGAAATAAATTATGACAACCAATTAAGCATTGGATGAGTCAAAGGCTTCTTTGAGCATTTCCAGATCAACTAGGACAAGACTCAATAAAGTCACCAATGTTGCTGCTTGCTTGACTTTGCTTTTTTGTGTCTACTTCTTTGCTTGTCTCGCCAATGAAGATACTGCATCATCTCTATACTTGCTAGATAACCAAAACTTTGCTTCCCATTTCTTTTGCAATTAGATCGATCTCCCAATGCTTATATATGTGGTGCCCCATAGTGATGAATGGAGCAAAAGCTAGGAAGAATTAGGAAGCATTAGCCCGGAATGACCCCAAGACTTATTTGCAGGAATCATAGCCAGCCAATAAAATTACTCTTTTAATATAGCAGCGGTGACCCCATGGATCAAGGAAGAAGGTTTTGTCTTATCCCAGCAGCAATGAGAGCCTCTTTCTTCTCCTGATGTGAATACACAAACCCCTATAGCATCCGACACCACTCACATACCCTAGAAATTCTTGTTGTGGGGCAAGTGAAAGTACTTTGATATGCCCCAGAGGTCTTCGAACCTTGGTATTTCGAATCAAATTCATAGCTTTTTGAATGGCTGCGGTTCCGGGACTCAAGTCTTTAGTTTATAGGTTCTACATTAGGTTCACGAAACGGATATCAAACAAAGATAGCTGTTGAGGAGGAAGACCTGGATAGGGAGCCGGTTACGAATAAACCTGGGACTAGGAAACCCTGAACTATGAATGGAAACACTTTTTCAAGCAAGGGTAAATGGATCTGGTTAGGAAGCCAGAGATGGAAGAGAGGGTGTCGTGTCGGATCTTCAATCGGGGCAAACAACGGATGCTCGGGATAAAGCTGGACTTCGATTGGTTTTTGATGGATATGAGCTTTCCCTGAATAAGGATCAAAATATGCTTCCTAAAACAGCATGCGCAATGGTGGGCCGAGTACATAGCATAGCGTATATCAAGTATCCAACGCCTTTCGAATAAGGAATGGAAGCCGACTTAATAAAACTACATCTTGCTGATGTAGGTGTAGACAGGTATTCTAAAAGGAGTGACAATATTGGGTGTAAGGATTCTTCTATGCAAACATTGACCACTCGTATGGTAGCCTCACAACCATCTACAAGGGAGACTTCCACCTCAACCTGAAGTTCACCCACGTGGAGCCTTTACTAGTTGGAGTGGTAAGACTACAACCGATCCTCTTCCCCAATGCCAGCGTTGTATGTACCACCTGCCTTCTACCCTAGTCGGCCCAATACCTTCTCCGCGGGGACCTCAACAGTCCACTACTTCTGCTGCACAACCTAGTTCTTCTACACTAGCAGCTATTGCTCCTAATGATCCATCATCAATTTGCTTCACCTGTCAACCCAAAGCTGCCATTTCCAGAACGGTTTGTGAAGACAACTGAATACAAGCAGATTGCAAAGTTTCTGGATATGATGACAGATATGCAGATTACCACCCCCGTCCTTGATGGTGTCTTACAGGTGCCGATGTATACACAGTTCTTTAAGGACCAGCTCGCAAAGAAGCAAACCATTAACGAGCCAGAACTGGTTACTCTTACTAAGGAATGTAGTGCACTCGTTCAAATAAGCTACCTCTCAACTTAGATGAGCCTGCCAGTTTCAGTATTCCATGCTTGATAGGAAGTCAAACTTTCCATGCTTTATGTGGTCTTGGGTCTACTGTGATTCCCTTCACTGTCTACGAGCCACTACCATTGGGTGATGTACGGCCGACTAGCATCACTCTCCACCTTGCTGATCAGGATCCGGCAGACATTTTGGGTGATATCCCTGCGATAGTTGGTAACTTCGCATTTCTAGTTGATTTTGTTGTCTTGGAGATGTAGGATAAGAGCTTTCCTATTATTTATTTTTTGGGGGGAGACCTTTTCTAGCTACTGCAGGGGCTGTCATCGATGTGAAAGATGCTAAGCTCACGCTTCAATTTGGTGAGGAGAAAGTCTCATTTGACATTAGGTATATCTTCCAACTCACCTTCCTCACTGTCCAGACCATAGTAAGCAATATGAAACGAGTCACTTAAGCCCTAGTAAAAGGCTACTCTTTGAATCCCCTCTTTAAGGCATATAAAATTAGTACTCTTCTTGAGCTAGCTTAAGCATATCTCGAGCGAGTGAGTTTCCCTCCATCAAGTTCTAAGCGATCAAATAAGGTCCTTGCTCTCGAGCCAATGCCAATACCAATAGAGAGGGTCTAAAGAAGGATTCAAAGGAGGTTACCGGTTAAGGGCAAATGCAATCTCTGAGCCAGTTGGAGAAAAAAGGTAATCAAAGAAAGTTTCAGTTGGATTTTCCCTGCCAACCCTACCCAAATTTCATACCCTGCGGTTTTCGTTCCTCTATTGATATTTCGTTCCTCGAATCGAGACTTTCTTTGTCGAGGATCTCTGGTTTAGGGTACTCCATCGAGTTTCAGTTTCTTCTTCTAATGGTTGTGTCCATCTAAGGTGGCTATTTGAGCGATTTAAGTATCGCGGTTGTCTTGAGCTCTGGATTGATGGACGGAAACCCGGGTGTCGGTGTCAAAACCGGCGGATCTCGGGTAGGGGGTCCCGAACTGTGCGTCTAGGATCGATGGTAATAGGAGGCAGGGGACACGAAGTTTTACCCAGGTTTGGGCCCTCTTGATGGAGGTAAAACCCTACTCCTGCTTGATTAATATTGATGATATGGGTAGTACAAGAGTAGATCTACCATGAGATCAAGGAGGCTAAACCCTAGGAGCTAGCCTATGGTATGATTGTTGTGTATATTGTATATCTATCGACTAGCCTGGCCTTGGTTTATATAATGCACCGGAGGCCTAGGATAACAAGAGTCCTAGCTGAATACGCCGGTAGGGAGAAGTCCTTGTCTTGATCGCCAAGTCTTGTGGAATCTTCCTTGTATGCGGCAGCCGTCCGAACTGGCGCATGAGTATATGGCCACGGGGGTCCTCGACCCAATCTAATAGATCGGGAGACGACGTGGTGAGTACCCCCTAGTCCAGGACACTGTCAGTAGCCCCCTAAACCTGTCTTCAAGTTAGGGACGCTCCTCGATTCTTCCGAACTGTTCTTCACCTTCGGTTGCCGGTCTTGAAAACTAGTTCAACAAATCTTCTTTATCTTCGATCTTGAGGATCGCCGAAATGCATTCGACGAGTTTACACGTCGGGTATCCGAGGAGCCCCTTTAAGTTTCCAGCCTTTATCAATGCCTTGTTTATTTTTATGCCACACCTCGGGTTTGAAGTTGTTCCCGGGAGGCAGGGTCCTCTTGCGTCCGAGCTCCAACGCCGGACTGCATTCGAGGTATCTTATGCAGCCGAGCACCAACGCCGGACCGCTTCCCAGCTCTAGCGCCGGAATGTATCCGAGCTCCAACGCCGGACTATGTATCCGAGCTCCAACGCCGGACTGTATATCCGAGCTCCAACACCGGATTGTGTCCAGGCTCCAATGCCGGACTATATCCGAGGTGTCATATCACCTTGGTTCAAAAAAGTTGAAGGAGTTTAGCCGAGCTTAATGCCGGAAATGCCCTCTATGGAGCCAGCCACTAGCGCCCGAGCTTTATGCCGGACTGCTTCCGAGGTGGTGCACCACCCTGACTATGGGCCGATTTTTTGTTAATATTTTTTATTGGTGCAATTTATTCACTACCGAGATATATAGCCAGTAGCCCTCAAGGTGTGTATCAGTCTAAAACCCGAGATGCACATGAAGGATGACATAAGACGGCTGATCCCAGTAGCCGCTGAGACTCAGGTTGATTTGCAAAATCGGCCTGAGGATCAAGTCCAAGCTCGGCAGAATACTTTGGGACACTAAAAGCGGCGTGCTCAGTCCTCGAGACTCAGGTTGGGTGCGGCCAACCAACCTGAGGATCAAAATCTCCTCGGAAAATTTTCTGCATTGGACAAGCAATGCAGTAGCCCCCGAGACACTGGTCGGATGGCAACACCAGATCAGGGGATCGATGTGCCCCTTTAATATTTTTAAATAATAAGCCCGAAGCCCAGTAGCCCCCGAGCCTTAATGCGGGCACGGGTGGCTGAATTAAGGATCAATATCCATAGTAAAATCACAAATTATGTGTAATGACTCTATGTATCCAAGTACTTTACGTCATTAATGCTCGGATCCGCATTGTACAAAACTTTGTTGACCAACCATCGGCTTCCGCCTCCTCGGCCAGTAGCCGAGGAGTGTTTGTCCTACTTTATAAAGCCTTTATGAGGGTAAAGATTTACAACAAACAAGGCAATCTGGCCATACGGTTTTATAAACAAAGGTACGCAGAGAGTTATATTACTGTTTAACAGAAGAAATGTCTTCCAAAGAAAATAGTCCCGCTATCGGTTCCTTTCTTTGGGTTGTCATGCTAAGCATGATCATTAAACCTCAGCTCTAATGTAAGAGCAAAATATTGAGGATTTAGTTTGGGAGGCCAGTTAATAGCCCCCGGTAGTGTTCGGCGACAGTCGGGGTCAAGCCGTAAACACTTAAGCCAATGTTATGAACGGCCCATCATTTAACATAGTCATCGGTTCGCTGACCAGTTTACGCTTATTGTGAAAGTCAGTTTTCGGCTTTCTCCACTGAGGTGCTTAACCGTGTGAGCTGGAAGCACAATCGCAGCGGTTCTCCCTTTGCACGCCTAGCTGAACAAAACGGAACGTATGAAGCAAGTGCGGGAGCCGGGCAACCCAACTATTGACCGAAGACACAATTCGAAACCGATGCATATATAGCAATATCTGAGAATGTTTTTGCCGAATCCCTAAAGGTGTCCGGCATTGCACTGCAAGAATAATGCTAGAAAAGCACAAATAGTTTAAAAGTGCCAAAAAGCTTGGAAAACCAAGAAACGTCAGTAAAAACATGACGTCCGAACAATATCAAGTGTTCGGTGCCAATCCGAAAGTTGGTCTTAGAAAAAAGAAGTGCTTCTGTCGTGCTTTAACATGATACATCATATCTCAAGACTTCGAGCGGGTCAGCCTACGGCATCAACCTCCTATCCCGAGGGCGGAGTACTTCTCATCAGGCCAGTTTAGCAAACTAAACTCTAGCGGCTTTGAGAGAGAAATTAGGCTCCCGGCTAGTGACCGCACACTCGTGTCGAAAAAAGGAGTGATAAATAATAATAAAACTTTGCAACAACTAAGAAGAAGAACACTTATTATAAAATGGCTCAAATAAACTTAAGAGCCCCCAAGTGACTTGGGTAGAAGAATGATTGCATGTACCGAAGTACTTATATCATATATATGTTCAACCGAACTTTAAACGCGTCCTAACCGACCGTCAGCTTCTCCCTCTTCGGTCAAGGACCGAAAAGTGTTATGTACTCCATCGGTCGAGAATATCGACGGTGTTTCCAATAACCAGGCAATCAGGCCATAAGGCTATAACAGACAAAGCGCGCTCAGGGAACTTATGCTATATTACCGTGAAGTGTAAGAAGCATCTTCGAAGAAAATACTACCCCCACCGATACCTTTCTACGGTGCTCATTGTTATTATGAGACTTGTGCAATAGATTTTTTGTACTCATGAGTTCCGTTGTGTGCCAACCATCATTGAAAACTATAAGAGCGCTAGCTTTCGGCTTCACCCAGTCTGAGGTCCGGCTCGGCTGACCCGATCGTGACAATCGCAGAGGTGCTCCCTTTACTCCCTAGCCGAACAATCGGGAACGTAGGGGTAAACACAGGAGCGAGGCAACCCAGCTTGCAAATCGCTTAAGTCAATATGGTGCATATTGTGGCATAATACACGAACAAGGAATGAAGCCGTACAAGTATAATCATATGCAAGAGGAAAAGCTTCATAAAGAAAGCCCCCAAGTGAATTGGGTCCTTGAATTTGTGTGTCACAAACAAAGTTTGGACAAGGAAAATTTTTTACAAGCAACTTTTTTCCAAAAATGTATAATGCTTGGTCGAACCGAACACAAGTTAGAAATTAAAGCTTTGAGCATGAAAGTGACTTAGCTGGTTAATGTGTTCGGTATTGATGACGCGGTCCAAGCTTGATGCGGGGCAAGGTTCCATCCCCCAAGCCGGTCCCGAGATGGCGGAGCGGAGAGCTCGACACGCTGAAGTGGTGACATAGCACGGTCAATGCAGACCGGCAGAGTGACGCCGAAGTCCCCGGATCATTTTCCTGTGCACAAAAAATAGTGCAAACCAGAGATAATAGTAATAATGATAATTAAAAAATGTTGCATAATAAATAATTTATGCAAAGTAAGAAATAGAAGAAATATGGCCTGGCGCCGAAGTCAATGTCGATGCAGGGCGTCGGCGTGATGTAGTAAAGGCGTGGCCAAGCCTGGATTCACAAGTCGGTCCGAGCTCCGGATGCGGCGTTCGCCGGACTATGTACGGAAACTGATCGAACCACCACGCGACCGTCGTTAATGCGGTCACCATTTGATAGACCTGTGTACATATCATGGACAAACCAGAGTAATAATTCCTTGGGAAAAATGAACCCAAACAAGCAAAAAATACTGGGATTAATAGCACCTGGTTTATTTGTTGTACCAATCCGAAGGAAGGTGATTCCCAAAATTGGGACTCGCTCCGCACACCCATTGCCTGATGTGCGATAAAACGACGGCATGGCAATGCTGGTAAAGGTTAACTCGCCGAGGCAAAGCCCTCGGCTCAGCTAACGTGATGGAGCTGGTCGGCTGGTGACGCCGAAGTGTTCGGAGTAGGTTGATGAAGAGATGGCGAAGCCCCCGGTCCAGCCGAGGTGTCGAAGCCTCGACGTCAGCCGATGAGTCGAAGTAGGTCGCCGTGACGGACACCAGCTTGAAGAAGCAATAGTGCGGCCCTGTCGATGCAGGTCGTGACGTGGTCGATGCCGGCTTGATGAAGCGACCGTGCGGCGATGCCGGAATGCCCGCTCCGTGTAATCCGTGGGGCGGCGATGTTGATGATGATTTATCCTTCGCGATGCCGGACTCTTGTTCGGCTTGCCGAGATGATGATTCAAAGAAATTGAGCTCGGCTAAAGTGACGACGTGTCTAGCGCAGGTCGGCAGCCGTGGAGTAATATTGCCGGACTGGTTTGACACCAGCATGATATTGAAGATCACGTTCAAAAGATCTTAAAGTTAGTGGGATGTGTTCGGGAACGAAACACAATACCCCATACAAAACTTCCTTCAAAAGGG
Source organism: Triticum urartu (assembly GCF_003073215.2). NCBI lineage: Eukaryota > Viridiplantae > Streptophyta > Magnoliopsida > Poales > Poaceae > Triticum > Triticum urartu. Next base: position 712,416,000 of record NC_053024.1, on the reverse strand, counting down.
ATGTCCGAAATCCCGTTCATAAAAAAGATGAACTCGGGTCGGATTCGTTTTCGCGCAGAAAACAGATCCGAAAAGTGATGCACTAATCGGAAGGTTTCCGGAGTGTGGACGGTCGGATCGAGCTGAAATTTTGAGAGGTGGTAGATATAGGAATTCCACAGCCAATCAATGGTTGGATCTTCCAAAGGACGTCCGAGCTAGAAGCTGGACACCACGCCCTAAACTCATCCAAATTCCCATCCAGATTTGACAGGGCTCCGGTATATCGTGGATTGCCAGAGATTCCTCCATCGGAACTCGACGAAATTTTCCAGGGTTGTTATAGACTCAATTCCGCACAATTCCACCAAAGCAATCGTCAAAGCGATACTCGAGGAGGTGGTGGCAGCAGATACGAGTTCGCTGTCCAGAAAAACAGCATGGTCGCTTGAGGGCAATGTTGACGTTGAGCCCCCGAGCTCTATGGATGATTCCTCTGTGATCTTGATAGAGATCGGAGTTGATGTTTGATGAAGGCCCTCGTCCGAACATGGTGATCCGAACACGGGGCGCAATTCTTGGTCGAACCAAGGTGACCAGTCGAGCTGGTGACGAAGATGCCGAAGTCGCAGTTGATCTGCAGGCGAGCCATCGATCCTTTTGTCGATCACACAGCGGAACTCTCAATGAAAGCACCAATGTCGGTGTCAAAACCGGCGGATCTCGGGTAGGGGGTGCCAAACTATGCGTCTAGGATCGATGATAACAGGAGGCAGGGGACACGAAGTTTTACCCAGGTTCGGGCCCTCTTGATGGAGGTAAAACCCTACTCCTGCTTGATTAATATTGATGATATGGGTAGTACAAGAGTAGATCTACCATGAGATCAAGGAGGCTAAACCCTAGGAGCTAGCCTATGGTATGATTGTTGTGTATATTGTATATCTATCGACTAGCCTGGCCTCGGTTTATATAATGCACCGGAGGCCTAGGATAACAAGAGTCCTAGCCGAATACGCCGGTGGGGAGAAGTCCTTGTCTTGATCACCAAGTCTTGTGGAATCTTCCTTGTATGCGGCAGCCGTCCGAACTGGCCCATGAGTATACGGCCACGGGGGTCCTCGGCCCAATCTAATAGATCGGGAGACGACGTGGTGAATACCCCCTAGTCCAGGACACCGTCACCGGGGCTGGGTTCGATTTCAACTCGGAGATAGCCGGGTCTATAGTAAGAGCCGCTTTGTGAACAGCATCGGATGACATAGCCAGGGTAGCCGCAATAGAGCAATTATGCCTTAAGCCCAAAACTCTTCCTTCTAGGGATCAGATCAACCTAAAGCACCATCAGTTGTGGATGAATCCACAAAGTCTTTCTACTTAGCTCGTCAAGCGAAGTAGCTATCAACGGCTTTAGCATGACAGCTAGAACATCAAGCCATGGTAAACTGCCAAAGCTTCTGCTGTAGTGTAGCACTAGGGTTCAGCCTTCTCCTTGCCGAGTTGCATCGCCCGCATCGTGTTCAATTGGAAAGTCTGGCAAAGGCGCTTCCAACTCCTGGTTCAGGGTCTGAGGTTACCAAGCAAAGATGAATCCTGCGCAGTCAGAGATTAAGCCATAAGATCCCACCCAGAAACTGGAAGAGTCGGGGGCACCTACCAAAGGAGTCTTCCCTCCATCGATTCAATGACAAAAAAGCTCTATTGAGAGGGCCTTTGACAACCCTCTTGAATGTGGCTCGCTCCTAGTTTTTCTTCCCCCACCTGTTCTATCTAGGCTGGTGGCTATACCAGATTTCGTGTCTTATCGAACTTGAAACTAGCCCATTGAGCTTCTTGGATTCCAAACCAGAAAGAAGGATCGCACACAAGAAAATAGAGTTGGAATGAAATATGGGGTAAAGATGAACTTTATTCTCCTAGCTGCTCTCCATCCAGCAAGTTACTCTCTTTCAAAAGATGACAACTCAAGATTACCAATCAAAACCAACGCTTTTTCTTCTCCTATAGCTTCATCATTACATCTTTCACTAGTTGTTGGATGTGAGTGATGAGATCGATCCATGGAATTTTTACCTCACTCACATACTTTGGAAGATGAAGAAATTCTCTTATTTGTAGAAAAGTCTTCCTTTGATTAAATCTGGAGAACCCAGTCGAAACTTTGATTCATGTTTGTGGATTTTAATAGCTCTCCTATCTACCCGGAAATGATCTTCTACCTTTACTGTCTGTGTTCTTTACATATATTTTGATTGTTTTTCAAATCATTGTGTCGTTACAAATTCAGTGGTTGCAGCCTTGTGAGCAAATTGTTGCCGGATTGGATAGGAGAAGCGAAACAAAGCTACGAAGGATAAAAATTAGCTGAAGAAGTTAAGAAGAGCATTAGTGAAGCGAGAGGAGGACAAGATGGTTGGGAAGAGGAGGAAGGGGTATTAAGGAAAAAAGGGAGGCTTTATGTGGGGACCGCTGGAAATGCAAGAGCCAGGATAGCGCAAGAACTGCATGGGACAGCTACCAGAGGCCATTCAGGTATACTAGCTTCCTATAAGAGAACTAATAGGAACTTTGTCTGGCCAGGAATGGATGCCTCTCTTGAGGACAGACGGTGATGGTAAAGCAACAACATCAACTCGCAATGGCCCTCGTGCCATGAGACATGGATTTTAGTCGACGTAGATTGGATCAAAAGATCGCACTTCCGCTCTTCTCCTATCGGACTAGTAACTTCCTGATACGTCTCCAACGTATCTATAATTTTTGATTGCTCCATGCTATATTATTTACTGTTTTGAATGTTTATGGGCTTTATTATACACTTCTATATCATTTTTGGGACTAACCTATTAACCTAGAGCCCAGTGCGAGTTTCTGTTTTTACCCTGTTTTAGGGTTTCGAAGAAAAGGAAAATCAAACGGAGTCCAATTGACCTAAAACTTCACGGAACTCGTTTTTTGGAAGGAAAGAAGCCCAGAAGACTTGGAGTGCACGTCGGGGGCTCTACGAGGAGGCCACGAGGCAGGGGGCGCGCCCACCCCCCTGGGCACGCCATCCACCCTCGTGCGCCCCTCGTGGCCCACCTGGCGTACTTCTTCCGCCTATATATCTCCATATACCCTAAAAACATCCGAGAGCACAATAGATCGGGAGTTCCGCCGCCAGAAGCCTCCGTAGCCACCGAAAGCCAATCTAGACCCGTTCCGGCACCCTGCCGGAGGGGGCAATCCTTCCCCGGTGGCCATCTTCATCATCCCGGTGCTCTCCATGACGAGGAGGGAGTAGTTCTCCCTCGGGGCTGAGGGTATGTATCAGTAGCTATGTGTTTGATCTCTCTCTCTCTCTCGTGTTCTTGAGGTGATACGATCTTGATGTATCACGAGCTTTGCTATTATATTTGGATCCTATGATGTTTCTTCCCCCCTCTACTCTCTTGTAATGAATTGAGTTTCCCCTTTGAAGTTATCTTATCGGATTGAGTCTTTAAAGATTTGAGAACACTTGATGTATGTCTTGCCATGGGTATCTGTGGTGACAATGGGATACCACGTGATTCACTTGATGTATGTTTTTGTGATCAACTTGCGGGTTCCGCCCATGAACCTATGCATAGGGGTTGGCACACGTTTTCGTCATGATTCTCCGGTAGAAACTTTGGAGCACTCTTTGAGGTTCTATCTGTTGGTTGAATAGATGAATCTGAGATTGTGTGATGCATATCGTATAATCATACCCACGGATACTTGAGGTGACATTGGAGTATCTAGGTGACATTAGGGTTTTGGTTGATTTGTGTCTTAAGGTGTTATTCTAGTACGAACTCTAGGGCTGTTTGTGACACTTATAGGAATAGCCCAACGGATTGATTGGAAAGAATAATTTTGAGGTGGTTTCGTACCCTACCATAATCTCTTCGTTCGTTCTCCGCTATTAGTGACTTTGGAGTGACTCTTTGTTGCATGTTGAGGGATAGTTATGTGACCCAATTATGATATTATTGTTGAGAGGACTTACACTAGTGAAAGTATGAACCCTAGGCCTTGTTTCCTAGCATTGCAATACCGTTTACGCTCACTTTTATCACTTGTTACCTTGCTGTTTTTATAATTTCAGATTACAAATACCTTTATCTACTATCCATATACCACTTGTATCACCATGTCTTCGTGGAACTAGTGCACCTATACAATTTACCATTGTATTGGGTGTGTTGGGGACACAAGAGACTCTTTGTTATTTGGTTGCATGGTTGATTGAGAGAGACCATCTTCATCCTACGCCTCCTACGGATTGATAAACCTTAGGTCATCCACTTGAGGGAAATTTTCTACTGTCCTACAAACCTCTGCACTTGGAGGCCCAACAACGTCTACAAGAAAAAGGTTGTGTAGTAGACATCAAGCTCTTTTCTGGCGCCATTGCCGGGGAGGTTAGCGCTTGAAGGTATATCTTTAGATCTTGCAATCGAGTCTTTTAGTTTCTTGTTTTATCACTAGTTTAGTTTATAAAGGAAAACTATAAAAAATGGAATTGAGTTTGTCTCATATGCTTCACCTTTTTAATATCTTCCGTAAGTATGATGCTAAGGAAAATTGTGCTCAAGTGCTAGAAGAAGAAATCTATAAAATGTTTGGCACTAAATATTTGAATGATAAGCATGATTGCAATGTTGTTAGTATGAATTCCTTGCATATCCATGATGCTAATGATATGCAAAGCCACAAGCTTGGGGAAGCTATGTTTGATGAAGATGATAATTTTTGTCCCCCAAGTTTTGATGAGCAAATTTATTATGAAAGCATGCCTCCTATCTATGATGATTATTGTGATGACACGTATGCTTTAAAGAATAATAATAACAATGAACCTTGTCATCTTGATCTTAATTTTCAATCACATGATAGTTATTTTGTTGAGTTTGCTCCCACTATTATTCATGAGAAGAATTTTGCTTGTGTGGAGAGTAGTAAAATTTCTATGCTTGTAGATCATGAGAAGAATGCTTTAGGTGCTGGTTATATTGTTGAATTCATTCATGATGCTACTGAAAATTATTATGAGGGAGGAATATATGCTTGTAGGAATTGCAATAATATCAAGTTTCCTCTCTATGTGCTTAAAGTTTTGAAGTTATACTTGTTTTACCTTCCTATGCAAGTTGATTCTTGTTCCAAGTTGTTTGCTCACAAAATCCCTATGCATAGGAAGTGGGTTAGACTTAAATGTGCTAGTCATATTCTTCATGATGCTCTCTTTATGTTTCAATTCTTATCTTTATGTGAGCATCATTGAAATCATCATGCCTAGCTAGGGGCGTTAAACGATAGCGCTTGTTGGGAGGCAACCCAATTTTATTTTGTTCCTTGATTTTTGTTCCTGTTTAGTAATAAATAATTCATCTAGCCTCTGTTTATGTGGTTTTATGCTTTTAATTAGTGTTTGTGCCAAGTAGAACCTTTGGGAAGACTTGGGGAAAGTCTTGTTGGATCATGCTGTAAAAACAGAAACTTTAGCGCTCACGAGAATTGCTGCCATTTTTATTTGGAGAGTGATATTTAGTTAATTTTTTCAGATGATTAATAGATAAATTCCTCAGGTCCAGAAATTTATTTGAGAATTTTATGAGTTCCATAAGTATACGTTTGATCCAGATTACTACAGACTGTTCTGTTTTTGACAGATTCTGTTTTTCATGTGTTGTTTACTTATTTTGATGAATCTATGGCTAGTAAAATAGTTTATAAACCATAGATAAGTTGGAATACAGTAGGTTTAACACCAATATAAATAAATAATGAGTTCATTACAGTACCTTGAAGTGGTGATTTATTTTCTTATACTAACGGAGCTTACGAGTTTTCTGTTAAGTTTTGTGTTGTGAAGTTTTCAAGTTTTGGGTAAGGATTCGATGGACTATGGAATAAGGAGTGGCAAGAGCCTAAGCTTGGGGATGCCCAAGGCACCCCAAGGTAATATTCAAGGACAACCAAAAGCCTAAGCTTGGGGATGCCCCGGAAGGCATCCCCTCTTTCGTCTTCGTTCATCGGTAACTTTACTTGGAGCTATATTTTTATTCGCCACATGATATGTGTTTTGCTTGGAGCGTCAATTTATTTTGTTAGGATTTTCTTGCTGTTATTTAGAAAAATGTTTTGCATCTTTTATTTCAATAAAAGTGGCATTGATAGCCTTTACTATGCCTATTTTAGAAGTCCACATGTTGCTGTTTGAAAACAGAAAGTTTACCGCTGTTGCAATAATTCCCTAGAAAAGTCAGAATGCGATAAAATGTTGAAACCTTTTGCATATTAAGCTCTGATAAATTTACTACAGTGGGAATTTTCTTTCATAATTTTTGGAGCTAGGGAAGTATGGATGTTGCTGCATTCTTTACAGACTATCCTGTTTAGGCAGATTGCTGTTATGTTTGCATTGTTTGCATATGTTTGCTTCTTTAATGATTCTATTTGAGGATAGGACTATTAAATATGCAGAGGCATTTAGTATGCAATGTTGAATAATAATTTTAGTGATTTGCTACAGTAGAGTATGATAAGGTTTTTGCAATGGTTTATACTAACTTATCTCACGAGTCCTTGTTGAGTTTTGTGTGGATGAAGCTTTTGAGATTTAGGGAGACCGTGATATGAGAGGAATTAAGGAGACACAAAAGCTCAAGATTGGGGATGCCCAAGGCACCCCAAGATAATATTTCAAGAAGTCTCAAGCATCTAAGCTTGGGGATGCCCGGTTGGCATCCCACCTTTCTTCTTCAACAATTATCGGTTAGTTTCGGTTGATCCTAAGTTTTTGCTTCTTCACATGATGTTTGCCATTCTTAGAATGTCATTTTATTTTGCTTTGCTTCTGTTTGAATAAAATACCAAGATCTGAAATTATTAAATGTTAGAGAGTCTTCACATAGTTGCATAATTATTCGACTACTCATTGATCTTCACTTATATCTTTCGGAGTAGTTTGTCGTTTGCTCTAGTGCTTCACTTATATCTTTTAGAGCATGGTGGTAGTTTTATTTTGAAGAAATAGATGAACTCTCATGCTTCACTTATATATTTTGAGAGTCTTAAATAGCATGGTAATTTTCTTAAAATCCTAATATGCTAGGTTTACAAGATTAGTAAAAACTTTCTTATGAGTGTTTTGAATACTAAGAGAAGTTTGATGCTTGATGATTGTTTTGAGATATGGAGGTAATAATATCAAAGTCGTGCTAGTTGAGTAGTTGTGAATTTGAGAAATGCTTGTGTTGAAGTTTGCAAGTCCCGTAGCATGCACGTATGGTAAACGTTGTGTAACAAATTTGAAACATGAGGTGTTATTTGATTGTCTTCCTTATGAGTGGCGGTCGGGGACGAGCGATGGTCTTTTCCTACCAATCTATCCCCCTAGGAGCATGCGTGTAGTACCGAGGTTTTTGATGACTTGTAGATTTTTGCAATAAGTATGTGAGTTCTTTATGACTAATGTTGAGTCCATGGATTATACGCACTCTCACCCTTCCATCCTTGCTAGCCTCTTCGGTACCGTGCATTGCCCTTTCTCACATTGAGAGTTGGCGCAAACTTCGCCGGTGCATCCAAACCCCGTGATATGATACGCTCTTTCACACATAAACCTCCTTATATCTTCCTCAAAACAGCCACCATACCTACCTATTATGGCATTTCCATAGCCATTCCGAGATATATTGCCATGCAACTTTCCACATCGTTCATCATGACACATTCATCATTGTCATATTGCTTAGCATGATCATGTAGTTGACATTGTATTTGTGGCAAAGCCACCGTTCATATTTTTCATACTTGTCACTCTTGATTCATTGCATATCCCGGTACACCGCCGGAGGCATCCATATAGAGTCATACTTTGTTCTAGTATCGAGTTGTAATCATTGAGTTGTAAATAAATAGAAGTGTGATGATCATCATTCAATAGAATTGTCCCAAAAAAGAGAGAAAGGCCATAAAAAAGAGAAGGCCCAAAAAAAGAGAAAGGCCATAAAAAAAGAAAGGCCAAATAAAAAATGAGAGAAAAAGAGAGAAGGGACAATGTTACTATCCTTTTACCACACTTGTGCTTCAAAGTAGCACCATGATCTTCATGATAGAGAGTCTCTTGTTTTGTCACTTTCATATACTAGTGGGAAATTTTCATTATAGAACTTGGCTTGTATATTCCAACAATGGGCCTCCTCAAGTGCCCTAGGTCTTCGTGAGCAAGCAAGTTGGATGCACACCCACTTAGTTTCTTTTGTTGAGCTTTCATACATTTATAGCTCTAGTGCATCCGTTGCATGCAATCCATACTCCTTGCATTAGCATCAATCGGTGGGCATCTCCATAGCCCATTGATTAGCCTCATTGATGTGAGACTTTCTCCTTTTTGTCTTCTCCACATAACCCCCCATCACTATATTCTATTCCACCCATAGTGCTATACCATGGCTCGCGCTCATGTATTGCGTGAAGTTTATGAGGTTTGAGATTACTAAAGTATGAAACAATTGCTTGGCTTGTCATCGGGGTTGTGCATGATTTAAATATTTGTGTGGTGAAGATGAGCATAGCCAGACTATATGATTTTGTAGGGATAACTTTCTTTGGCCATGTTATTTTGAGAAGACATGATTGCTTTGTTAGTATGCTTGAAGTATTATTATTTTCATGTCAATATTAAACTTTTGTCTTGAATCTTTTGGATCTGAACATTCATGCCACAATAAAGAAAATTACATTGAGAATTATGCTAGGTAGCATTCCACATCAAAAATTCTGTTTTTATCATTTACCTACTCGAGGACGAGCAGGAATTAAGCTTGGGGATGCTGATACGTCTCCAACGTATCTATAATTTTTGATTGCTCCATGCTATATTATCTACTGTTTTGAATGTTTATGGGCTTTATTATACACTTTTATATCATTTTTGGGACTAACCTATTAACCCAGAGCCCAGTGCCAGTTTCTATTTTTACCCTGTTTTAGGGTTTCGAAGAAAAGGAAAATCAAACGGAGTCCAATTGACCTGAAACTTCACGGAACTCATTTTTGGAAGGAAAGAAGCCCAGAAGACTTGGAGTGCACGTCGGGGGATCTTACGAGGAGGTCAGAGGCAGGGGGCGCGCCCACCCCCCTGGGCGCGCCCTCCACCCTCGTGAGCCCCTCGTGGCCCCCCTGACGTACTTCTTCCGCCTATATATCTCCATATACCCTAAAAACATCCGAGAGCACAATAGATCGGGAGTTCCGCCGCCAGAAGCCTCCGTAGCCACCGAAAGCCAATCTAGACCCGTTCCGGCACCCTGCCGGAGGGGGAATCCTCTCTCCGGTGGCCATCTTCATCATCCCGGTGCTCTCCATCTCTCTCTTTGCG